>NW_011889131.1:756236-763929 GCF_000151845.1 Pteropus vampyrus | reverse complement strand
ACCTGCAATGTCTCTGAAGTATGCCTCTATAGAAATGAAAAGTTAACAGTTCAAGGTAAGGTAACAGTTCTGCAAATGTCCCAAATCACATAGGAGGCTGAGAGGATAAGGGAGGAGAGTATGGGTCGTGTCCCCTGCCCAATGCTTAGGGTTCTGGAAGGAGGGAGGGAGGAGGGAGCATGGAGCACAGAGCAGGGAGGAGGGAGCATGGAGCATGGAACGGTTTCTTTTTCTCCACTCACATCCTCCGCATCCAAGGGTCCTGGGGCTCAGAGCTGAGCCTGGGTCAGAGGCAGGATACAGGATGCTGCCAACTTTTCTCCTCCCCCTCTATTTTTATAACCACTGGCCCAGGGCTTAGCTGTACGCTTTGCAAAGGCAGACCTAGTTTCTAACTGGCTGAACCAGAAAGAGAGAAAGCACCTCTCTTTCCATACCTTCTCTCTGCCTTATATGGTGGCAAAAGTTAAGACAGACCAAGCTGATTTGTACTTCTTCAGTGACTTAATTTGCCAGGACGACTAGCAGTGTAAGGGGATATGTGAAACCTACTCCAAAATTGATTTTACATTATAACAGATAGATTAATAGAAAACAATGCCCCAAACAGGTGAGGCGGGCCAGGCCCACTGACAATAAACTGATTAAGGGAACTTCTGTGTGCTGAGAAGATCCTGAGTCTCTTAGGATCACATGCTCCTCTTCGACCAATAGAAACTCAATGAGGTTGCACCCTCCCCCACCCCTCCTCCGGCCCCCTCTCTCCCTTGATAGCCCGTGTTTAGTTCCTGACTTAACTCACTATGGTCGATGCCAGGATTTAGGGTAACAGAGAAAACTGAGGTCCATAGCTCTGTAATTAGGCCTCCTCCTGGATTTCAAGCAAGGCTGATTTGTAAACATGCCTGATATTTCTGGTCTGGAGGCAACAGGAGAAGGCCGATCAGACGCAGCTAGGGAGGCTGCCAGTTTTCTTGATCTGCCCCTCTGTTGCCTTGTGCCCTAGGGCCATGGCTCAATAGTGGAGTCACTCAGCAGCCTGCTCCTGCCTACGGAGCCCGCTGAGGCGCTGCTGATGGCTTTGTTCTGTAGGGGAGGGAAAGGTGAGTGGAGGAGGGCACCCTAGGGCTCAGGCTGTCTGTGGATTAGAGGGAAGCCACCAGGAGGGCCCATCAGAACCTCTCCAAGATCCCAAGGGTCTAGATGCAGAGTAACTGGGGTCCTGAATATCAGTTTCCATTTTGCACAGTCTAGCACACACGCTGGCATAAGTAGGGCAGAGATCTCAGCTCTCTTGCTTTTCCCAACCTATCCTGAGAAACAGGAAGTAAAACTGAAAAGTGGCAACAGCAGGATTATCAAATGCTCCGTCTGCCTGTGCACTCTGTGTACCCTGTGCTTGGAAAGAGGCACCTCAGAGTGATCGTCCAGAGATTCCTTCACTGATGAGCAAGCACCCACCTTCCCTCAGCCCAGAGGCTTTCACAGCACCCATATTCCACAGCAAGGATTCTTCAGTTTCTACATGGAAAGGTCTTTCATTTCCTTATTCCTTATTTCCTGATTCCTGGCTTTAAAGCCTCCTCCTTTCACTAACACCTGTTAGGAGTTCATCTTCCCTGTGAGGTTTGTTCTCTCCCTTATGTGAAAAGGGCCTGAGCTGTTTTCTCGTCGGCAAAGCCAACTAGCTAGAGCTGAAGTCTGTTATCTCAGACATGAGTGTAATCTTAGGTGCATTCATCTAAAAAAGTACCGAGGAAGGAATGAGGTGTTCCCAATTGACTGCACAAGATGGAACTTGGAGAATTGTGTTCGCTTCTCGGTTTCACTTTCCAAAGAATGTTGGCTATTTTACTGCATTTCCAGAGATCAGGATGTTGAGAAATCCAGACCATGTCCTAAAAGGACTAGTTAGAGGAATCAGGAATGACAAGCCTGTGAAAGATAAAACTGAAGGGGGACCTGAGGGCCACCTTCAAAGCAGTGAGGGCCTATGTTGGCTCCAAAAGGCAGAACCACGGCTGGGGAATGTGTGAGGGGTGTGTGTGGGGCGGGGGGTGCGGGGCGGGGGAGGTGGTGCTATTGAGAGACAGATTTTGACTTTATGGCAGCGAGAACCTTGTAATAATTGGGCTGTTTAAACATGGAAAGAGCTCAGTGAGGCAGTGAGTCAGGGCCTGATCAGACAGTAGCCAAGCAGAGACTGGACAGCCACTCCTAGGAGAAAGGGCTGCACTGGGCAGACGTCAACTCTAAGATTCTGTTGTTTTGTAACTCTCTGACATGCAAGTTCTATACGTCGTACGTTAGATAAGGGGATATGTTGAAAATTTTCAGTGACTTCTTAGAAACATTCATCCTTTTTTGTTTGTAGAAATGAAAATTGAATGAAAGTGAACAAATGAAGAGCATGAGTAAATATTTTAGGTTACTTTCAGTATTTTAATTTCATGTGTCTTTGTGTTCCTCTTAATTTCAGACACAATTTTCTTTCCTTTACTTCTACCAGTCTGTCATTATATTCCCTCTCCCTCATTCTCTCTCTCTCTCTCTAACTCTCCACTTACACAGAGGTTATCATTCATTCCTTGGATGGTATGGATTTGGAACACAGAGGAGTTAAAGGCCTAGTTTGTGATATTTGTGATATGATTAGAGCAAAAAAAAAAATGTATAATGTCTTGCCTAGTACGTGTTTCTTTATACTTTTTTTCTTCTCTAACCATGTCTTCTGGTCAAGACCATGTTTGGTTTTAAGAAAAATCATTGACGGAAGACCCCTGACATCTCTCGAGCACTCCCAGAGCATCCTCTGTTAGCTTCCATCTGTGTTCACCACTGACTGAGTTGCTTAATTTTAATTCACCTTTGTAGCTCCCATTACTTTCAGTCAGATATGGTACATGAGAAGCTCTCAATTACAGTGCGAATGAATAAATAAATAATAAAGGAATTAGTAGACCAAAAAAAATCATTCTCATGAGGTTACAAGTAAAGCAGAAAAAAATAGAATTGCCAGAATGTTTTTGGAGGACTAGGTACACTTGCATAAGCAACTAAACTCATGTTGAAAGAAAAGGAAAGAAAGAAATAATGAGGTCTTTCCATAATACTAGAAATGACATCTATCATAATTACAATAATTAACATAATGTTGGCAAAAGAATACACATCAATTAGAAGAAAGTCCAGAAACAGACTCAATTCAGTATATAATTAAAGTCCTATTTAAAATCAGTAAGAAAAAGGCGACTTATTCATGAAATGACTAACTCTTTGTGGAAAAAAAAAGGAGTCCCATCTTAGCCTTCAGACTAGAAAAAAATTACAGAAATAAAACCAGGAACTATCAGAGGAAAAAACGGTGAACGTTTACAAAAATTTTGGAGAAAGACTTTCTTAAGAAAAAATTTCAAAGAGCGAATCTGAAGCAAGAAATACTAATATATTTAACTAAAAAGTATTTGTATGTCAAAACATGATAAATAAAATGTAAAGGCAAGTGGCGAAACAAAAAGGAAAGTATTAACAATATACATAAAAAAGTTAACATCATAATCGGAAGCTCTTACTAATCAATAAGAAAAAGAAGAATGCCTAATAAAAGACAGAACAAAGCCTATGAATAGTAAATCAACGACGAAGAAACACGAGTGTCCGATAGACATACAGCAGTTGAGCTTGGTGGCTGATGGCAGATCAAAACTATGAGATTTCATTGTTTGTCTAGCCAATGGACAACATATTTTCATTTAATTAAACACTTAGCGTTGGCTTCGGTTTGGGTAAGGGAACTCTCATCACATACTGATGTGCGTGTGAATGGAGGTATAGTTGGCAAAATATCTCAGAAAGCCTTGAAAATATTCAGACTCTCTGAAAAAGGAAATTTCCACTTACGGGAATTTTTTCTGAAGAAATAATTAAGGCTGTATGCCAGGGGTTCTCTGTAGGCATGGCTGTTCCAGCGTTGAGCAGAAACTGGAACCAGTCTAAATATCTAATGGTAGTGATTGGTTAAATCCATTTTGACATGTCCTGTGTAGTCACTACAAATGTTGTAGAATATTTAATCACATGGAAAGATGTTCCAAGTGTATACTTCTGTTGCTGTTGCTGAAATAGCTGTCATTTATTTTGTTCTAGTTGGTTTATTTATTTATTTTTAATGGTATAGTCTTTGAGTAAAAGAAATGAGATTTAGTTTGGAAGCCTAAAGAAGCGGAGCAGAATTGTGGCTCCGTGGTGCCTTGGCGTCTTGAATCATCCTCCTGGAAACAACCCCAAAGCACTCAGCACTCTGGCCTGGAGAACTTCTCCCGCCATACTCTGGGGGTCGCGAGCTCTACGTTAGTTAAATGGCACACTGGAGCGGGAAGGATGGACAGGGCAGCAGCTGGCAGTACTCCTGGGAATGTGTCACTGTCAGGTGGCTTCTGTTACATCTCCTCCAGGCCTGGAGCTCTGCAAGGCATTGACCTGGAAATCAAGGTAAATGTAATCCCTGTCTCCCTCTCTAGTTTGCAGTAAACATACCCTGAGGCACAAGTGCCCCAGAGCTGGCCACTGTGCCAGGCAGGCACTGTGGAGCCAGCAGTCTTTCAGGAGACTCTTGGCTCTCCCCTCTCCTCCCTGCCTCCCCTCTCCCAGACCCCTCCCATCCACTTCCTCTGTGGTTTGTCTACTGATCCTCTTTAGGGCGAAGCTTAGTCTGAGGGTCGGTTCCCATTCCAGGAGATTGGAACCCCCACAGCCTTGAGAGGGCACTGTGAACGTGCCAGACTTCTGGACTATTCGTCTTGGGCAAGGCCTGAAAGAGCAGTTTCCTCATTCTATAGACACAGAAATGGAGGCGCAGAGAGGTTAAGGGACTTGTCCAAGGTCACACAGCCACTCCCAAATCTGGGCCTTCGGGTTAGAAGCCCTGTGCCCTTTTCCCAGACTTTCTCAAAGTGGGGTTCTCTGATATTGCATATCTGAATCAGCTGGTACATTTATGAGGGCACAGGGCAGATGGTGGTTGTGGTCAGGAGAGTTTCTAAAATGCATATTCCTAGGCCCTACCCCAGACCTACCTAATCAGTATCTCTGGAGGTGGTTCCTGGGAATGTGTATTTTAGCACTAAGCGATTCTTATGCATCCCTGATTTATTTCAACAACATCTTGAAGTGTTGCTTCTGAATGATCTATGTAGAATAGCTACCATTTATAAACTGTCTCCTAGAGAACATAAAATGAACATACACTATTAGTTGCCACTGGACAATGCCATGCCCAATTAGCTACACCGTATGACAGCTAGCATGTGTCCTTTAAGCCTTAATCATACAATTGAATATTCTGAACAATCCAAGCAAATGGGAAACAAACACACCTCATGTGGCCCCTTTAAGAACCTTTCTTCGCCTGGGTTCTGGGATGGGCGTGCTCCTCCCAGCTGGTCACTCCCGGCTTATCTTACTATGCCCACCACCTTTCTGAGACATCTTGCTTCACATACGTGTTTCTGGCCTGAGAGCAGATGGTTTCTGATATAGGTCTGAACCCACCCTTTCCCTAATCAACCTAAAAGGACCTGGCAAGTCCATGGGAGATAAACATAGCTAAGATGTCCCGTGTAGGAGCATCTTAGGAGGTTAAATGTGGCATGTGAACAAGTGATGGACAGGTCAGCAGCTTCCACTTAATGCTCACTGAACGCCCTTTGCATAACTTTGTCAACTATGTCTGGCACTTCAAAACAGAGTTAAATTGAAAGAGAAAACCTTTGAACCCAGCTGGAACCCTGGGGACTCTATGGTGGCTCGAACCTTGGGGACAAATTATTTGTTTCGTGGGTGCCCATGCACCTGATTGCTCCCCACCTGCCTCCCAGCAGGCTCTCACCTGACTCCAGATGGCCTCTGAAGCTCTCTCCCGCTGGTCTGTCCATGTAGCAAGCACCAAGGACAGAGCCGATGTCAAGAAGGGCCCCATCAGGACAAACTACTCATTCAAGGACAACCTTCATGTCAGCAAGACCTGGTGGCAGGGAGGTAGGGCACAGGATAGGACTGCAGAAGTTTCCTTCCGTCTGCATTTATTTCATTTTTTTTTTTTAAAGGTAGTTTTTCAGCTTGAGAAAAGGCAGGAAAAGGTTGTTACTTTAATTTCTCTGAAAGATGTGGTAGTAAACAAAACCAGAGACTTTGAGAAAGCAAGGGAACGGTGTCCACAAAGCCCAGCTCAGTGTCCAGCACTAAAGTAATAAAAAATGAAGTGTCAAATGGATAAGCCACTATCTGGGGGTGGCCATCAGGGGGAAGGCCACTTCCTGCTTGGTGGCACTCATTAACATTGAGGTGGCTGACCACACAGTCCGGTGTGGGCTGCAGACGTCCAGGCTCAGAAACCCACTTTTGTTGGCACTTTGATTTCTCAGGGGCTGTTTCGTATTTATCAAACACACAAGATTAATATGTAGGACTAAGATGCCAAGTTACCCATCAGTTTACAATAAGAATTAAATGTGTGAAAGCCCTGGCATATTCCCTTTCTGCAGGCAACCCTCATGGGAACCAAAGGGTGGCCTAGATGGTGGCCTGGTGACACAGAGCCAGAAGCAGAGGAACTAGATGAATCAGACATTTCTTGGCATAAAGATAAACTAAGAGGGCTTTAAGCAGTCATCCAGCCAAAGGCAATGAAATGCTGGTGTACCATCGGCATTACCCTCCCGCCATGGGACTTAGCATCAGGGAGGCTGTTGAAGGATGGGATATCGAATTGAGGTCTTGCCTCTTCGTTCATCTCTGCACTGACGAGGGCTCCTGAGGTTTCTGTGATTCTCCTTTGACATCTGGACTTTAAAACCCTTTCTGATCATCTCATTCTTTTTTTTTCAGTTTTATGGAGATATAATTGACATACTACTGTATAAGTTTAAAGTATACAGCAGGGTGACTTGATATACATATGTTGCAAAATGATTACCACAATAAGTTTACTTATATCCATTGCCTCATATAGTTACAAAAAATTAGTTTCCCTTTGATGAGAAGTTTTAAGACTTACTCTAATAGTAACTTGCAAATATACCACACAGCATATAGTTATGAACTATAATCAACATATTGTATATCGCATTCCCCAGAATTTATTTATCTTATAGCCGGGAAGTTTGTGCCTTTCAACCACCCTCATGCAATTCTCCCATCTCCACCCCCAGCTCTGATAACCACAAATCTGATCTCTTTTTCTATAAGTTTGTTTAGTTTTTTCTTTTTTTTTTTTGATTCCACATATAGGTGAGATCACACAGTCCCCCCAAGCACTAACTGAAAGCCGTTACACATCAGGCTTCTAGACAGAAGATCAGTCCAGAGATTTTTGTTTGACCTCTCTCCCCGCCCTCTCAGTGCTGTGGCGTATATGTACATAGTAAAAAGAACTTAGGTGGGTGTCGGTCAAAACCTCCAATGCCAATTAAAGAGACCACTGACACTGAGAAAATCGCTCTGAGTGGGAAAGCGTAGTGGGCGCAGCTTTGGCCCGTCCTGTTAGTGAGCATTTTCTCTCCCCCTCTGTCTCTGTCACTAGCTAGGACTCTCTACCTGCACGAGGAGTTTCTGGTTTCCTTTGGGAATAGAAATTTTCAGTCCGTGACATCCAGCACATGGCAGCAGAGAAAGCACCACCCGAAAGTCAGGGGAA
>NW_011889131.1:752439-755181 GCF_000151845.1 Pteropus vampyrus | reverse complement strand
TCTTTCTGTCGGGCGGTGCTGGGCAGGACTCTACTTCAAAAAGTTTAAAGACCATATCATACATAAAGCACAATGCTCATAAAACTAAAATGGGCTTTGAGTCTATGGAAGAGCTTATGTTCTCACACCATCATTTACAACCACCTATTAAGTGAGGTCACACAGAGGCTGTGATATGGGAAATGGTGATGGAAGTAACAAGGGAACTCGCTTATTAACCAGTAAGATTGACCCTGAGAAGTACAATATTGGTATAGCCAATGCTCGCTGGTCCAGGCTTTGTATCTCTCATAAGACATGCTGGCCGTAATAACATCCTCAAAGCTGTTCGAGGGTGTGACTTCCTGAAGACAGCTAGTGCCCTCTGGGACTGACCAGGCACGCTCACATGGGGTGGAAGAGGAAAGAGTGGGAGGCAGCATGGAGTTCCTGGAGGAGCCCCAGACAGTATTGGAAGACCTGGGCCCTGACACTAGTTTGGTGCAACCTTGTATCAGTCACGAAACCTTCTAGGTTCCCTCCTTGGTGCAATCTGTGCACGGTAGTACAGTGCTGTCCGTGGAGTTCCCATTCTTCTAGGTACCTGAGAGGCTTGGAGCAAATTACTTGAGATCTCTAAGCCTCGGTTTCCTCATTTGTAAGATGGAGACTATGATAGTGATAGCTTATGGAGAGGTGGAGAGTCAGTGAGATAATCCATGCATAGTGAGTCTCCATAAATGTTAAAACAAATCAATAAAAACTTAAGAACTGAAAGGGACCTTAAGGGCCATCCAGTCCAGCCCTCACCCAAACTCAAGAATGCCCTTATATTTTTCCTGATACCCAGCCTTGCTCATTCACTGCCAATGGTGGGAAGCTCACTGTCTCACAGAAAAGACCCTGTGTGTTTTTACATTTTATTCATTTCTGTTGTTGTAAAAGACACATAACATACAAGCTATCATTTTAACCATTGTTAAGTATACAGTTTAGCAACATCTCGCCATCCGCCTTCCCACCATCCATCTCCAGAACTTTTTCATCATCCCGAATGGAAACTCTATACTCATTAAACACTGACTCGCCATTCCCTTGCCTCCTCGGGCCCCGGTAACCACTGTTCTTTTTGTCTCTATAATTTTGAAGACTCTAGGTATCTTGAATAATTGAAACCCTACAATATTTGTCCTTTACTTACTGGCTTATTTCATGTAACATCTTGCCTTTGAGATTCGTCCACATTATAGCATGTGTCAGAATTTCCTTCCTTCCTAAGGCTAGATAATATTCCATTGAATGTGTAGAGCACATTCTGTTTATCCATTCCTCCATAGATGGACCCTTAGTTTTTGAATGTTTCTGTCTGTTCTTCCGCACGGGGAGCTAAAACCTAACTTATTTTGACCTATACCTATCTGCCCAGCTCTGCCTTTGGGATCTGCAACCACAGACTGACCCCCTTCCAACAGGAATCCCTGGATTTGAAGAGAGGCCCTGAAGTCCCCACCACCAACTCCTCAAAGGCTAAGCAGTCTCTCTGACTATTTCATAATTTCCAGACCCTTTGCCATTGAGGTTTAGGTTTTCAGACCTACTTCAATTTACCGATTTCCTTTTAAATAAAAATTATGCTAAACCGAGCTGACCTGTACTCTACTCTGGGACTATAACCTCTCTTATCTCGACCCTTTGCTTACACAGCCTAAGAACATGTTGCCTTTTTTTATTTTTGGCAGCCATATTTCATCGATTCATTTATTGGACGAGTTTTATTGGGTGTGTCGTAAAAATGAGGCAATTCAGTGTAGTAGCTTAGAGCTTGAACTCTGGAGCCAGACTCCCTAGGTCAGATTCCAGGATCCATCACCCACCATGTGCCACTGGGGACGCTTCCTAAATTTACAGAGCCTCACTTTCCTTATCTATAAAATAGGAATAACAGAGTTAACCTCATTGGGTCGTTGTGAGGATGAAATGAATTAATGCACATAGGACAATAGGAGACTGCCGAGTGCTCAACAGACGTGCTCTCTCTCTGTGCAGGACACTGCGCCAGGTGCTGGGGGCACAGCAGTCAGCCAGAAAGACCAGCTCTGGGCTCGTTGTGGTTTACAGTCTAGTGAAATGGTTGGACAAGTAAACCATCACATGACGACCAGAATTTATTCATGGGCAAACGTATAATTAAAAGATTTTTTAAAAGTAGGAATAAATCCCAGTCACTCCACAGTGTATTCAGTCTTATGATGAGAGAATTGCAGGGTGATATGGGAGCACGAAAGTGGGGCACCTAATTTTCCTGCACTTATTCACTTATTCGTTTATTAAAATTGAATATTTATTAGGTTCCTACCATGCATTAGTTACCGTTGTAGATTCTGGGAAGTAGCAGTGGAACAAGACAAAAAATCCCTTCCTTGAGAAGCTTAGGTTTTCTTGGAGGGGACAAACAAAAGCACAATAAATAAAACTATAGATAATAAAAATTACATTATACGTTAATAAATAATAAATAAAGCTATGTTTACCATCTACTGGGTGACAGAACCGGCACTGTTTTAGACAGATCGTATGCTCTATGTGAATGACAACGAGGACCTCAGGATGACTTCAGCGCTTCCGGCTTGAGCAACAGGAAGCCAATGTGTGAGACCAAGATGACTTCCCAGAGGCAGTGACATTTACCTGGGGACTGGAAGGACAAGTAGCGGCTATGGAAGTGAGGAGAGCCAGGGAAAACATTCCGGGACCTGGAGCTTA
>NW_011889131.1:721595-752389 GCF_000151845.1 Pteropus vampyrus | reverse complement strand
GGCCCCGGTAACCACTGTTCTTTTTGTCTCTATAATTTTGAAGACTCTAGGTATCTTGAATAATTGAAACCCTACAATATTTGTCCTTTACTTACTGGCTTATTTCATGTAACATCTTGCCTTTGAGATTCGTCCACATTATAGCATGTGTCAGAATTTCCTTCCTTCCTAAGGCTAGATAATATTCCATTGAATGTGTAGAGCACATTCTGTTTATCCATTCCTCCATAGATGGACCCTTAGTTTTTGAATGTTTCTGTCTGTTCTTCCGCACGGGGAGCTAAAACCTAACTTATTTTGACCTATACCTATCTGCCCAGCTCTGCCTTTGGGATCTGCAACCACAGACTGACCCCCTTCCAACAGGAATCCCTGGATTTGAAGAGAGGCCCTGAAGTCCCCACCACCAACTCCTCAAAGGCTAAGCAGTCTCTCTGACTATTTCATAATTTCCAGACCCTTTGCCATTGAGGTTTAGGTTTTCAGACCTACTTCAATTTACCGATTTCCTTTTAAATAAAAATTATGCTAAACCGAGCTGACCTGTACTCTACTCTGGGACTATAACCTCTCTTATCTCGACCCTTTGCTTACACAGCCTAAGAACATGTTGCCTTTTTTTATTTTTGGCAGCCATATTTCATCGATTCATTTATTGGACGAGTTTTATTGGGTGTGTCGTAAAAATGAGGCAATTCAGTGTAGTAGCTTAGAGCTTGAACTCTGGAGCCAGACTCCCTAGGTCAGATTCCAGGATCCATCACCCACCATGTGCCACTGGGGACGCTTCCTAAATTTACAGAGCCTCACTTTCCTTATCTATAAAATAGGAATAACAGAGTTAACCTCATTGGGTCGTTGTGAGGATGAAATGAATTAATGCACATAGGACAATAGGAGACTGCCGAGTGCTCAACAGACGTGCTCTCTCTCTGTGCAGGACACTGCGCCAGGTGCTGGGGGCACAGCAGTCAGCCAGAAAGACCAGCTCTGGGCTCGTTGTGGTTTACAGTCTAGTGAAATGGTTGGACAAGTAAACCATCACATGACGACCAGAATTTATTCATGGGCAAACGTATAATTAAAAGATTTTTTAAAAGTAGGAATAAATCCCAGTCACTCCACAGTGTATTCAGTCTTATGATGAGAGAATTGCAGGGTGATATGGGAGCACGAAAGTGGGGCACCTAATTTTCCTGCACTTATTCACTTATTCGTTTATTAAAATTGAATATTTATTAGGTTCCTACCATGCATTAGTTACCGTTGTAGATTCTGGGAAGTAGCAGTGGAACAAGACAAAAAATCCCTTACTTGAGAAGCTTAGGTTTTCTTGGAGGGGACAAACAAAAGCACAATAAATAAAACTATAGATAATAAAAATTACATTATACGTTAATAAATAATAAATAAAGCTATGTTTACCATCTACTGGGTGACAGAACCGGCACTGTTTTAGACAGATCGTATGCTCTATGTGAATGACAACGAGGACCTCAGGATGACTTCAGCGCTTCCGGCTTGAGCAACAGGAAGCCAATGTGTGAGACCAAGATGACTTCCCAGAGGCAGTGACATTTACCTGGGGACTGGAAGGACAAGTAGCGGCTATGGAAGTGAGGAGAGCCAGGGAAAACATTCCGGGACCTGGAGCTTATACCAACCTTAGGGACAACTACTGTGTCACGTGAAGTCTTACCAGTTCAGGAGTGCTCTAGCCTGTCTAGCATATCCATTACATTCGGGATTTAAGGATAAAATTTTATGCTTTTAGAGATTTTAAAAACAACCTTGACTTTTAGCGTTCCAAGAAGCTACTCCTCCTAGTATTGTGTCTTCTGAGAGGTTGATAAGTCTGCATTCTGTGGCTTTTTCCAGTAGTTGAAAAAAAAAATTGTTGAATTGAACCTGGTCAAGGACAGAGTCCTGTGTCACACCTCCCTTCCTGCTGATATTGGCCCCGCTAATCAACCCTCTTGGGGGTACAGCTACGAATCAAGCCAACTGTAAGGTGATCTTACACAACCTGCATTTCTCCATTTACTCCTTAAAAACAACCCTAAGGATCAAATAAGATAAGATATGTGAAAGTGCTCGAAAGTCCTCCAGAGTCACACGGTTGTCATTATTTACTATGACTTTGCCACCAACTTCTGGGAACGGAGAGACACAGGGACTAAGTGAGCACCCTGCTGTCACAGAACAGATGAAACTGAGGCCCACACTGGAGAGACATTCCATGCAATAGGATGCCAGGGACACAGAAAACAAACGGGAAACCCAAATGCAACATCACAACGGTGGGTGTTCCAAATCTCAAAGGAGCTGCCTTCTGACAAAGCAGCTTTTGGAAGGAGCAGACATATAGTTATTGAATCCTGGTCTGTCTCCAAAGCACATGCTTTTTGTTTTTATGCTACGTCACCTCCATTCTCCTAAAGAGCTCCTTCCTCTTCTGTGCTCAGTGGTCTGTCTATTCGAGACATCGGAAATATAGCAACTATGCTATCTGGAGGATCCTGATCAACAAACTCTTATTAATGATGAATAGAGCTCGGTGTAAAACTCACCTGTGCTAATGTGCTGTGTCAGGCAAACCTGGTAAGGTGGAGAATTGATGACTGTTGATTTTTACAGAGCAGGCATCTGAGATATGACTAATGACAGCGATAAAGGAGTCCTATCCACCTTCCAGTTTATTTCAAAGGTGAGTAGAGGAAAGATACTGAATGAAAGCCCTGGTTTTTTTTTTTTTTTTTTAATCCCAGCGCTGCCACTAACCACTTTTGTGTCCTTGGACAAGTTACTTTACCTCTTGGACCTCTTTGGTCACCTGTGACATGGGACTTACAGACTAGATCATAATCTAGGTCTCTTCTAGTTCCCAGACTTTGCATCTCCATGTTCCTAAGAAAAGTCAAACTCTAATTCACTGTTTGTGACATGTACTTTGCAAGAGAAGAAAATGTCTCTTTTTTCCTCTCTTCTCCAAGCACTGTGTTCAGAGTCTTGGCATCGAATGTGTAACATGTTTTCATTTCCTGGAGATCATGAATATCTGCAACTATATAATGTAATATTATATTATAATATAAAAATGCTATGACATAAGAATATGGAGCGCTTTCGAAGGAAACCCTTACTCTTTTAATAAATATTTATTGTTTATTCGATTGACATCCTTAGAGTGTAATGGGATAGTAAAGACGTGGCCAATGTGAAGTGGAAGGTAGTGAAGGCCACAGAGGAGGTGTGAAAGAGTGACAGGGTTCGGCTCCTGTCTTGCGGGTCAGAGAAGGCTTCATGGAAGGGGAGCCAAATGAACTGAAAAATGAGTACCATTTCAACAGGTGGAGACACGGAGAGCCCTTCCTTAGAAGACGATGTAAAGAGAGGACGGAGCCACAGGTGTTGGGAGACAGTCTGGGGATGGAAAGTAAAGGCTGGCTCTAAGTTGGGTGACCATATGTCTTAGTTTTCCCAGAACAGTCTCAGTTTATACCTTCTCTCCTGGTGTAACTACTAACAGTGCCTCTTTTCACTCTCAACAAGCGTCCCAGTTTGGATGACAAATTGTATAGTCACCCTGGCTATAAGTGATGCTCTTTCAGAGGCCGAATCTACACATAGCTCATGGGATCTGAAAGGTAGGAAGAGGAGGTGGGAATGATTCTAAGCTCGCCAGCTGGTTACCTGGTCAAACAGAGGTAAAAGACATTAGAAAGAGTTACCAATTAGGAGGAATGATTTTGAATTCTGTTTTAGATCAGAAAGATAGAGCTGGAGGAGTGCTGGGGCCCCAGTGGGAGACACAGTAATTGCTAATTTCTGGATAGGGTGTTAAGATATCTGTGTGGGTAGGCAGATGTCAGGGCTAAAGTAATTACTATGAAAAAGTAGGAGTTTGGGGAAAGCCTGGGTCTCTTCCCTCTATACCCATAACTCTTTTCTGTCCTCTTTCATCCTAATACCCCCAAATTATGTATACTTCGCTATGAGAATTTATTCTACTTTTTTCCCCCTATATTTTATTCACTGTTTGTTAAGTATCAATGACCATGATCAACAGACGAGGAAGTATGCTAACCAAATAGGCCAGAGCCACACAGCTATCTGTTGGGTCTCGTCAGTAAAAGTGCCCTTATTTGCCCCGGGGCCCTGGAGTGAGGCTAGCTTTTCACCTCCATTTCTTGTTTATCCTGGGGAGACTCATGCCTACGTATGAATCACAGATATGCTTTTAGGAAACACAGTGTTGTCCTTGGTGGAAGTAAATGGTGGAAGCAGGGCTTGAAGGGCCCATGACTCCAAAGTCAAGTGCTCTTCACTCTACACCCTCTGTAGCTTCCCCTTTCTAAGTGGAGCTTGGCTCCCAGTTGGGCTAGGGTAGTGTGATGACATCTTCAGAACTTCAACGTTCAGGAACTTTTCGTAAGACTCTGGTGGAACCAACAAGTTATTCTGAGTCTCTTGGCCCATCCCACAGGACAGGATCACTGCTCTGCTCCTGGGTCTCCATGATGCTTCCTCCTGGTTGGCAGTGTGGCCAAAGCACTGGGTTATTGTGTCTGGGATGTCATCCCTCTCCAAGCAGCCTTTCTGAAGAGGCCTAGAACCAGGGCTGGCTGTTATATTCTGACCTGCAGGAATGGTTGCTGGCTACTATACACAATATTGTTGAAACAGGCAAGGAGCTGACCCCAGGCTGGGCTTCCAGGGATAACTCTCAGATCCACACTGCCAAACTGGTTTTCCAAGGGAACCTACGTGAGAAGGCCAAGTTACTGAAGCTATGGGGCAGGGATCAGGAGGCTGCTACCATCGCTGCTGCCACCCCATTGCCACAATCGCCTCACAACACCCATGAACATGGTGACCAGACACTACGGTGCTGTTGGAGTAGGGAAGCCACTACCCATCCCGACTTCGCCTAACCCAAGTAAACGTCTGTGACTTTGCTAGGCAGGAGAAAACATCAAAGCAGGAAGGTAGTCTCTCTCTCTCTCTTCCACCTCCCAGATCTTCCTAGTTCATCTAACTGGCAGAATCTAACTTACTCTAGACTCCTAGCTGCAAGGGAGTCTGAGAAATGTAGTTTAAAATTTTCTGGCCACTGCAGTGGAGGAGTTTAAGATGGATGCTGAGTGCCACACCACTATATCTACCATATATGGTGAGAAAAAATATTGCTTATGATAAATATTCCAAAGATTTTCTAAATGATTCTGGATTAACATTTGTTTACTCAAATTTAAAAAATCTTATGTCTCTGAAGATGATGGGCATGTTCACATTTGCTAAGAGTCCTCTTAACCATCCCAAGGGTGACTTCTCTTCACCAACATCATCATGGCAAAGTTCAGAGGGTTTCTCATCCATTGGGAGAGTAGATCCTAAAAAGAATAATACATTTGCATGCTTTTCATTTTTTAAATTATAGAAATAATACAAGTATTATTTAAGTTTGAAAAATACAATAAAAAGTTACCTATAATCCTATGTCACTCTCACAATAACCACTTCACTCTTTTCATGTGCATATTTACATTTTTGTAAATTTAATGTTTATAGAATCTTGTTTTGTTTTTCAATCTAACAGGCATCATAATCATTTCTCATGTTGCATGATATTACCACAATGTTTAATGGCCCCATAACATTTTACTAATATATGTGTCATAATTTACTTAAGCCATTCCTCTCTAGTTGAACATTTAGATTGTTTCCAACTATTTATTACTATAAATAATGCTTTGAAGAAGAACTTCATGCATATGCAGACTTTTGTGTCACATTCTCAGAAGTGGGACAATGGGTTAATGTGTATTGGTTAAAGGGTATCGATTTTAAATGAATATCAACAGAGTTTCATACATGTTTCTTAAAAATCACGTTTGGCAAAAGCAGAGAAATTCTTCTCTAGCAAACACTAAACACAGAGCTTGTTTCTGCCTATCTCACCCTCAGCACTCATTGGCACTATTGGCAGCAACCAAAGATAGGGCAACGGTGCCATTGGACTTAAAGCCCCTATTAACAATGCTCACATCACTCCTATCACAAATCCCTGAGAGCTGCCTGGGATGCTGTGACCTGAACCCTGGAACCAAGGAAAGTGCAAAGAGCAGGCGCAGCACCTTCGGGGGCTCCTCTCTTTCATATCTCCAAGGCCAGCTTTCCTGGCCAGAAGCCTTCACTGGATGAGGTGTCTGGTGCTGTAGAGGTTGATCAGCTAGAGCCAAGTCTTCAGCCTTGGAACATATACATTCAGACATGCGAATGCCACGCTTTCATGGAGACTTCCATAAATAGGTCACTCCTCTACTTTTTGATTCTTTCCCCTTCCCCCAGATGGAGAAAAACAGTATCATTTAGGTTAAAATAAAGCAGCCTGGGTTGTACTTTATTTAAGCCAGTTAGAGATGAGTTTAAGAACTAAGACAGTCTTAAAAGACAAGCAGTTGCAAGGATGCAAGATGTTACTCTCAGCCACTTTACAGCCCTACTGTGGGACCAGATTTAAAGACCTTCCAGGCATATCAGCCCCAAGTAAAACGTGTTGGAGGTGCCTCTTTAGAGCTCCGTCCTGATTACTACTTATTATCTTGGTGAGGAGTTTAGTCTCTTTGTGAGGCAGGGTGAATTTAGTCTCTTTGTGAGAATAAGAGGAGGAACGAATTTAGCTATTATGTGTTCGCGGTGAGAGGAAAAATTTCTTATAAATGGGTGTTCTCCCCGACAAAGCAGCCTAGCAGAGGACCTTGAGTTTTAACTGTTCCCTCACAGTACATGATCTCGTGTTGCACAAATGGAGGTGCACCACTGCTATCTCGCAGCATGTCCTCAATTCTACAACTCCACTCCATCCCCACGTGCGCCCCACACCCACCCAAATCCAGCCACCGTAACTGCTCCATAAATGACATTGGCGGTAACTGCCCCCACCTCCAGGCCTTAGGAATGCCAAAACTTGCTGAGCAATACAGTTTGCAAAAGCCTGGGCTGGGCCGGGGGGGCCAGGAGGTGGGGGAAGGAAGGCGGGGGGGGGGGCGATTTCGCCTGCGCCGCTGTTCCTGCTCCATCCCTAAGCATTTCCTCGGGGCGGCCCAGCTGACCGTTCCTAGGGACCACCCCCATTGACTGCCCCAAGGGAGGCACCACCACCCTGAGGCGGTACAACTTCCCGGGACACCCCAACGTCTCCTCTCGCCCCCGTCCGGTTGCTTGGAAATTTGCACTGGGCAGTGACGTCACACAGGGAGGCGGGTCCCCGCTGGCCCGCTCACCAATGGCGCGGCCGCGGACGGCCTCTTCTTTTCCAGCGATTGGTGTCTCGGGCCCCTCCGCTCCACCCCAGCCCGCCATGGCGTCAGGCTCCGCTGCACCAGGGAGGTGGTTCCCACTTTAAGAAGTGAAGTTTTTCGTCCCCTCCCCCTCCCTGCCCACCTCCTGCAGCCTCCCGCGCCCCGCGGAGCTGGCGGATGGAGCTGCGCTGCGGCGGCGTGGGGAGCCAGGCTGTGAGGCGCAGGATGGATGGGGACAGCCGAGATGGCGGCGGCGGCTGCAAGGACGCCGGGTCGGAGGACTATGAGAACCTGCCGACCAGCGCCTCCTTATCCACCCACATGACAGCCGGAGCGATGGCCGGGATCCTGGAGCACTCGGTCATGTACCCGGTAGACTCAGTGAAGGTGAGGCGCGAGGAGACTTTAGGGACGGAGCGAGCAGAGAGGAGAGCGCGCGTGCATGCGTTTGCATCCCGCGCAAGAGCAGTCTGAGGCAGCGCCCCGAAACCACGCTCTCCCCGGGCCGCGGCGCCCAGAGTCTATCCCGGAGCTGGCGCGCGCAGCCGGGGCGCTGGGGAGCGCGCTGCGCAGCTCCTTCCGCCCCCGGGGCCGCCCCTCCCGAGCCCACGAGGGTGCCCAACCGGCGCCCCGCACGGCCGCTCCCGCCGCGCTGCCGGCCCCTGCTGCTGGCGGCGCTGCGGCGGGGGATAAGTGGCGAGCGCCGCTGGCTTTGGTGGCGGGGGCGGGGTTCCCAAGGTAGGCTATCTGAGCAGCTTTGCACACTTACTACGCCTGCCCACGCGAGCCGAGTGATTTGGAGTCCTGGCTCGTCGCTGCTCGGGCTGGCGCGCCCGCTGTACACGGCGCGGCGAGAGGCGTCCGCGCGCGGGTGCCGGGTGGCTCTGGCTGCCCACACGTGCGCCGTTTCCGAGCGAGCTCGCCGCAGGGGAGCGCTAACCACGCTCGCTCTGAGAAACGTGGCCCCGGCCGGGCCGACCCAGGCGTGTGGCTTCTGCTCCCTGGGTGTTTTGGGGAGTGGCAGGGTTTCTTCTCTTGGCAGCTCTCTTGGGGGTGCTGATTCAGCGGCGCCCTGTGCGATCCCCTTTTCTTAGGATCCCTGCGCCTCTTTCCCTGGAGTTCGGGTAGCGGAGCAGCAGAGAGGCAGTGAGACCTACCGTGACGTTTGCTCTCTCTTTTTTCGTTGCAGGGAGGTGGGCAGGCAAGGAGAGCGTTGTGCTATCCAGCCCTTGCCGTGGGTTGTGTAATAGGCACTCAGTTCACCGGACACTTCCCCAGGTAGTTTAAATGCGTTTCTGCGAGGAGGCAGCTTCAGCCAGGCAGAATTTGTTCCACAGAGAGCTGCCCCCTGTCAGCCTGTTCAGGACCCCCAGTGGCCAGGGGATTCTGTAGTGCAGGGAAGTAATAGTAGAATTGACACATTGCATTTGCGTAGACGTAACTCATCTAATTCATACTGCAGCCCTGGGGATTAACAGGTGAAGAAGTCGAGGCACAGAAAGGGGAACTGCTTAACCTGCTCAGGCTCATACTCCACCGTATCCTCTAACTCCAGCCTCACTGTGCTTTGGAAAATTAGGGGCCTCTCTTGAAAGGCAGAGAGCTCCCTGCCCTTTCCCCACACCCCCGCCCCCCCAAACTGGCAGCTCTATCTTATTGCTGATACTGGCCACACACCAGCTCTGCGAAGGCCAGAACGTCTAACTCAGAGGGTTTCCCTGCCCTGGGCAAGCTCTCTTGGAGTTGGCAGTCAGTGACCCGGAGAGGCATGCGTCCAGCGAAAGAAGGCTTGGGTATTCTCAGTAAGGTGAGGCCCAGAGTCTGCCAGTGGGCCTGAGCCATCACGCATTCTGTCCCTCCAGAGTCCCCATGGAGAATTAGAGGAATGATCCTTGCCTGCTAAGGTTATGGAAGGGATGGAGGAGATCTTGTCTCTTAGAGTTTCAAAGCTCCTCCAGGAAAGACCCTGGACAGATACCAGGTGGCATTTGTCTAGGAAAGAATCCCTCACATGTAATAAAATTCCTCATATTTGAAGCTGTCGTCTCAAGAGCCTTGGACAGAGTGTGGGGAAAGTTATGGGCAGGGAGATGTTATTTGAGCAGCCACCAGCCCCACTGGGTCGTGGAGATGAATGTTCCATCAAGGAACTAACTATAGCACTTCTGAGGCCCTTGGTCTCTACTATGAGTTTGGTTCAGAGCATCATTTTAGCTTATCTTTAGGATTAGAAAAAAATTAGTTATGCCTTTTGAGTTTCTTTAACACTCTGAAGAGACGTTCATCTCACGTGTTTAAAGTGTGTGATCTGTGTTTAGTTTCTTCCCTGCTCCTTAGACGATGCTACGTTTCGATACAGACATTACTGTGTACTTAGTATTACTTTCTGTGGCAATGGCAGGTTAGCAATGGTTTGTGTGGTTGAAGGAGCTGGCCTGGCTGTCACCTTATAGGGCTTGACTGTAAAATGAAGTCTTGAATTAGCTAATGAGTAAGGTTTTCTGGGTCCTGGGATTCTAACTCTGACCCCAAATAATGACCCGCAAGGGTTCTTCCATTTTTAAGCCTGAAGATTTTTTTTAAAGCACCTCTCTTTTTTTTTTTGCTAGAACATTTTTGGGAGGGGTAGCAAGGCTTATTCTTGTACATTTTTTTCAGCTGAGAGAAAAGGTGCAGAGAGAGTTAAGTGTGTGAGCTCCTTTGCAGGACCCCAGTGAGACCGCAGCGGAGTGCCAAAGTCTGCCAAGGTCAGCACGGTCTCCTGGGCCCAGTGTGAGATATCAGGGATGCATCCATGCTTCAGTCATGGCATTGCTTCACTTGAAGAAACCTTGACTGTGTTCTTAGATATTTCGGTTGATGGAGACTGAGTGCGTCAGGAGCCCTGGGTGGGGTTTCAAGCCCTGGCCCTCACTTGCTTAGGCAGTGTTCTGTGCCTTTGTTTTGACACTCGTAAATAAAGTGGGGGCTGTGGACCAGTTCTATGTTTCTTCCCATTTTTAACCTGTTCCCCTTTCTGTGAACACAGAACACCCATTGCCCGCTTTTATGTTGGTTGAAATTTCAGGTAATTATGTCAGCTGAAGCCACATCAATGTAAATTGTATCTTGGAAGAAAAAGTTTTATAAGGCACACATTTATGAAGTTAAAGGAGAGTGTTGGGTGGGCCTGGTTTTTCCAGTTTTTCTATCCTCGATGAGTGTGGACCAGAGCTAAAGCTTCTTGGTTTTGTGGCCATAACTGTAGAAAGCCAGCGTCGCTAATGCTTAAAATTGTAATATTAAATACGCTTTCCCATGACGTCCCATCCCACCCCCGGCCAATGTCACTTTCATGACCTGTGTTTTTCAAACTGTAGGTTGTCACCCATCAGTGGGATCAACATTTTAAAAAAGACAAATTGGTGTGAGTGCAGAATACGAATGTGCGTGGCATGCAGTAGGAGCAGTCTTGCTCCAGGAAATTCTGTTTGGGTTTTGTGTGTATGTGCATGTCCCTGAGTGGCTCTTGTAAAGTGCACTTCCGAATGGGGATTACAGCCGAAAAAGTAAGAAAAACACTGACCCTGATGATCATTAATATGATCTCTTGAGCGCCAGCTGTCAACGGCCTGTGATTACTAAATAGATATTTGGAAGACTTTTGGCAACTTTTCTGCCCCTTCCCGTGTCTTCCTCACCTAGTCCCACAGCGGTAGGCTGTGAGTGGTCACCTAGACCAGCACTTGGGGTGGATGTGAGAACCCCTGGTCGGCAGTGCTCAAGACTGTGGGGAGAATGCCAGGTGGGTGGAGGAGGAAATTCCAACCAGATTAGGCACACTTGTAGACTGTAGACCATGCTGAGTCCGGCAGTGATGAAAACAGGGGCAAAAGGAAACAGGAAAGATTTGAAGCGAGGGAACTTCCGCTGACCCTTTCACAGCCCTTCTCTTGCTTTGCTCGTCAGGGAAACTGCTGTCCCCAGCTCTGCTAGGAGGAGTCCTCCTTCCCAGCCAGGGTGCAGACGGATGACTGACAGCATTTTCTCCAGGAGCTGGTGGGTGCTGAGCTAGCTGGAAGCCTTGGGTTGATCTCGGGGTTAGGTGCCGGCTCTGCTGAGCTCTGAGCAGCGCTGAGGCAGGCAGGTGCCAGGACAGCGCATTATTCCTCACCTTCTCAGTCTGCTCCTCTGGGTCCCAGCAGCACAGGCTGGGGAGGGTGCTGGCAGGGAGGGAGTGAAGGCAGCTGCCAGAGTCCCCTCCCACCCACTTCACTGCTTTTGAAACAAAGTACAGTGTGGTTGTTGCTGTTCAGCTTCAAAGAGGCATGAAATCCCCAATTGCTCCAGTTCTTGCAACAAAATTACAGTGATTTTTCTGTCTCTCTTCCCCTGTCTTGTCTCCTCAGATCCCTCCCCTCCCTTTTCTGTCTTCCTTCAATGGGAGGTGCTTTCCTGGAAGGTGGATTTGGGAGGGGCATGGAGTCAGAAAAGGAGCATTCTTGAACTTTTCTTTTAGTTTCTGTGGCATGAGCTCCCAGGCAGAATGCTGGTAGCTGGCATCTGCGCCCTGCAACCTGCTGCTGGAGGGTCATGGGCGGAGGTCCCACCCCGTCCCAGAGTCAGCACCTGGCCCTACATGGCAAATTTCTGCTGCCCTGACCCCTCTCTGCCCAGAAATGGGAGAGGTATAGGCTGCAGGGAGAGGGTTTGGAGGGGAGCTCCTCGCATGATTAGTGGGTAGTGAGGGTGGTCTCAGGTGACTTCAGCTCATCAGTAGGGAGAGGCACTTGGGGCTTAATATTAGGGAGAGATTTAAGTGACTGCTTTGTTTAAACCACACAGGGGTGTGCACGTGAGGATCAAATGGGTGTCACAAGCAAGGGCTGGAGGTGCTTGGTCCAGGACGCTTCTTATCCCTTTTCCTGGTTTCCGTTTGGGCACGGTTTAGCTACCTGTGGCCATCTCATTCATGAGGGCTTTTATTCCATTACTCTTTGGAGCAGGGACTGATCTGAGGACTTTAGTCTCACTTCCCCTGTTTTATAGGCTTGGGTTCTTGACTTCCTTCCAACTCTGGAGTGTTGCCTTTCCCTGACCCACTGAATGCACTGACTTGCTTGTATTGAATGAAGCAGTCTCTCTTGAACCCCAGAACCTTCTGGGTCTTTTTTGTCCCCCCTAGTACCCAACCTTTTCTTTTAAAAATATTTTCTTTGGGCCTATTTTTCACCTTCAACAAGCAGTGCTGGCCATTGGTGCTGGCCGTAGACACATCTCTATGCCTCCTGGTGTTTGCTAGATCACTCTAGGAGGCACGTGAGCCCTGCTTCCCCCAGAGCCTGCCTTCCCCTCCCCTCCTCTCCTCCCCCTGCCTCCACCTTGAGTGTTCATAGCTGACATTTTTCATAGGAGGGTTGTGTCTAATCACTTCCCTTTGTTTAACTGTAATCCTTCCGTCAAGCGCCTGCTGACCTGGGATTTCTCACCCTCAGTACTATCTTGGGGAGATGCTGATCCTGGTCTTTGACTTCCAGGACACTTAGCTTTTCTGAGTCGTAATTTCTTTATCTGTAAAATGCAGATACTAATTTTTTTTTTCCTGATTTCTCTTTCCTGACCCAACTTTCCATTGCTTCCGTCTTCCCTTATTTGGCACTGTACCCGCAGAAGTGCTTTGTAACTAGCTCTCTTACCTCGTCACTGAGTGCTCCTGCTTCCTGGTTCTGATACCAGTTCAATGAAAGGTGGTTCCCATCAGCTCAAACCGCGACACCTTTGGGCCGGGCACGGGGCTGCTGCCTTTTCTCTGTTACTCCAGCGCCCTCTTCTCAACCTCTCTTTGAAGCTCCTGCCATCTCTTTCCACCAGCATCAGTCTGTCTTCTCTCTCTGTCATCTGCTCACCCTAAGACTCCGGCCTGACTTGTCATTCTGGGAAGCAGGATAGTGGAATGGTTAGAGTTTGGACCCTGAGCCAGACTGCCTGGACCGGATCCCATTTCCCACTAGGTGTGATCTTGGGCACGTTTCTTCATCTCTCTGTGCCCAGTTACCCCATCTGTAAAAAGGGAAAAGGATGGTACTGATATCCCACAGTGGCTGTGAAGGTTGAGTCCTTAAAGCATAGTGCCTGCTATGTAGTGCATGCTCCCTAGGTGTCATTGTCATCATCATCAGTGTGATCCGAGTCACTTTCTCTCATTCTCTTCAGACTTAGGTGTTGGATCACAGATTGCTTCTCCACAAATCCCGTCATCACCCTAAGAATGTCCCTTCTCAGTCACCACCTAACTAACATTCAAATCCCTCTGTTGTTTATGCCTCACAGATCGATGGCCTTTACCTCATGGGGCTTTGTCCCAAACCAGAACCTGCCTGTCTCTGAAATCTTAAATTCGGATGTCTCATAGCCTGGCCACAGCTTTCTCACGGTCACAGTGTGCACCGTCTTCTGCCTCATCTACCTCCCTCTTAGCCCGTCCCTGTCTTCCTCATCAAGCCTGGACTCTGTGACCCATCACTGCAGCCCCTGGGCCCTTCGTTTCTATGACTTTGGTTCTTCTAACACTAGCCTGGCCAAACCCCGATCCTGGACTGACCGCTGGGCTTCCGGGCAGCGAGCCCTTCATGAGAAAGCCACATGGTGCCTCTTTGGTACCAGTGTGCCCATCCCTCTCGGGCCCTCATCCTGTCCTTCCATGCGTTCTGGTCAGGTTGCTTCTGTCCTCCCTGACAGCTGTTTCAGACCATGCTCTTGCTCCTCAAGCCCTCACCCCTCCTTTTTTTTCAGCCTCTGCGTGATATCTTCCTTCCTGGTTCGTAGGGGAACCAGGTCCCCAGTCAAATTCATCTTCCTTTCACTGTCTTCCAACTCACCCATAAGGTAGGAGGGTCCTTCCCCTTGGGTGACTCAGCGGGGGCAGGGAAGGGCGAAGTGTGGGAACCCCTCATGCCTAGAGTTGAAGCCTGGCTCCACACCTGGCACACACTGTTTGACCTCTCTAAGCTCGGTTTCTTTGTGTGCAAAGTGGCGATGTTAATACCAACACCTACCTCATGAGTTGCTGGCAGAATTAAATGAGGCAGCCTATGCAGAGCTTTGGCTGCCGCGTTTGGTGTATATAGTCTTGATGAATTGCCACGGTGGTAGTTATTTTGGCCGTCTCTCTTTTGAGTAACCCAATTCCTGTTTCTTTGGTCTCACCCCCCATTCCTTCTTAAAATCATTTGCAGGTCCCATCTAAAATAGCGAACCAACCATAGACATCTCACCTTGATCCCCTGTACCCCAAGTACTACCTTCTTTATTCCCGGAAACAGACAAACTCCTGTTGCTACTCTTTTTTTTTTTCTTCCTCCTTAAAATAATAGAGGTTATGAAAAGATCATGTTATGAAAAGATCATTGACCCTTGGTCTGTATTCTCTCACCTTGTCACCCTTCAGGCCTCTGGCTTTTGTGCCCACCACTCCACGGAAACCTCGTGGAGACTGCTCGTCATCTTCTTGCTGAACCCTGTCATTGTTCTCCTGACCCCTCTGGTGCTCTTGACTCTGTCCCTGCCCAGGGCCCCTCTGTGAGGTGCTCCTTGTGACCCTGAGACCCCGTAGCTCCCGCTCTCCCCACTTGAGGTCTGGCTACTGCTTGGTCCCTTTTTAACCTCCTGGTCTTCCTCGGGGTGCTGCCCTCCACCCTCTTTTCCACCCCCAAGAGAAGAAAACACATCTCAGTTTTCACCCGGGTCCTGATAACTCACAGATCAGTGTCTGTGGTCCAGTCTCTCTGGGACCGAGGTATCCAGTTGCCTTACAGACGTGTCCACTTGGCTGCCTCACAGGCTCCTCGACCTCGGTGTGTCCAGTGTGGACACCCTGACCTCCCCTCGGCCTGTGTTTTGGCCTGGGCCTCCTTCCTCAGAAACTTGGCGGTCATCTTCAGCTTTTCTCCCACCCCCGCCTCCTCCGCTTCTCTCTACCCGCCACGTGCTTCAGAGACCTGGCCGTTCTTGCATCCGTAACATCTCTTGAGTTTGTTGTCTTCTCCCTGTCCCCAGGGAGACTTGATTCAGGGGACTTGGCTGGCTCCCTTTCATTGACAGCTCCCCTGACCATCCGAGTCACAACTGGGAACCCCCCCCCCCCCCCCCCCCCACCGCCTGCACTTCCCTATTGCCTCCCCCTGCTTTGTTTTTCCCCACGGCACTCGTTCCATTCTAACACATAATACTATTTATTTCTATTGATTATTTATATATTTTGTTTATATTTATAATGTTTATGTTGTTTATAGTCTGTCCTCCCTCATTTACACGTAAGCTCCCAGTGGGCAGGAATTTCTTGCTCTTTTTGTTCTCTGGCGCTTTCCCATTGCCGGAAACAGTAGCCGGCACATAGTAGGTGCTCGGTGGAGTGTCTGTTGACTGAGTTACCGTGAATCGTTCACGGCCAGTCCTGCTCGCTCTGGCCTCGGGGCTAGCGGCAGTTTCCTCATCTCGAGTAGGGAAGAGTAGCAGTGCCCGTCTGTCCACCTTTTAGGTCCACTCGTTGCATCGAGAAAGAAAACGCAGCCAGGTTTGTAGGGAACAAACCTTTCCACCGTTGAAGAAGTATAAAGCACTCTGCAGGTGCCAGGTCATGGTGTTTATTATCAAGCTGGGATCCTATTAAAGGGGGAAGGTTTGCCGATCGGAATGGGAAAATCCTCCTTTTAGGGTGTAGCATGGCTGGTGAGTGGGGCTGAGGAGCAGCCCCATGGCTGTAGTTCACAGTGGGTGGAGTCTGCCCACCTGATGCTCTCCTCGCTGTCCCTTTTACCTTCACAATAAATCCTGAACTCCCTCATGTGGCGTGGACAGAGCCCCGGACCCTCACCCGCTCCAGCAGGCCCACCAGAGTGAGACACGTGAAGGTATTCTGTGAACGAAGGCACAGTGGTTTTAAAGAGATGTGAAAAAGTATGCTTTAAAAACTGCTATTAAACAAATGCTCGTTTCTGTTTTCTTTCGTGTTGTGTTTTGTGTTTTTGTTTCGGCCACAGAAAGACTTTCTCTGCCCTTTTCTTTGTCCTTGGTTTGCGGTAGGACAGGCAAGCCACAGTTATATCCTGATGGGACTGTGAAGTCACCTGGGCACCCACTTCGTTCATTCCACAGATACCGAGTGTCCTCTCTGCCAGGCTCTGTGCTAGACGTGGGACAACAAAAATGAGTCCTGGTCCCTGTCCCCAGAGCATGCTTCCTGTCATTAGATCCTGAGCTTAGGTGATGGAATTGGGTCCCTCTAAAGAGAAGAATGGCCCAACTCGATATTTACTGTAAAGAAGGCACAAGGTCTGGGGTGCTCAGGCTGCCGTCTCGAAGGTCTGGTGCCATCTCGAAGGTCTGGTGCCCGCTGGGAGCGCCAGGGCGGCTTCTCTGCCGGGCACTCTTAAGTTGGCTCCTTCTCCTGCAGGAGACAGTGGCCCTCAGTTGTACACAGTCCACCTCCTCTTCCTCACTCCTGAGGTTGTTAGTCATTTTGGGAGCTGAAATTGCCTCACAGAAGAAGGTACCTTCGAAAACATCCCCCACCCTACCGGTAATCCCAGACAGTCGGGAAGGGCCGTTCAACTTGTGGTCACTATGAGGTGTTATGGTTTCACATTCATGCTTTTTCTCTGAAGAGAAAGCAAAACATGTTGAAATAGAGAGAAATCCCAGTGGCAGCTTAGTCGAAACAGTTGTTGCATAACAGGTTTAGAAGACGTCTGGCCATCGCGGGTCAAGTTGGGGGCTACAGCTTCCTGTCACGGAGGAGATTTCCTCTGGGGCTGCCAGCCCCCTCGATCCAGAGGCCATATCCAGCAAGAGACTCACAAAAGTGTGAGTTTGGCTGGCTCTCTTGTTGTACCCATGGGATTTGTTCCCTGGCACAGCCATAAAGGCTGCATTGGAGATGCTGCTGTGGGCAGGGGCTGGAGAGGGGCGTGTGGGCTTCAGACTTGTGCTGGTATGGAGGCCTCTAGAAAGGGCACCGAGCTGGTGCAGGGCGTGCAGGCGCCATGAATTTGAGTCCCAGTCCCGCTGTTAACCAGCTTCGAAATCTTGGGGGAGTTATTTCTCTGGGCTGATGCCTCCCTGTCTGAGAGACTAATTTAGTCTTTTAGAATAGTGTCATTGGCTTACCTACTTGACAAGGCTGTTGAGAAGCTCAGGTGAGATCATGTTTGTGGGTGGCTTTTATAAACCTTAACGTGCCCAGCTAATGACAGATTGTATCAGAGACAGTATGCTTACCGATTAAGAATAGAGCAGGTCATGTTAGCAGCACAGGTGCTGGGGCCAGACTGCCAGGGTGGCGCCTGGTCAAGTTACCAAAACCTCTGTGCCTTATTTTTCTCCTCTGTAAAACAGGGATAGTAATAGTACCCACCTAGAGCGTTAACATGAGAATTTATCGTGACACACCTAGAGTGTTAATAATAGTGTCAGGGACATGGTAAGCACTCAGTATTAGCTCCTATTATATATAAGAGCGTAATTACTTGAATACCTAGTTACGTTTGTGTATTGCTGTTGCAATTATGTATTGCAGTGTTTTTGTATTGTTTCAACCTCTATTCTGTCATTTGATCCTCTGAGCTCTCCTCTGAAGGTGAGAAAAGGCATGTGGTGTTTCTCATTTTATAGATGAGAAAATTGAGCTTCAGAAAAATAACATGCTCTGGAACTCAGGCCTCTCTTTCTGCTACACCGGAGCTGAAGGGGGAGAATCAAGGAAGGGAAGCAGGTAGGAGTAAATATGAGGTGCTGGGGTGCAGATTCGGATGTCAATGGCAGAGCCCTTGAGCTGGTTCTGAGAAGATGTTGGGGCCCCAGCTGCATTCTTGGGAGAGAGAGACTAGAGTCAAGGGAGTGCCAGCAGGAAATCAAAGCAGGGCATGGAACTTAGGGCTCCAACGTATAGGTAGGAGTTCCTTGGTCCAATACTCCAGTATAGAGAGCAAGGGGATGATGATGATGAATGGTTACCGCTATAGGATATTTTTGGCTCTGTCTGGCTTCTCTCTCTGGAGCAAATTGCAGCTGCCGTGGCACCTTCTCATTTCAGCAGGGTGTTGAAATTGGACTCAATATAGTGATTTGAATCCTAGCCTGAGGATTCCTTTCCAGATCACAGCCTAAAAGTGATCTTTTGAGAAGAGCACTACATCAGAGTTCAGTGGTCTGCTAGGGCTGCAGTTTGGCCCACCTTTCAGGCCCACTTACTGAATCTAGGAAGAACACACAGCCAGGTTTGCAGTGAACACAGTTTAAAAAGTATAAAGCATTCTGCAAGTGCCAGGTCACGGTATTTATTATCAAACCGGATCCTGTTAAAGGGGCGAGGTTAGTTTGTTGGAATGGAAAATACAGGCTCCTGTTCCAGGGTCTGTAGGATTCACTGCAGCTGCATGGCCTTGGGCTACTTAACCTCTCTCCTTACACAGTGTTTCCCATCTGTTGGGTAAAGACCAGGGTGGCCGTCTGCTGCTGTCTCTTTAGCTGGGTAATGAGCAAGAGCCAATTAGACTCCGAGCGGGCTTAGAAATACATTTAAAATTGATAATGCAGGACCAGCGATGAGAGGAGCTGCCTATAGCCACTGTGATGAAGGCTGATGTCTTCCCAGTCCACTGTCAGGGAAGACAGCCGTGTGCCCTGGGCAGTTAGGGCCCAGTCATCTCTGTGGGGTTATTTTATATGCTCACTTTTACTTTTTAAATGAGTCTGCCCCTTTGAGTGCCAGGCAGATGAGGCTGGGGACATTCCCACCTTAGTCCCTCCTGTCTCTGTTTCCTTGTTTGCTCATGATGCTGTCATAGAAAAGTAGAAGGGGAAGGAGGTAAGACAAAGATGCCTTTGTCTTGGGGACCACTGCTCATCTTTATGCCACCCACAGTGAGGATTCTGCTGGCTGGCACCTGGCCTTGGCCCGGGCGCGGAAGGTGTAGGGTCGACACAGCAGCCTATGGGATGCCTACCAGCCGGGCTGGCTGAGACTCACAACACGCCGGCACTGCTTGTGACGCTTGGTGCTCCACTCCCCTGTAAAAGCATGTCCCACAGATGACCCAGGGCTGTCGAGAACCTGGATTAAAGGAGCAGGGTGGTTAGCTGATGATCAGACTGGAGAGGGAGGGAGATCCAAAGGACAGGTGCCTGCGTGCGTGCGAGCATGTGAGAGGGCGGAGAGCAGTCCAAGGTGCGTTTGCACTGGAGAACCAAGACAGTTTTTCCTTAGTCACTGTCTCCACAACTCGTTGGCTAGATTTTGCCTTGTCTTACTTAGCCTGATTCACAGAAATGCCTCTACTGAGGCAGAGTTGAAAGGTATATGCAAAGCTGCAACATCATCCCCCGGGCTTCACTGAATGACTCAGTGAACCAGGGAGTGGGGTTGAATGGGCGTGACCATGTGTACCGGTGCTAGGGAGCCAGGGAGCCGGGAGGCTGACACCGGAGGCCTCTCCCCATAGATGTCCCTGTCTGGCAAGGAGGACACATGTATGGATGGACCATGCCTGTTGGGAGGTGATGAGGCTGTCCTCAGGGAACCTGAACCTTGTCAGGAGGAGTCTAGAAAGGGCTCCTTGAGGAAATATCATCTCCCTATCTATATCGAGACCAAAGGAGACGTAAATGTTCATACGAAGTCATATGATTCTCTCTTCCCCAGAATGTCACGGCCTGTCCCTGAGGTGCCTGACCGTCATCAGGACACCTGAACCCCCCTGACACTCTGATTTTGGGGGTTCTGCTCTGAGCCTTCTGACCGCAGAATCAGCTCAGAAAGTTTTTGTGGTTGTGGTCACTATGTTGGGGGCTCCAGGCAGGACCTGAGCCCCCACCCTGTTCTGAAATGTCTCCTCCTCCTCCTCCTTCTCCTTGTTCTGAAATTTGAATTCTCTGTTTGGCCACCAAACAACTAACTACATAGTGGCTTCCAGGGAAGACCAGCCTCCTCCTGGGGTGAGAACGTTCACTGCAGAGCCAAAGAGCAGAGGAGGACGGAAACAAGGAGGAAGGGAGGAAAGCCGTTATGTCAAAGGCCTTTGTGCTCAAAATTGGTAGTTAATTAATTGGTGGCATTAGCGGCACGTGTCAGCTGGAGCAGCGGCCAGAATAACTGGCAAAAAATTAAATACAGGCTTGTGAGTTGTGGAGGTTTGGGGTTTGCCTTTACCAGTTTGTAGGGTGACGAGAGAGACCTGAGAGACAGTATGGGTGACCACTGTGCTTTTTGAAGGACAGAAGTCAATTTGGAGCCCATAGCACTGGGACCTGTTCTTGACACTCGGATTCACATGTCATTCTTTGTTGCTTTCTAAAGGCCACTGTATAGCTGAACATTTTTTTCTGCCCCCTCTTTCTCGACAGCCTTTCTCTCTCCAGTGGTGCCACCTATAAAATGCAGAGGGTCCAGTTCCCTGGGCTTGTCCATCAGCCTCCAGCGATTTTGATAAAGGGCCTGAAACTGTGCTCTTGAGGATTTTTCCGCTGGCATCTGTATCAGTTCAGGGTTTAGACATCTACTCCTGGATCTCACAGCTTCTGGAAACTGAGTCTTGTTTCTTCAAAAGGCCAGTCTGGTGACAGAGGCAAGAACTGGCGAACCCCAAGGCCAGCCCTCTGCTTCTGTGCTGGCGGATTCCCCTGGCACAGGAGGTCATTGTCATCGAGTCTGTTTTCTGGGTGTTCTGGAGGAGGACTTGCGTGGGCCTTTTCAAGGTGTCATTAGACAGTGCCGAGTTGTTACTCAGATGAAACAGTCGGGATAGAAGCAGATTTGATCTGATTGAAGTTATGCCACAGAAAATGTCCTATTTGGGGAGAGAGCTTGTCAGTGAAAGGGTTAAACACCGGAAGTGTATATGAGACTAGAGAACTCTCTTTTATTGTAGCTGTATTTTAAAAAAAATTTTTTTTTCCTCTTGGATCTCGGCTTCTCAAGACGATCACTGACTTAATGTACATGTATTTATTTTGCGGGCCAGGAAGGGTGATGCGTTAAATGAACTGACGGGGAAAATGACTGAAGATTTATAGTCGGCCCTTAGATCTTCAAGAATATCAGCTTCAGAAATGACTTTTCATTGTGAAAACAATACGATAACGATAAGGAATGTGTCGACAAGCTGGAATGACTCTTAGCTCCTTCTTTGCTTCCAAAAAAAATCTTTCAAGTTTCGGAAGGAGGTAAAGAAGGAGTCAAAACTGCAAATTGTCGTGATGGATGGGAATCTACAGTTTTAAGTGGTGGCAGGTTCCACTTATCCTGGGAATTAATGCCGTTCCCCCCAGAGCCTTCTGACAGTGAGCCGGCTGGTGATCTTTTCCCCGACCTCGGGAAGAACCGTTTTAAACTGTCCTTGAGTGTCTCTTCCAAAGGTCTTTTTTGTTTTCTGATAATCCAATCATAAGAAAATTTCTGAAATTCTCTTGCAGACCCCCAAAACTGGAAAGGTACCACAAAGCTGGGCTTTTACAAAAAGTTGCTTTTTAAACTAAAAAAAATATCTGACGTCTGAGTGGACGAAGTTTGAGGGACAGAGAGAGAAGCTTCGTCGACCCAGACCTGGGCCGCCTGGGGTGTCCTTGAGTGAGGAGGGCGGGGATGAAATAAGGAGAAGCAAGGCAGAAGCAGATTCTCCCTCGGTATCCACAGACATAACGTTTGCGTTTACATTTTAGGGTGAATTGTAATTAGCTTAAGATGACCAGAGGCCTACCAACTGAGTGACTCTGGGAGAAGCACTTCACTTGTCTGAGTCTCAATTTCTGCATCTGTAGAATGGAGAAATTGAACTGACACTAAATGGTCTCGCAGGAAGTTTCCAGTTCTAAAATTTCCACTCTTTATTTCCCCATGAGGAACTATAACTTTGGGGCACCCTCTTTTGACTTTGAATGTACAGACTTAAAAGCACTTTTCTTTTTTCTTTTTTTCTTTTTTTTTTTTTTTTTGGAGAGAAGAGGAAGCTAGGAAGATCTCTGCATGGAATTCTACCGGGGGCTGAGGAACAGGGAGAGGACCCAGCTGCCAGTATATGATTCTGGGCCCATATACCCCAAAGTGCCTGCCTAGAAACTACAGTGCATTTAATTTATTTGAAACCTCCAACTACAACACTTAAAGAAGACTGCAAGCCATTCAGTCAGGCAATTCCAGCAATGCTGAATGGCCACAGCCCTACCCTGGAATCAAGGGGAGCATGTAGCAGATGCTTCTGGAAGGCCCTATTTATAGTTCTCTGACTCTTTCCTGACGGGGACCTTTTATAAGTTCACTACCAGGAAGCTGAGTCATCCGGGGGGTCAGTCAGCAGGTCCAAGTTACCAGTGTTGCCAACAGCACAGATGAAGTTAGCTCAGGCAGTGCAAGCGATTTGGGGGAGCGCGGGTGACAGTGACAAGGTCGCGGAGGCGGGGCGGGCAGAGGCCGGCAGTGGTGTCTTCCCTCGTGGTGACGGGAACACCACCGCTCCCCATGGTTTGTGCTCCCTTTACATTTTGCACTGAGAAGCCTCCTGTTTCATCTACCTCATTTCTTCCCCCCATTCCTTCTCTCTTCACCAATCCAAGGCAGGAAGCCAGGACCAGCCGGACTGACACAGCTCAGAGGGTAAACATGGCCTTCCTGTGCCATGGTTTTCAGGGCTTGGGGTGGGCTCTGTGTCCTTATGCCTCTGTCCAAGCTTATCTCCTGGGACTCAACAGGTTGCTAGGGGCACAAGCGTTCTCGGGGCCTCTGTCCCCGTCCCACCTGCCACCACCCGTGCCCCATGTAGCCCCTTTCTCCTGTGCTTCACCTGCCTGACTCCCCCCAGCTGGCAGGTCTCCACTTTAAAGTCACCTCCAGGACCCCTCCCCAAATCTAAACTAAGTCCTCTACCTTTACTCTTGTAGCACTTAGAATCTGTAATTTTTTACTTGTATAATTTTAGATTTACTCTTTCCATCCTACTAGACTAGAAGCTCCTTGAAGGCAAGGACTCCGTGCCTGCTCTGCTCATCCCAGCGCCGCTAGACGCACGGCCGTTTAAGGAATAGGGAGTACTTTTTGGTAGAACAGCCCTGTTGTCTTGAGGCTTGAGGCTGCTGCAGGTCTGGCTCACTCCCATCTCCGACACCAGCCTCCTCCTCTCTCTCCTGGAAACCCTTCATCAGATGGCTGCCATTTAAAGCGGTTTAAAGCGGTTTAAATCATATACCTGAGCTCTTATTTCTAGGGTGAGGGTTTGAGTCAGCCTGAAATCTCGCCCAGGATTGAGGGTTCTTGCCATTCCCTTCGGCATCCAGTAAAACTTAAAAATGACTCCCTGAAAAACCCCGTGCAATAATTGGTACCTGCAAATATTTGTACATGAAGTGGATTCCAGAAGTGAAAGTTGAGTCTTCAGTATGTTCCTTTTGGTGTCCTTCCCCGTAACCCCGAGAACATCAAGCCTGGTGTTTCTGGTATTTTATCATCCTTCGCTGTTACTGTCTGGTATGAAGGGTGTGTGAAGAAAGCAGGAGAATGTCCCCTCCAGCTGTGACCTGGCCCCGCTTACACGTAAATCATCCAGCACTAGGGAGATAACTGGGTGGTAGCATTTGTGGGAAATCTGGCTTCAGTAACATCTGGGAAATTTACCCTGGACATCTACGTAGACCTCTAGCGTTCCCTGAACTCTGGAGCTGGCTCCGATGGGGCTTTTGTCCTCGGCTGTTACTCTGGGTGGTAGACTCCAGAAAATAGTGGGGTGGATCAGACTTTGGAGCACAGGTCCATATCAAGCCGATAACTGTTTGGGGAAGGGGCTTCAAGTGCCTGCTTTGTATATGCCGGTGGGTTAAATTTAGTGCATCTCTGAGTCCTTGACCATCGCTTGAGTGTCTGTTTTAGTGCAAGCACAGTGCTGGGGTGCTGAGACCACAAATGGATGAGGCTGTCCTTTCTTTTGTGTTTCTCAGACTTTAATGAGAGACAGGCCTGCAGACACGTCACCTGATATAATTATAAGTAGAAGAATGAGCAAGAGAAGGCTGGCGACAGGGCTGCTTTGAAAAAACTCTTTACTTCCTGTGGATAATAGGCTAATAGTGGGGCATGCTGTCAAAGGTGTGGCCTCTGTGGAGGGTGTGGAAGCCGGTCTTGCAGAAGCTGGCAGGACCACACTTGACTTGAGAACCGTGTACGGGGCTTCTGGGGCGCCTGGCTCCCTGGCCCTGCCCAGGGTGGATTCCAGGAGCACTGTCTCTCCCAGCACTCACGGCCCCTCCGTTCCCCATCTCTGGTGGCAGGGCAGTGCCTCGGAACCACAGGCAGTGTCCCCTAATCTCTCCCATACAAACGTTTGGCTGGTTTCGGCAGCTGCCTCCATGCCTGAGCAGTTAGGGTACTGATTCTTGGGAGAATTATCTTTTGGGATGGCACAGGCCAGTGTGTGGAAAAGGACAAGGGTAAGCACTTTTTTTAAAGCTTTGCCTTCTGACCAGGATCGTCGGGGCTGACGTTCCAGATGCTTCTTTCCAAGGCCGTGGCTCTGGAGCCAGGGAGACCGCTGTGTCCAGGGGGGTCACACCGTGCGTTTGCGACCCCTGGCCGCCTTCACCAAAAACAGACAAAAACTGCTGTCCTAGGTGATAAAGGAAGCTGAGGAAATTATTTGATTGTGACAGGATTTCAGACTATGAAATGCATGTGGAATGTGTTGTTGATTAGATTTAGGATTAAAAATATATGGGTATGGTAAAATGCACAAAACATAAAAAATTTACTCTTAACCTTTTTTAAGTATACATTTCAGTGGTGTTAAGTATTTCACATTGTTGTGTGGCCCATCTCCAGAACGTTTTTATCTTCTCAAACTAAAACTCTGTCCCCATTACACAACTCCCCATTGCCCCCACCCCGTCCCCGGCAACCACTTTTCCAACTTTCTATCTCTATGAATTTGATTATTCTAGGAACCTCATGTAAGTGGAATCATACAGCCTTTGTCTTTTCGGATAATGTCTGCCTTCTTGCATAATGTCCTCAAGGCTCATCCATGTCGTAGCACGTGTTAGAATTTTCTTCCTTTTTGAGGCTGAATAATATTCCGTTGTATTTATATACCACATTTTATCCATTCCTCCAAGGATGGACACTTGGGTTGCTTCTGCCTCTTGGTTATTGTGAATAATGCTGCTTATGAATGTGGGTGTACAAATATCTTTGAGACCCTGCTTTCAATTCTTTTGGTATACACCCAGAAATGGGATTGCTGGCTCATATAGTAATTCTATATTTAATTTTTTAAGGAACCGTCACACTGTTTTCCAGAGGGGCTGCACCATTTTACATTTTCCACCAGCAGGGCACAAGGGTTCCAGTTTCTCCTGGATTTTTTTTTATATAGGTGTTTACAAGCCGATGTATAGTAATATAGATTTATCTCCCTCCCAAATAAAACAACCCACACACATTTGTTTCTTGAAGGATTCTTTACCCGTTTTATAGATTTAGATTGTTAGAGGCCAAAAAGGATCTCCTTAGACACAGTCTGTTAACTCCATGTATTCAGTGGACACATGTTTACAATTGTAGTAGACGGATGAGCCAAACAGAAGAAACCTCCCAGCCTCTTGGGTCTACCTGCCGGTGGGAATCCGTGTTGATGCTCAGCCAGGTGAGAGGACCGTGCGGAGTCCTTGGGGACTTGGAGGCAGAGCTGACGGGAGTTTGGACCTTCTGGCTTGCGGAGCAGGGCGTTTTGTCACATTCACTTTTAGGTGCACGTTTTGGGGGTTGGCCCCTTTTGGGAAGGTGAGACACACTTGATGGGAACATCTGTGTTCTGCAGTGCCACGTGTATTAATCCTCCAAAATCCAAGGGACCTGCTGGCACCCACGGGTGGAGCCTAAGTCCTGCCAGGTGACTGAGGAGTATGGGAGAGGGAGCAGAACCCATAGAGAGTTACCTGCGCTCTGTCTTGTAGCACAACTTAGTTGGCTCCACCTGGCTCTTTCCTTTAGTTCAGAGGCTAGCGCGTCCTTGAGCAGTGGGGAGGGCTTTTTCCACGGCAGTGACCTTGTGGGGACGGGTGCCAGTCAGCAGTTCAGGGGACCTGGGTACTAAGGTCCCTGCCTCGGCCTCAGACTGTAGCACCAGTTAAAGATCTCCAGAACTGCCCTTGGCTCTGATCAGCTAGGCCAGGTGAGTGAGCTTCCGGTAGCACTGTCGTCGCGGCCCTTTTGTGCCTGTGTAAACTGACACTCTCCAACTTTCCTTTGGTTATATAACCAAGATTAATGTAAGCAGCTGAGTCTGTTCATTTAGAAATGGCTAGGGAAGAACAGTGAACATGGGAGTGGGTGGGCGGGAGGGACGGCGTCTCTTATGGGCCTGCTGTGGGCAAGTCCCCTCACTTTTCTGAGCCTCAGTTTCTCTTCTGTTAAGAAGGGCAGCGAACTAAAGGGCTGCATGGCATTCCTCACAGTGACGTCTTGGTGTGCCGTGATTGCTCCCAACCAGGGCAAATCCTGAAGGAATTAAGAGTTTTATGAAGGAATTAGAGTAAACAGGATAACTTTTTAGGAATTTGCTGTTTATGGCTGGGTGCTGGGGCACAAATAAAAGCAACAGCAGCTGAATGCTAGCCCACAGGCAAAGAGCTCAGAGACTTTAGGAGGTAGGTGCATTTATGAATGCCATTTACGGAGAAGGAAACAGGCCCAGAGAGATTGAGTAACCTGCTTAAGGTGCAAAGGTGTGAGAGGTAAGCACAGAGCTGGGATTTAGATGAAGGGGGGCCCGAGGGCCTGTTCTTCTGGCTGCAGCGGGTCTGGACTCTGGAGGAAGCTGGAAGCTGCCTCGCCTTTGTCCAGCCTCTTTCTGATCGGAGAGGGTTGGGGTTGGGGTTGGGTCTCACTCCTGTCCCTTCTTTGTGAGGGTGTACAAACTATGGAACTATGGCCTGGAGTCCCCAACATGAATGCCCTGTGGCTGGTGGCTTCCTTCTGGAACCCTGAGGTCTGTTGTGTGGCTTGCGGCCTATTCTGTAGTCTAATGATTCATTTCAAACGTGCAATGAGATCCTTTGTGCCAAACAGCCATTTATCAGTAAGCAGGGAAAAACACCCACATCTTCTAGGCAAGATTAAGCCAGTTTTGGTGATGGTTCTTAATAAGATTTCAGTGCCATTTGTATTAATACAGCTGGAGGTTTAAGGGACATCCTGGAGTCCTTCTAGAAATAATGGCAATGATGATAAACACTGATCGAGCACCTGCTGTACTGTACTAGGTGATTGATGTGCTTAAGTTTTCTCGTTTATCCATCACAGGAAGCATGTGAGACAGGAGTTTTTACAGACGAGGGAGCTGAAGCCCAGAGAAGTTTACTAACTTCCTCAAGTGCACACAGCTAAAAAGTAGAATAGGATTTTAGTCGTGAGGTGGTTGAGGACAGGGCCACTTTGTGTCCTCAAGCCCTATTAATGGTGTCAGAAAGTAGCTATTCACTGAATGGATGAACTTCAAAGTTCAGGGACTGCCTGAGCATTGGGTGGGTGGGTAATTGAACGAGGTTTCTTTAAGATCTCACGATTGAGATTTTCAGCAAAATACGGTTGAAGGATGGTCAGACAGGCAGCCAGGTCTAGGAGATGAAGTGTTGGAAGACTCTGGCTCAGTGATGACCAGCTCTGGAAGCCTGGACAAGTCACATAACTGTCTCCTCACTCGCAAAGTAAAGTTGAGGTAGGGAGGCTAGACAGGTGGCAGAACTCTGAAATCAAACAAAAGCCCGAAGGGAGTCCCACCATGCAAGACATGCTGGTAGATCTGCTGGGGCTGAAGCAGTGAACAGGGACCAGAGCCATCGTGTGGAGAAGCTTGCAACATGCTTCCATGAAACATGCCTAGATTCTGTTCTTCTGGACACAGTAGGTATTCTGGTGCTGAGAGAGGCTTTTTGTGCTTCTAGGGTACTTCCTTGTGGACTCTTGTATTAAGTCGCTCCGTGTGGCGCTTCGATGCTTTAGAGAGTTTACCTGTAGGCCAGGAAAATAAAATGCTTTTGAGAATGAGGTGTTTCTCCAGTGCTGCTTCTGACATCTTGTCCTTACTTGTAGGTGGGGCGTTTATAAGCCAATGGCAATGGACAAGGCTGCTGAGTTAGGGGAGGCCCTAGAGAGGCCAGGTGACTTGAAAGCAGTCTGACTGTTGAAATATTCAATCTTGGCTTTTGAATTACCGGTGGAGTGCCAGGCTTTCATCCATGGGTGAATGGTTTCAACCTGGGTGGGCTCATGGATCCAGTTCTTTTCAAGGAGAGAGAATGGGTTCGTGTTGAACCAGCCACTATTACTTTTTGGGATCAGTGGCCAGGCTGACCACCAGGGTTGGGAAATAGTGAAGCTGTGTAACCTCCATGAGACGGGGCTTGTGACTGCAGGTTGGACGTAGACAGACCCCTCAGGAGCTGCATGAACTTAACCAGCGAGAGTTTAGGTGACTTTGACATAGTCAGGCCTTCTCCTCCTCTAGGAAGCACCTTTGACTTAGCGTGGTCAAAAGGAAGTTAGTGAGCACCTGTGATCCCTTCCAGTCCACCCTTTTGTGAGAGGTTATGTCACCTGTGATTAAGGGCAGCTCTGAACCCAGGTGCCTGGCTTCCGATGCTGTCTGCACTCTGTGACCTTGGAGCAAGTTGCTTGTCCCCTCTGGGTCTCAGTTTCTCTGTTTGTAAATGAGGGTAGTTAGCTGCTGATATAACTTTTAATTATCATAATTGTTTTGTGAGTAGAGGCATCGAGGCTCAGAGAGGGAAGTTTTTTTGCCTAAGGCTGCACAGTCCATGAGGACTAGATGAGGGGCTAGAGTGTAGGGCCCCAGTCTCGTTAGAGCTGGCCAGGTGGGTAGGAGTGACTGGTGGTTCAGGCTTCCCCTCCAGCCCAGTGCCCTGCCTGTCCTCTGGTCCCCCAGTGAGGTCACCAACCCCACCCATGAAACACGAGCCCTGTTACCTGAAATCTTGAGAATTTGCTCACCTATAGTGCAGAAATAATTTAATCCTTTGGGCAGGCCACAAACTGAATGTGTCCTGGGTACATTGGGCCTGAGCCAGGAGCAGATTCTTTTATTCCTCCCTTCTTCTGCTGTAGAATTTTCTAGAGAAGGGGAGGAGTGAGTAGGTTTGGCTCCTAGGATAAAGGAATGTGGGAATGGTTCGACCATAGGCAGGTCTGTGAGCTGCCGCCTGAGGGCGGGGACGGAGACCTCAGTGGCATGTGGTATTAGAGTGGCCTTGCAGTCAGCCACAGCTTCGAAGAGCATGGCCAGTGTGTAGCAAGACTCGTGGGGAAGACTTCTGTTACGTAGGCCAGCTCCCTCCTCCAAATGCAGGACAGCCCATTGGTCCTGCTCACCGTGCAGCTCTTCATGGCTCCCGTCATCCTTTGCAAAATGTAACTGTGGAAAACACTTGACCCTAAAGTAAATTCCAAAGTCCCTAGCAAGCTATTTAGAGCTTCCCATAGGCCAGCCTCAACCTGCCTCTCTCTTAGCAAATATTTATTGGCCATCTATTGGTCAGCCACCCTCCCGAGTCTGGGGCTCCCCGTCACCTGTACTTCACCCCCATGTCCTGTGCGGATCCCCTCCGGACACACCCTCTTCTGTCTCGCAGCCCCACCAGCACGTTCTCATCCCCCCCCGCCCCCCGCTTCAGCCAGCGCTGTTCTCTTCCGCTCCCTGCTCTCTTTGCCTTTTTCTTCCTTCAAAGTGACACACGCACATAGTCCGAAAAAAAAAAAAAAAAATCCAGGAACGCAGAAGGGATTGTAATGACAGCTCCATCCCTTACTGATTGTGGTGTCTTCCCTCTGTCTAGGTGCAGCTCAAGTGGCATCGCCGCCCCCGCCCCGCCCCCCGCCTTCCACCGCCACCACCTTTCCCTGGTCAGCTGTGACCTGGGGTCTGACTCCTCTTACTGTGGCCTGTTTTCGGGAGCTGTGGTGTTTGGTGCTGTAGCTTCTTCTCCAGGAGGCCAAGGAACTTGGTTTTGGTCGTCTTGGTGGAATTTGTGTTTTCTACTAAGTTCACGATAAAGGCTCTTCACTTTGTCATTTTGTGCCTACAAACAGCAGTGCCCCCCACACATACTCCTGCCCCTGACAGCCCCTGAAGGTTTCAGGATTGTTTCTGGAGAGTATTCGTGACAGGTGGCACGACCCCTTTGCAGTCCAGGGCCGTACCTCAGAGGCAGCAGGTGACAGAAACATTGGAGTGTGGCTGGTCTGTTCAGAAGGGCAAATGCGACTTTTCTGAAATTGGGTCCTGTGGGACATGAGTGAAAAGGCGGAATGGCCTCGATGGCTTTTCTCACATGTGTGAGCCACTTCCTCCCACACCCTCCCAGTCCCCCCCACCCCCGACATTAGGGCGACCTGGAAATCGAGGGGCCTCTGGGGTTCCTAGAGGGGGACAGGGAAATTGACATGGACATGATTTAGCTGGA
>NW_011889131.1:719292-721545 GCF_000151845.1 Pteropus vampyrus | reverse complement strand
CATCCCCCCCCGCCCCCCGCTTCAGCCAGCGCTGTTCTCTTCCGCTCCCTGCTCTCTTTGCCTTTTTCTTCCTTCAAAGTGACACACGCACATAGTCCGAAAAAAAAAAAAAAAAATCCAGGAACGCAGAAGGGATTGTAATGACAGCTCCATCCCTTACTGATTGTGGTGTCTTCCCTCTGTCTAGGTGCAGCTCAAGTGGCATCGCCGCCCCCGCCCCGCCCCCCGCCTTCCACCGCCACCACCTTTCCCTGGTCAGCTGTGACCTGGGGTCTGACTCCTCTTACTGTGGCCTGTTTTCGGGAGCTGTGGTGTTTGGTGCTGTAGCTTCTTCTCCAGGAGGCCAAGGAACTTGGTTTTGGTCGTCTTGGTGGAATTTGTGTTTTCTACTAAGTTCACGATAAAGGCTCTTCACTTTGTCATTTTGTGCCTACAAACAGCAGTGCCCCCCACACATACTCCTGCCCCTGACAGCCCCTGAAGGTTTCAGGATTGTTTCTGGAGAGTATTCGTGACAGGTGGCACGACCCCTTTGCAGTCCGGGGCCGCACCTCAGAGGCAGCAGGTGACAGAAACATTGGAGTGTGGCTGGTCTGTTCAGAAGGGCAAATGCGACTTTTCTGAAATTGGGTCCTGTGGGACATGAGTGAAAAGGCGGAATGGCCTCGATGGCTTTTCTCACATGTGTGAGCCACTTCCTCCCACACCCTCCCAGTCCCCCCCACCCCCGACATTAGGGCGACCTGGAAATCGAGGGGCCTCTGGGGTTCCTAGAGGGGGACAGGGAAATTGACATGGACATGATTTAGCTGGAGCAGCGTTTCCACCACTCTCCTCTGTTCTCTGTATCGCTTTTCAGCCTGGTTTTCCCACGTGCCAGCCCTTTACTTGTCCTAAAATCCGTGGTTCTCAGCAGGGGCTTTTAGAACATCTCGGCCCGGAGCACCCTCGCGCGGCCCTGCCACATGCTTCTGACATGTAATCATTTTATTGGGGGGAAGGCAGGGACATATTTTCAAGGACTAGGCTGTGATCGTCGGAAGCACCCTGAGCAGTCCCATCTTCTGTGACGAGTGTAATGAGGGCCCAGGTTCAGAGTCAAAGCTGGCCGTTTTGAACTCGGAGTGCTGACAGCTTTACTGTGCGTGATTCTCCTGGATGTGGTTTGTGTACCTCCCAAGGATCCTAGAACGTGAGACAGGGTTTTCCAAACCCTTAGCGAGGTCCATGGCTTTATTCTGGAAGGCAGTCCTCTCCCCACAAAGCACTGTGCCAGAGATGCCTCTTCCACCCAGCCTTGCTGTGATCCGTGGGTGGCAGCTCGGAGAGGGAGGCCCGTGTGGGAACGGGAGGTTGTGAGCGGGAGCTGGGATGTCACCAGAAGACTCCAGAGCAGCGGCACACAGTGCTGTGGTTGGGCCACGGGTGCGAATGGGAGAGGTGCCGGCCCCATGGCTGAGAGTGAGGCTTGAGACCGTCGGTAGTGGGCAGGGGTTGGGCCCTGCAGTCTGGCTTAGACATTTTACTGTGGTTCGACTTAGCGACTGTCCGTGCTACTTGGCAACAATTGGCAGACAGGATAGAATTAAACTTAACAATTTGATTTCTGATTCTGAGGTAGCTACTAGGTGGCAGATGCTAACATGATTTGGCATTTTCCTAGCACTCGCTAAGTTCCCGAACCCTTGTTCTTTTCTCTAGGGGAAAGCTTAGAACAGAGATTCCTGGCCAGCCTTCTGGAGCACAGCCCCGGGCCCTTGGTGGGAGTGGTAGCCCTCGTTCGGTGTGCTGTGTGTTTGTGTATCCACACCAGGCACCGGGAGCCCCCGCCTCTGCCCCGTCTCCCATCGCGCTCATCTTAGAGTAGGACTGTGGCAGGTGCTTTTGAATGGACGAATGGCTGGATTTCACGTTATCGTCCCCTGGTCCTTTAAGTGCCACGTGTGCTTTTGGCATGGGAAGTTTTTTAGAGTATTACTCGTTTCTTATTTTTCACGGTTGAGAAAAGGGGGTTGAGAAGCCCCAGCTGCGTTCAGGTCGGGGTGGGGAGGACGGTGGTCAAGTGAGGCTGCAGGGGCTTGGGCTGGGTGGGGCTGTCCTCTGCAGGATGCTCAGCGTGGCCTGAGGTCTCCCGCCAGGCTTGGCTTGCTCCCTTCGCTTTTCTTTTCTATCCTGGCCCAGGGCTCAGGGCCCAGATCCCAGATCCCAGATCCCAGATCCGTGCCTCCTTATCTGTATGATCTTGGCCAAGTG
>NW_011889131.1:703339-719242 GCF_000151845.1 Pteropus vampyrus | reverse complement strand
GTAGCCCTCGTTCGGTGTGCTGTGTGTTTGTGTATCCACACCAGGCACCGGGAGCCCCCGCCTCTGCCCCGTCTCCCATCGCGCTCATCTTAGAGTAGGACTGTGGCAGGTGCTTTTGAATGGACGAATGGCTGGATTTCACGTTATCTTCCCCTGGTCCTTTAAGTGCCACGTGTGCTTTTGGCATGGGAAGTTTTTTAGAGTATTACTCGTTTCTTATTTTTCACGGTTGAGAAAAGGGGGTTGAGAAGCCCCAGCTGCGTTCAGGTCGGGGTGGGGAGGACAGTGGTCAAGTGAGGCTGCAGGGGCTTGGGCTGGGTGGGGCTGTCCTCTCCAGGATGCTCAGCGTGGCCTGAGGTCTCCCGCCAGGCTTGGCTTGCTCCCTTCGCTTTTCTTTTCTATCCTGGCCCAGGGCTCAGGGCCCAGATCCCAGATCCCAGATCCCAGATCCGTGCCTCCTTATCTGTATGATCTTGGCCAAGTGGCTTTCCCGCTCTGCCCCAGTTTCCTATCAGCAAAGGCAGGTGCTGAGCTAGCTGTGCTCTCTGCCCAGGTCCCCCTCGGCTCCCGTCATGTGATCCTGTGAGCTTACCTGGGACGGCACACAGATTTTCCACTCTCTCCTCCCTCCTCCCCTCAGTAAGAGGACAGGCCACCAAGGAAAGTTGGTCCTGTTTTGTCGTCTTAGGGGAGACTTGGAGTAAGGGGCTTGACCGCACATTCCATTCTGGCCAGTTCACTGATGTGGCACCCTCCTATAGCCTCATCATCCTAGAGCCGGAGGAGACTTGCTCAGGTCACACACTGAGTGGCAGACCCAGGCCAGAGACCCAGGTCTTCTGGTTTCTGGGCTAAGGCACTTTTCTTCATCCTGCCCCTTTGAGAGTGGACAGCAGTTATGCAGTTATGCAGTGGGTGTGGACTGACGAGACAACACACAAATGAGAGCTCCTCCTGCTTATTTGCCACTCTCCTTCTCAGGGGGCGCCTTCCAGACTGCTCGTGCTGCCCACTCTGCAGGGACTGGGGGGTCCTGATACCTGGAGCTGATCGCTGCATTTCCTGCTTCCAGGGCCAGCTGGTGGCTACGGCTATATTTTCTCAAGTGTGTTCTGCGAGGTGGAACTGGTTATTCAGTGAGCCAGGCCTTCCATTGCCAAAGACAAATGTTTCAGAAGTGCCATGTTAAACCAAGTTCAACAGGCTGCTTTCCTGAAGGACTTCTGAGAGCCTTTAATACGCTGATGTGCACTGAGAGCCTTTAATACACTTAGAAATTATGAATTTCTAAGAGGGGAGAATTAAAATGCAGAGAGTGGGGATTTATTATAAGGAAATGAGAGAGCCATTCAGCGAGGCCTTAAGCAGGAACTGAAACCCAGGACAGGAAAGGTGATCTGTGAAATTCCGTCTCGGGTTTTTTTTTTTTTTTTTTAGTTGTTTGTTTTTGTTGCATTTTTAAAATTTCTTCCCTCTCTCCATGCGTCCTACTTCATTCAGTTTCTTTTGCTTTCTCTCACCCTCATCCCCTGACTTTTTTTTTCAGTTGTGGCAAAATATGTATAAGTCACATGTACTATCTGAACCGTTTTTAAGTGTACAGTTCAGTGGTCTTAAATTAAGTACGTTCACGTTGTTGAGCTACTGTCACCACCTGCCACCCGTGAACGTCTGCAAGTTGCAAAACTGAAACTGTGTCTGCATTAAACAGTTACTTTCCTCTCCCTCTCCCCTCAGCCCTTGGCAGCCACCATTCTACTTTCTGTTTCTATGGTTTGACTACTCTAGGTACCTCTTATAAGTGGACTCATACAGTATCTGTCCTTTTGTGTCAGGCTTGTTTTATTTAACATCATGTCTTCAAGGTTCATCCATGTTGTAGCATGTGTCAGAATGGCCTTCCTTTTTAAGGCTGAATAAGATTCCATTGTATGCGTATACCACATTTTGCTTATCTATCCGTCCATCCATTGATGAACCCTCGGGTTGTTTCTACCCACCCCTGACTTTTTTTCTCTGGTCCACAGGTAGATAGAAAATGCCCAGCTCTGTTGTGCATTTTATAGGCAGAGTCACTGGGGAGGAAAAAGAGAGACTAAACTGATTATGTCCTTTCCGGTTCCAGCCTCTTCCGCCTTACTTCTTACGTGGCCGCCTCCAGTCTGTCTCAGCCTCTCTTTTGAGGAAGCTCCCATGACCGTAATGGTGCAACTTGGTCCCTCCTGGTCTTCCCTCTGAGCTCCTTTTGGCTCCCTCGATGGTCCTCATCATTCTCTCCTTATCTCACACTTTCCTTGTTTCCCCATCGACTTTTCCTCTCTGTATCCTGGTGCCCAGTCCTGAGGGGGTGCTCTCTGCTGGCAGGTTGGAGAAATGAAGGACCTGCAGGACTAAAAAGGCTTTGTTCCCAAACCTGGCCACTGTGGTCTTTCCTGGGTGCTCTGTGCTCATGAGCCGTTTCCCTCTGTTTGAGCCACGTATCATTAAATATGGCCTACCCTTTTGTAGACCACCCTTCGAGAACAGAGAAGTCCACTGAGTGTGGAGACATACCCAGATGTTCTCTTTCTCATAGGAAGGTGATGTGTTTTGGTTCATAATATTTACCCTTCCCATTGCCTTACCCCTAATTTAAAAAGGTGGGGGAGGGGTTGATGAGAGATCAGTCCGAGATTTCCCTTGTAAGTATGTGAGAATCTTTGTAAGAGAAAGACCCACCTGAGGCCTTCACATACATAAAGGCAGGGAGCAGAGGGGATGGTCATTGTTGACTGCCCGTCCATACCAGGTGTTTCCCACCATTATCTCAGTCTGCCAACGGCTCTCTGGGGGATTATTTCATGCCCTCAAATTAAGGAACCTGCTCGAAACCCCAGAGCTAGAAATCAGATGGATGGCGCTGGCCTGATTGTCTCTAAAGCCTTGGTACCGTGTGCCCCACTGCTTCCCACCTATGCCCTCTTCGCACACACTGCCCTTCCCCCAACGTCCCCTCCCCCCCATCACATAACCAGAGGTGGCTGTCATACTGCCAAGTCTGGATGGAGGTCCTTATTACAAAGTGCTAGGACTGGGAGGGGCCTTTATTTAGTGGTTTTCCAAACTGAGTGATAATGGAGGCTGGCAAGTCCAAAGTCTGCAGAGTAAGCTGGCTGGAGACCCAGGGAAGAATCGATGTGACAGCTGAATTCCAAAGACTGTGGAGGAAGATGTCCTTCTTCCTTGGGAGACATCAGTATTTTTTTCTTCAGGCCTTCAACTGATTAGATGAGGCCCACCCACACTAGGGAGGGTAATCTGCATTCCTTAAAATCTATTGATTAAAATGTTAATCTCATCTTTAAAAAATGCCTTCCCAGCAACTCCTAGACTATGTCGGACCATATTTGGTACCAGTGGGAGTACCACAGCCTCCCTGGAAGATGAACCATCACATCTATTCAAGTGCCTGGGTAGCATGATGCCACTGACAGAGATAGGGAAAGCTGGGTCTCTGCCTCAAGGAGGCAAGACAACACATATGGAGAAATTAAGAACAAGACCTTTTATACTTAAGTGCTACTTTATAAAGACAGAACGTCAGAAGTATTTGGAGAAAATGGAGGAGGTGAGGGCCGGAAGGGTTCTGGGAGTTCCCCCATGAGCATTTTCATTGCAGACATTTTTGTTGCACAACTGATTGGCCGTAAGGCAATTTCAGGGTAAAAGATAAAATATCTAGTTGACAGTCTGGGTTACGTTTGGCAGTCTTGATGTATTTAAGCTAGTTGTCAGTTTGGTTTTATTCCTCCTTTTACAAAGTTTTCACAGTGCTCCCATTTTTATATAAATCTTAGCTCTTCTCATAGTCATATCCAGTGATGAGCAGACATGGTGATCTTAAGACAGTGGATGGTGACACTTACATAAAAAGTGGTTTGCAGAACTGTGTGTACAGCCAGATTGCATCATATGCTAGAAAAGGATCACATATTAATTTGCAAATCCTTCAGTGACCACAGTCAGCCCTCCCACCCGTCGACACCAAAAGTTTACCAAACTACGCAAATATAAAAGAGGTCGCTACTAATTCACAAGAGTCTTCCAGAGCATTATCGATTCTTTAGTTGGAAACTGATACCTCCCTTAACGAAGGGCGAAATTGTAGCAAAAAAGAAAAAGAGTGATGCCAAACGAGGAAACACAACCGAATAAATGTATCATACTTTGAAGACAATGTATTTTCATTTTATTGCACTAAAGTATTTTTAATTTTTCATGTTAGACTATGTCCTTTTTCATGTCCGTCTTTTATTTTTCATTATTTTATCTTTTATGGCGAAATTGCCTTATGGCCAATTAGTTGTTCAGGAACAATGCTTGTGACAAAGCTCTTTATAGTAAACATGCTTATGGCGGAAATACTGGACACAGGCTCGGGGGTTCTGGGGACATTTCAGGGTAGGAGCTGAATGGGAGCTTCTAGAACACGGAGGTCTCGGATATATGAGGACACAGAAGACTTTAGAACCAGGTGGGAACTTCAGGATAATAATAATACTTTTATTTGACTAGGTCTGTGAGTTTATTGAGGGGCTTCACACACATTGTTTTATTTGATGCTCACAAGAACCCTAGTTGCTGTTGTTGTTGTTGTTTTCAGTTAAGGGTCCTGAAGCCCAGAGAGGTAAAGGGATTCATCACAGGTCACACAGCTTGCCAGTGGCAGGGCACGTCTTCCTGCTCCAAATCCTGCCCCTCATCCTTCCCTCCCTTTGCCGAGTATAAGGAAATCCATGTAAATGTGTGTATGTCAGGGGAGTGGAGAAGGGAGAGGGGAGAGTTGAGTGCACTGGGAAAGAATTGCTTTCTTCACCACGAAATTTTGTGAAACTGTGAAAATGGGCTTTTTTCTCTCACTCTCTCTGGATCTTCCCTCTTTACCATCCTCATTAATGCTCTCTCTTTTCTTGGTTTCTCACCCTCTTCCAGACACGAATGCAGAGTTTGAATCCGGATCCCAAAGCCCAGTACACAAGCATCTATGGAGCCCTCAAGAAAATCGTGCGGACTGAAGGCTTCTGGAGGCCCTTGAGAGGCCTCAATGTGATGATGATGGGCGCAGGGCCAGCCCACGCCATGTATTTTGCCTGCTATGAGAACATGAAAAGGACTTTAAATGCCGTTTTCCACCACCAAGGAAACAGCCACCTAGCCAATGGTATTTGAAAGCGTTTGTCTGGAGTTAGAAAATTCTGTCCTTCGACAGAGCCTTCCCCAGGGTTCTTCTCCCTGTGACCCAGCAGCCTGACGCCTCGTCTCTGCCACGCTTGCTTATGAATAAAGAACTCTAGAGCTGTGTGTGCACACACACCCAAACATACGCATACACACACACATGCTTTTTTTATGTTCCCCTCCGCTTTCTGAAGCCTGGGGAATCGGTGACAGAGGTGTTTCAGTTTTCATTGTTGTGTGGGTTTTTCTTTTTTGTTGTTGTTTTGTTTTTGTTTTTGTTTTTTTAAACATTCAAAAACAATTAATGATCAGATCTAGGGGGAAAAAAAAACCCTGAATAGGAACAAAACTTTTGAATACTGGATTCAAAAAAAAAAGTTATCTGGACAGCTTCTTTGAGACTATTTAAAAACTGGTTCAACAGGTCTCTACAACGGCAAGATCTAACTAAGCTTTAAAAGGTCAAGAAGTTTTATGGCTGACGAAGGATTTGCTCCAGCACAGATGGCCTTTCCCACCTTAAGCCTCTGGGGATTTGGGAATTTCACCCCCATTCTTTTCCGTTTGTCTGAGTTGCATCTCCCTGCGATCAAGGGCTGAAATAGTTTTCTTTTGTTGTTTTGAGGGAATGGGATGGGGCGGGGCGGGAAAGGGGGATGGGGCTTGAGTTTGGCGGGCAGCTTTTCCGTAGACACGTCTTATCAGGCCTGGCTGAGCGGTTATTTTCGCCTCTTCTGTGGGTTCGGCTTTTGGTGGTTTTTGTTTGGGTATGGAATGGGACTGTGGATAGCGGCCTACGGTGTACTTATTTTAACAAATTAATTATTCCACAGTGGAGAGGTAGATGTGACCAGCAACAACTTTCTTTCCTTCTCTTTTTGTTCTCAGAACCAAAAAGCATCCCTTCCACCAGCAAACCTTGATTGTAATAACTGCACCTGGCTGGTTTGAAGATGTTTGTTTTGCGTTTTAAAAATTGGCCATTAATTGCATTTACTGAGGTGGTCACTATAAGCCCTCATTTTGTTGAAACTGCGTATGTGATGGTTTAGCTCCTTGGTCACTAAACCCCTTGACAGCGGTTTGATGGAACCCAATTTTTGCCAAGTTCTGCCCAGCATTGTTACTGCTTCCCTGGGGTGTGTGTGCTGTGGGTCCACGTTGACCTTTCTGGGGATAATCATAAGTGTATGTGTGAAGGAGGGAGGTGGAAGTATATGCATTTCCGAAGCCTCATCCTGGTGTCCCTGTCATTCCTACAACCTTCCAGCTGTAATCTTAATTGCCGGGCATGTTACCCGCAGAGGGAAGAAACCCAAAGCCAAAAATAAAATCCTAGGCCTAAATCAGGCTTTCGAAGTTCCTGGTTCTTGAAGCCAGGTGAGACCCTCATACAGGGTCAGCTGTCTCCAAGACAAGTCATATCTTTGCAAATTAACCTTGAAAATCTTCTAGGTGCAGATATTCCTGGTGTCCGCTTCCCATGCCTTTTTTTTTTTTTTTTTAATACCTAGATTTTATTAAGGAATTTTCTTAAAGATTTCTCCTCTGGCATTTTCCCTCTCTCAGCCGAATGCATGGTATCATTCCCTCTGATTGCCCCAGTGTCCAGACAGAGTGAGTTCATCTGTAGACAGAGGTGAGGGACAAGCAAGAATTAAAACGTAAACAGTGGAAAAAGTCAACGACGTGGTGGGTTTCTGGATACTGTCCAGCGTTAGCAGGTAGGGCCTTGAACCAGGGTTGACTACGAGAGAGAAAATTAAGTTTCTGCGAGATGAACATGTGGGTGACTGTGCCTGTGTTACTTTATCCAGTATTTTCATGATCACTTTAGAGATTTAAGAGTCAACGCTCATTTGGGTGGAGTTCACAGTGAATTTCGCTTCTCAGAAAGCCGTACCCAGGGTTCCGTCTGATTTTAGGCTCCAGGAACTTCCTCAGCACTCCTGGTCCCGGAGGGTAATTTTCTGGAGTTTGTTTTGCAGGGATAGCTGGGAGTATGGCCACCCTGCTCCACGATGCAGTAATGAATCCAGCAGAAGGTAATGTTTCATGGCCCCAGGGAATGGCAGCAGGGGATGTCAAAGGGGCTGGAAAAAAAGGCGTGGGGGGAAGGGGGCACAAGCTGGGGCTGGGGGATTCCTGGCTCCCAGGCAGAATAGATTCTCCCAGGAGAATTCTTTACCATGTTATTAAAGGCCCAGAGAAGGGACATGAGCATTTGAGCTTTCGGTATTCCTGTTCTCTTAAATGGAGCTACTCAGAGTGTAACCCAGGGACCAGCAGCCATCAGCATCTCCTGGGAGCATGAGAAATGCCAATTCTTAGGTCCCAGCCCAGGCCTACTAAACTAGAATCTGGGAATAAGGGCTGGGAATTTCATTTTAACAAGCTCTCCTGGTGATTCCTTTGTATGCTTTTGCACTATAAAAGCTGTGTGCGCATGTGCGTGCGCGCGCGCACACACACACACACACACACACACACACACACATACACACACACACGCACGCACGCACGCACGCACTCTCACTCTCACATTCCTCTGGCCCTTGTTTACCTTTATCAGCCCTAGACAAATTTAGGAAGAATCTGTCAAAGACCTTTCATGAGGGCTTACGTTCAATTTTCTTTTTTAAAAGGAATTCGAAGTTATGATGGAAAATTTCAAACGCTGGCAAATGTAGTGGCAAGAGTATTATGAACCCCCATGTATGCATCATCCTTTATATGAACATTTGGCCATTTCGTTGTAGCTGTCCCCTCCTACCTCAGCTCTTTTTTTTTTTTCCTTTTGAATTTCGGGAGCATTAGAAAACAGTTCTCAGTAGAGCAGACGTGAGTTCTGTCAGCTTTTTCTGTGTCCTAGCGTCCTTAGCCGGCTGGGTCTGAGTAGCTAGGCGCTCTGGCACCTCGTGGTGGGCCTGCTTTCAGCCGGGTTGTAAGTCTATGACATGAGGGCCTTTCTCCCCCTGTCCCCTCGCCATCTGAAAATGATAGGGAGAATTGGAGGGAACATTTAAAGTCTAGTCTTGCAAGTTTGTCTGTTTTTGTTTTTAAGGTTAAACTTTCTGATTTGCTCTCGGCTGCCTCCCATGCCCTAGCAGACAGGGGACTTGTTTTGTCCTTCAGTGACCTGATGGGTCAGATTGGGAGGTGGGCTTCACTTTTTGTGTTCAAGGCGATATATACAGGGACCTGGTCAGTTTTAGCCCATGTCAGCTGGGCAAGAATTTTGTTTTTATTTTTCAGAGGAGAAAAAAAAATGAGGTTTCACTCTCTCCTCTTCTTCTTGACATTATATTGATTTAAGGACTTTATTTCTTTCGAAGTAAAGAAAAGCACACAGTATGTGTTCATTTTGGCAATGTGTGGGGCTGATGACAACTCTAAGTCTAAGGGACCATAAATGGCCCTCATTTGCCTCATGTCTTTTGAACCACCAGTTACTTTTATATGAACAAAGCCAGAGTCTTCATTGGAGGTTGTCACTGAACTTGGTCTGATATATTTCTAGCGTCTATTCCAAGAATACTGTGACACAGAAGCTAATGATACTTCAGAGGTACAGACCATAGAAGAAAAGATGGGACACGCATCCAGGAGATATTTTGGGACGGAGGAAGGCAGAGGGGTTGGAGAAAGATTTAGATTTCTGGCGGGTGTGATGCCCTAGGCAGTCAGGATCTAGGGGTCAGATCAGGGAATCCAGTCTGAAGTGGTGGCCTGATTTAGGGACCACCTTAAGATTCAGGCCAGAGAAACTTCAAGAAATAGCCACTTCCTGGCACTGGGTCGGGACTGCCCGGAGCTGGCCCTCTGTGGTCTCAGGCTAGGGCTGTGTGTGTGTGCTAGCTGTGACCTGTTACCAGCGTGTCTAAACTTGCTTGTTTCTCTTTATGGCTTGGCTTTCCCTTCCACTCCGACCTGGGGTGGGGCCAAACCAACCAACTGCCCACTGACTGGCCGTCTGTTGTGCCCTGCGGCTCCGACGACAGTTGTGAAGCAGCGCATGCAGATGTACAACTCACCACACCGGTCGGCCCTCAGCTGCATCCGGACAGTGTGGAGGACCGAGGGCTTGGGGGCCTTCTACCGGAGTTACACCACGCAGCTGACCATGAACATTCCCTTCCAGTCCATCCACTTCATCACCTATGAGTTCCTGCAGGAGCAGGTCAACCCTCACCGGGGCTACAACCCGTGGTCCCACATCATCTCCGGAGGGCTGGCTGGGGCCCTTGCCGCGGCCGCCACCACCCCCCTCGACGTCTGTAAGACCCTCCTCAACACTCAGGAGAACATGGCCCTCAGCCTGGCCAACATCAGCGGCCGGCTGTCGGGCATGGCCAACGCGTTCCGGATGGTGTACCAGCTCAATGGCCTGCCCGGCTACTTTAAGGGCATACAAGCCCGCATCGTCTACCAGATGCCTTCCACTGCCATTTCCTGGTCTGTCTACGAGTTTTTCAAGTACTTTCTCACCAAGCACAAGCTGGAGAATCGAACGCCATACTAAAGGAATAGGCTGTGGGCAGTGATTCCAGAATCTTTTATTTTTAAAAGGCTTTCTCTGCCTGCTTCCATTCCCTTGCCCTGACACCACGATTATTTTCACGAGGTGTTTGCAGGATGGGCCTACGGCTCCCTGACACCTTAGAGAGGAGAGGATGGGACAGCCGCTTACCAGAAGGCCGTCCGCAGGGACATCCGAAGTGGTGGTAGGTGGGGAAAGGCTTTGGAAGGGGAGCAAGAAATGGCTTTTTCTCTTCCTTCCCTGAGAGGAATGTGGCTTTTCTGCTTCACTGTGGCAGATCCCTCCCCTAGAATTGTAGATCACACAGGAGGGAAGAAAATGTGCAGTGACCGAAAACATTAAAGGAAAAAAAAAAAAAAGTATGTAAAAGTTCCAGTACACAGTATAAAATAGATGGATAATGTTTATCCTTTATTTTTCTACATAGAGGTTTTTGGATTTGTGTGTGTGCCTATGTGTGTGTGTGAATAAGTGTGACAGCTTGGATTACAAAGCTGTCTTGTTTTTGTTTTTTGAATAGAGGGCTGAATTCTTCCATTGGATTAAGTAAAAGGCACCAAAGTAATAAATTGCTAGATGTGGCCTAAAATTGTGTTGAGCCCCCAGATGGAAGTTTCACTTGAATGTAAAATAATAAATATAAGTTTATATTTTGAATTTCTCTTTTAATGGGGGAAAAAAGGTATGTTGAAAAAAAAAATCAAAGTAATGATATGTATCTTCCAGCTACTTTATTTTTTTTCTTTTATTCAGTCAGTCACTTTCATGTGCCTTTTGTCTTTGTCTTCTCGTAAAATCCCAGGACCAAAGATCTGGCCCTGGAGGTTTTTTCTTGCTGTGCGCATGCACACGTGCCGGGCGACAGGATCGCTCACCCTGGAGGTCAGTGGTCCCCAGCAGAGTTCGATGACTAGACCTGTACTGAGACCATCTCCTTCCCTGGTTATAAGTGACATGAATGTACGCCTCCCTGGGCCAGCACTTGGAAAAAAAAAAAAAAACCCCTCGAAACCACATCTGGCTACTTGTTGGCCAGGCAATTGGGATAAACCCTACCATTATCTTAGGACTTCATCCTGCATCCACCTTTCAACTCAGGCTCTTCAGGTGTACTTGTCTGTGTGCGTTTTGACTAAATCTGATATCCTGTTTCCCTGTGCAGTTTTAGACATTTTAAAAAACAGCAAGTGTATCTATGACACTTGTCTATCCCCCGTCACAAGCTTCTCACTGCACAGTGACAGAAGCCAGGCCCTCTAGCCAGGGCTCAGCTGCTGTCCGAAGCAAGGCCCGGACCCTCATGCACGAGTCAGGACGCTTCTGGAGACATCTTCAGCCTTACTAGGGCTATGTCAGCTGAGAACACGAGGCCTGCCTTGTTTTCTGAAATGGTGCATCTGAGCCAGATTATCACTAAGAGAAAATAAATGCAAGCCCATTTCCTCTAGCCACACATCTCCATTGGCTGCCAGACCCCTCTCCAAGAGAAGACCGACGGCTTCACAGTTTCCTTTCAGAGCTCATCTTTTAACATGAGCAGAAAGCACGTGTGTACTTTCATTCCTGTGGGCCTGGTCCCAACCTTTGCCCTTCTCCCTTCACCCTTCATCTTGGGCACAGTCAGTGGCGAGCATCTCTCTGAGGCTCAGAGCCAGGCTCCTGTAACTTCCTGGGAAGACATAGGGTGGCACTAAGACAATCTTCATCTTGGGACCCGGCATGCAGTGCCTCTGGGAGTCTCAGGTCGGGCAGGAGAGCCCCACATCAGGCAGCTCCCACGTGTGCCTCATGAGCAGAGATTTGCTCCTGGGCTCGGGGCTTGGCTTTTGGCCTGTCCCACCTCGGGATTAAGTCCCCAGTGGGAACCAGTTGTGGCAAGCGTCTGTCCCACTCGGGATACAAAAACCGGTGGAGACCAATGCTGCTGTGGGAAGTGTTTACATCCCTCTATACATTACCTATGTTAGTGTTAAATTCTGCGAATGGAAAAACTGAACTGAATTCTGAAAAAATTTTCCAGCCACTCCTTTAGTCCACTTACTATTTGCCACACTGCTGCAAAATGTTCTTTATTTCTTACAAGATTTTGTTTTCTATATTATTCTGAAAAGAAGCTGCTCACTTCCTTGGAAAACTCCTTTGGGTGGGGGAGATGCAAGAAGCAGAGGTAGGGAGTGCTCAGAACTCTGGTCCCAGAGTCAAGAGGTCTGACCCTGGTTCTCTGAATGTGTAGATAGATCCACTGGGAATGAGGGTGACGCCATCCATCTTGCCTTCCTCACTGGGTCTTCCTGAGGCTGAATGAGCACCAAATAAATATAAGTGATCATTAATTTTGTGGGAATTAATTTAACCCCCTCTTCCTGAGCTCCAAAGTTTATACTATTGCCCCATGCAGACTTCAATCCAGTTGTTGATTGTGACTGACATTATGAAGTACTAAATAGGAAAATGTTTCTCCCCACCCCAGAGCCCCAGTGATGACTGACTTAATATAATCAGGACATGTACTGAGTCATTAGTGTCTTTGGAGTGACATCTGTAGCCAGGCAATGCCACTCGAGTACAATAATAACAGCGAGTGTGTGCACGCGCACGTATGCGTGTGTGTGTGTACTCTTCTGCTCAGACCATGGTTTGAAATTCGACCACTTGTAGATCAGAGTTTTATTTTTAATTAAAAAATTGATTTCTTTTTCAAACAGGATAAATGTCCAGCCCATGACTATGTTTTTAAAATTTTGGATGGAGTGTAGCAATTTTCTGGCCTCTATTCTTCTGTGTGGTTTCTGTTTTCTCTTTCTCTTTCCCTTTCCCTTTTCCTTTCCCTTTCTTTTCTCTTCTTAAATGCCGATGTCTTATTCCAAGAACTGTCCTCCAAAGTCCCCCTAAGGCTGCATCTCCGACACATTGCTATGCCAGTAAGGTTTTATTTAACTTTATTTAAGGATGATCGTGCCTGTTAAATGAGAATGTACTGCTGCTTCCTACCTGCTAGACGCACAGTGTATGTTAGGAGGGTGAGCAAGTGTTGTTTCTTAAACGCCTGTAGTAAATATGGTTGTTTCTGCCTCTCAGTTGTCGCCAGCTCTTTGAAGGGGAGAAATATGTGATTATGTGTGGCGATATTTCTGATATGCTGCTACAGTTGTGACACTGGAGCTAGAGAAAAATAAAGCCTTGATCTTTGAAGTGTTGTGGGCTCTGTGGTGGGAATATTGAACCAAGAGGAGAGGGGATGTCCACGAGGCACAAGCCCCTGGATGTGCTGACCCATTCACTCACTGTGTGCTCAGTGGTTAAAATGGACCAGAGAAAATGTTACTTCATTATACTAACAAAATAAAAATTATCCTTGTATTGCTAATTACTATAAGGTATTTGCTACAAGCTTTGTAAAGTTGGCTTTTAGAAACTTGCCGATCTTAAAAACAAAAGAGTTATAAAGGTCAAGGTGGAAATTCAAGACAGCATCAATAAACAAAGATTTTTATCTAAGTCAGATTAGCAAAAATAATCTCTTCAAAATAGGAAGCTGGATCAGATGAGACATGATGGGTATGATCTAAGAGCATTTACAAATGAGTGCTCTTGGCCACCCTAGCTCATTGGAACACCACGAACCTTGGAATCCCATTCCGTGTGAAGGAAGTTTTCCTACACTCAGAATTTGGTCCAGTCTTTCCATCTAGAATATTGTTTTTGCCTGGCTGCTCTTCTCACTATGATTACTTTCTCAGTACCATTAATCATGACTCCTTTAATGTGTAATTTACTCATATTTTAATCCTATCACGAGCTTGAGGGAACATATGAGAGGGAGTCATACATGACGACTGGCCCTCAGACCCTGGACCCTGCCTAAAGATTGTGAGCTGACCATAGAGTTTCATTATTATGGGCAGATGAGACCACTGAAGTGGTAGAGAATAAACCAGAACCACAGGAAGCTGCCGGCACTTGGGCCTTACCGGCTTCCAGGCTGGTGATGTTTTTTTCAGTCTTGGACCCAAGGCAGTTGAAGCTTGGACATTGCGCTGAGTCCTCGGGTATTTTTTTCGTCAAGGACACTCACTGAGGGTGCTTACTTTAAAGCAGTGCCCATTGAAACTTCACAAAGCCCAGTGCTGCAGGGAAAAAAAAGGCATTATGGGTATCCATAATTACTGTCATTAAAATTTCCCCATTATTCCAAACTTTGTTATACAGATACAATCAGGGAAAAGGAGAGGATTCGCTGCAATATTTCATTCACCTGGTTGCATTCAGCTGAAAATATGAATCTTAGACTATATATTTGTCACCTGCCAACCCAAGTGAAAGGCATCCACCAAGAGAACATTCTCACCCTTCTGTGGACAGCCAGAACCTACTGCCACAAACAAACTGGTACGAGCAAGTGCTCCCAGTATTACTCTTCATTTTTTCTTTTCACTCCTTCCCTTAAAAGCAGCGCCAGTAAGGGCCAATGTGACAAGAATGGAGAAGCCAGCTATCCACAGCACCTCTTTCCGTAGCTCTGGGCTTCCTGAGGTTTCAGCTGGGTCCTGCTCTGTGGTAAACGTCTTCAGCAGTGAGTCCTTGACAGCAACAGAAATTCGTGAGGACTCTAAGCCAATGCCCGGGCTTCAACTGCCTTGGGTCAAAGATAAAAGCATTGCCAGTATCGTCTGGATTTATATTTTTTATTCTCATTGAAGAGTTTCAGATGACAACAGACATGGACTGGGCTGTCCCTCCTAAGGTGTCCCTTGTGTCCTCTCAGGTGAATGCTGGTGACTCTCCCCAGATGTTACCCCAGTTATGGAAAGTGAAAGATCTTAACTGCTACAGATAAATAAGATGACTGAAGAGCTTTTTAAAGAAGCCACGTCAACAGGAAACTGGAATTCTAAAGTGTCCTCTCATATCCCCATCTTCACGAAAGAAAGCTCACATGTTCCCCTAAATAATATTACTTTTAGGAAGCAAGGCTAGAGAAATGAGTACGCTTGGACATATTTTCAAATTTTATAAATGTATTGGGAGTCAAATTTTAAATACAGTATCTGGCTGGGGACCCCTGATGAACCTCCTGGGATCTCTATCTTGTTCCACTATTCTATTTGTCTTTCTTTCTTTCTTTATTTTTATTTTTATTTTTTTACTTTTTGCCAATACCATACTATCTTGATTACTGTGGCTTATATATAGGAAATCTTGAGGTCAGGTAGTGTCAGTTCTTTGACATCATTCTTCCCCTTCGATATTGAATTATTCTGGGTCTTTACCTCTCTCTGTAAACTTTAGAATCAGTTTGTCAATATCCACTTCTGTCTAGCAGAAAGTTGCTCCTTCAGCTCTTGCCCTGAAGCCAGACAACTCTCAGTTCCTCCTCGTATGTCCCTGGCACCTTTCAAGCTGCTGCCCCAGTGCTGGAGCTCAGAGCAAGTGAGTCCATCAGCAAGTAAGTCCTTGTGCCGGCTTTTTAAGAGAAACAACTCCCATAGCCCTCTGTCTCACTCAGCCACAGTTTCCACTGGTTTTCACAGCCAGAGGTTGGGAGGATTTTTGTTTTAGGCACTGGAACCCTGGGTTGGAGAGCCTGGTGTGGGGCTGGGACCTCTTGCGCCTTGGTGGGGACCTCTGCAGTCAAGGTATCCCTCCTACTTTTAACTGCCACACGTGGGTATGGAATCAGCATGTTCTGCCATTCTGCCCATCCTGCTAGTCTGATGTGGCTTATTGTGCATGCTCTTAGTTATAGGACTTCTGTTCAGCTTGACTTCAGCGGATTCTCAGTGATGTTTTTTTCTGTAGTTTAGATGTTATGTTGATGTAGTCATGGGATGAGGCAAGCACAGCATTCACCTACTTCACCATTTTGACCAGAACTCTAAAAGGACAGAAGTCCATGATCAAGGTGTCAGAAAATTCGGTTTCGGGTGACAGTTTCTTCCTGGCTATAGGCAGTTGTTTTCTTGCTGTGTGCTGGGAGTGGGGGTTTCTGCATCTATTGATACGACCATATGATTTTTTTTTTTTTAGCCTGGCGATGTAATAGATTGCATTAATTGATTTTCAAATGTTGAACCAGCCTTACATACTTGAGATAAATCCCAATCGACTATAGTATAGAATTCTTTTTAAACATTTTTGGATTTGAT
>NW_011889131.1:698924-701669 GCF_000151845.1 Pteropus vampyrus | reverse complement strand
ATCCAGGTAGACATTATCTGTAATAAGGCATAATTATGTTTATATTGGCCTCTTCTATTGAACAACCCTTAGGCTGAGGGAAATTCTGAACTTTCCAGTACTGTCAAAATTGGTCACTTGCATGTGACTATAAAATAGCACAAACGATCAATTTTATAAAATATAATTTAAAGTAATATTACAAAGTAGAAATTACTTAGTTTATAAAATATTCCAAAATGTGATTATTACAAATTGTAAAATATTTGAAAATTACTTCATATAGATAACTTTTATCAAAGTATTTATTCATTTGCCACTAAAATTTTTTTTGCTCATGAAAGAAAATTGTGTTCTACCTTAATACCCTTGAAAATATCTGTGATGTCATCTTCACTCTTCAGAGATCAAATTTTTCCTGAGAGTTTTTCGGGGGTTAATGAACACTGAATTTGGGGTGATGTGACAGATGACCAGCCTTATAGATTGGAGCAGGGGGCTTTAAAAGGCTTGCAAATTTTGTATGTGTGTGAATTAAGGATTATGTCTGTAAGGACATCATAGATTATAGCAAAGAAATGATTCGAGAGCATGTTGCTTATGGAATGCAAAGCTGTATTTGATTTCTTCGCCCAGCTAAATCCCTGTATTTCTATTTTTGGCCACAAGGTGGCATCTGATTTTCATTAATACATGAGTCACACACCTCATATCCCTCAAACTGGAAACTTTTATCTTTCTCAGCTTCTAAATCTTGTTGTACCAGATTATTATTATTTTTTCAAATGGCAGCATTTCTAAAAGAAATTGCATTAATGTGTGTTTGTTTAGAAGTCTCAAACTAAACTTTTAGTATCTGGTAAGTCATATCTGAATCAAGGTATGCTCATGCATTTTTAATTTTTAAATTGATCATTGTGTTGAATATTCTTCGTAGTTTCAAAACTTTCTCCATGTATTGCTTCGCCTTACAGCCAAGAGTAGAGTCACAAACTATTTTGACATGCTTTTTATATGCCACACACCATTTTGCTTGTGGCTGGGAGGGTGCAGAGGAGTCTTACTCAAAGATCTAGCTTTCAAGCTGGGTCCATTTAAAGTATATGCATGAAATATCCATTAAGGAAAAATTCACAAGGTAAATTGTCTAATTTCCAGGCTATTATTATGAGTAAGGTCTCTAGATTTGTTAAGGAAGAGATCAGATCAATCTGATAGGTTCACCATTGTGCCCCTTGAAACTTGTCCAGTGTTGGCACCTAGTAGGCACTCAAGAAATACTCATGAAATGCATGGGGGAAGGGGCCTAAGAAGGGTTTCATAGAACAATGGAATGAAGCTGACTCTAAAATGATGGCTGTGAGTTGGATGGAGAAGGTCAAGTTGGGAGTGTATGTTGCAACTTGGGGAGACTGCACTCACGGGGTGCAGGGAGCAGCGTGGGCAGGCCAGAGGGCATGAGGAGAGTAGGCAAGCCTGTGCTGGCACAGTCAGGTATCCACCTATGCAAGGCCCCGAAGGTCATGCCCAGGAGCCTGTACCTTCTCCAGGGAGAAGCTGAGACCCACTTTCATGAACTGTAATGATACAAAGTGCAAGGCACGGTTGTCAGTGGGAGACACCAGAAAGATGCAAGGTGGCTGTGTACATATTAGTACAGGGAAATATGAGTCACGTGCCCTTAGGTAGTATAAAACCTGAGCTGGATTTTTCAGAGAAGGAAGCAACCCGTCTGGCCGGGCACACCAGGGCTTGCTGCAGGGTGAGGTGGCCCCTTAGCCAGGCCCGATATAATCATGACTGATATTTGAATAGCTTTTTACAGTTTACCATGTGTCTTTTCAAACACCAGCGTATTTAATGCTCAGAATATACTTGTGATGTCAACACGGCTACTATCTCTGCTTTACAAATGGAGAAGTTGAGGCTCAGAGAGCTTAAATGACCGAGACCTACCTGCCCAAGGTCTGGCCCTCTGGTCTGACCCTGCTTACTGAAGGATGGGAAGAATGAGGGTCAGCAAAGAATCTGAGGGACAAAAGTAAGATTTCCCCCTAATCTTTCTGTATATTATTATAGCCTAAAGATGGTGATAAACACAGCTGCTGCCTCGGTGGCCAAAGAAGACAGTTTTTTTTTTTTTGTATTATTTCCTTATCTGATGTTTTTGCATTATAAATGGTCTGAGGGTTTTATTTTTCAATGAGACATAGCGGTAAGGGATTGATAAAATACCATCAAGTTAAAACAACAAAAAGCAAACGGTCTCAAGGTTTTAGTCAAAATCATGTTATTCTACAACTGACACTATTTGCATAGTTTTCTTTCTTTTATGATCTTTGCACTCAAGGAGCTAACAGTCTAGTTGCATAGAAAAAGCACACGCAAGCTTCCTGTAGCTAATCTTGTGACTTGTGTGCATTGTAGCAAAGAGAAGCAGCCCTTTGCTACCTCAGGGCTTTGTCTGAAGCTGAAGGAGGTCACTCAGCTGTGTCAGGTGTGACCTGAAAATACAAAGGGTGGGGGGTAGTTAGAGACCCCAAGGTCAACCCTAACCCATGGGGGCAGGACTACATGGCCAGATGCCTCAGCTGCCCCTCTTAAATTAGGACAATGCCCAGGCACATTCTGCTTGGTTCCTCAGAGGATCGCAGTGGGTTTGAAGCCCACTTTCTCCCTCTTCCTCGGGGGAGGAGGTGATGCTTACTGATGGGCGATGCTGGAGACGGACCACAGCGTGGGAGGCTTGTGTCCATTTGGAGAGAG
>NW_011889131.1:693985-697854 GCF_000151845.1 Pteropus vampyrus | reverse complement strand
GCACAGAGCTTGCTTTATAGGGAACTCCCCTAGACATTTATCATGCTCCGTGACTGATGACAATGAGATTTGCTACCACTGTTTTTTGAGGAAGTTATTGAGCAAAGGAGGAACACCTTCCCAGGAGGGGCAAAGGCAGAGCTGTCTGTGACTTTTTTTAAAAAAGACTATTGACCCTGAAACACAGCTTGGGAAAATGAGGCCCGAAGAAATGTGACCAGGATGTGCAAACTGGCGAGCAGAGCACCTGAGCTAACTGTGGGGCTAGAAAGCAGCCAGAACAAGGTGCACGAAGTTTACCTGGTTTGTTGAACAGGTGTCATCTCTGACATACATCACTAAGCACTGGGCTGAGATGAAGGCAACTTCCTCCTTCTCATGGTGTTGCTGTTTGCACTTGACGTCAGGACGTTCTGAGGCTGGCAGGGCGGAGGAGAGATGTGGCCATGATCTGGCTCAGTGGGGCTCAGGCCCCAGTGACCTTTAGCTGTGAATGAGCCTAACGACGAGCTCATCCCTGTGTATCCAGGTGCCCCAAGCCTCACCCCCCAGTGTCCTCGTCCCTGAGTCGAAGAACGTCGGTTACTCCAGTGGCAGGCCCTGAGGACTTGGACATCCCAGAGTGCTCCAATTCTTTTCTTTCCAGTCATGACCTTGGGAGATGCTGTGAGGATAATTCACGCTACCTGCTCTTGGTCAGAACTGCAGGGAACAAAAAAAGGATCCTAAAAAATGGTCAGAATTGTGCCTGGGCATATTCACCTCATTTTAGACAGACGATGAAATTCAAAACTCTAGATAATACAAATAAACTCTAGATAATAGTGAGTATCCGATGCGCTACACGTTTACTCTGCAAAAGAATTCACAGAAACATTCTTTCTAAAAGCAAGCTCTCTTGGTGAATTTTTAAATATTTAAATTATGAGAGTCCAGTTTGCATTCAGCTTTCAGAAATATAGAGGGTGACTTAAGGCAGGGGCATGTGAAATTGAGGAAATTAACAGACTGCTAAGTTTTTAAAATTTTATTTATAAATTTACATAAAGCATAATGAGCGTGTTCGGTGTTCGGTTCCGAGTTCTGAGAAATGCATGGAATCTGGTAATCACCACGATCAAGGGGCGGAATTGTTTCATCCCTCTCCATAATTCCCTCGTGCTGCCCTTTTGTAGTCAGCTTCTTCCTCCACCCCTAACCCTTGGTAAACCGCTCTCCATCTCCATAGTTTTGCCTTTTCCAGAATGTCTATTGTATGGCGGTACTACATACAATATAAATTGTAGACTCTTGTTTATCGTATGGAGGTACTACATTTTGTTTATCCATTCATCAATTGAAGGACATTTAGATTGATTCTAGTTTTTCGTGATTATGAATAAAGCTACTCTAAACATCTGCATATAAGTTTTTGTATAAACATACATTTTCATTTCTGTAGGGCATATATTTAGGAATGGGGTTGCTGGGTTATACGGTAAGGGTATGCTTAACTTTATAAGAAAGTGTCAAATAGTTTTCTAAGATGGCCGTATCATTTGTACTCCCGGGAAGCAATACGTGAGAATTCCAGTTGCACTGAACAATATAAGATACTTTCTGCTCTCAATGATCATACAGATTTTCAAGAACTTAAGACAAGAAAAATAGTCTATTATTTAAATTTAGATTTGTGTATGTTCTGTTGCTCTTCATCTTTTTTTCTTCCCCCCCTGAAATTCTAGGTTTCCCTTTGGTATCATTTACCTTTAGCTTGAAGAATTTCCTTTAACATTTCTGTTAGGGCAGATCCTCTGGCAACAAATTCTTAATTTTCCTTTATCTGAAAATATCTCTATTTTGCCTTGAGGAGTATATACAAGGGATATAAAGCCTAAGGTGACAATTCTTCTGCACTTTAGAGGTTCTGTTTCATTATCTTCAGGCCTCCTGATTCCTGATGAGAAATCTGCAATCATTTGATAAGTGTTTCAAATCTATCGTTTTCTCTGGCTGTTTTCAAGAGATATATATATATATATTTGCCAATTTGATTATGATTTGTTGGCTTTCATTGTGTTTGTCTTGCTGATACTTTTGAATTTGTAAATCGACATCTTTCACAAAATTTGAAGGCTTTCACCCTTATTTCCTCAAATATTGTTTCTGCACCAATCTCTTTCCTCTCATTCTGGGACTCCAACGATATGGATGTTAGAACTTTTAATATCATCCAACAAATCCCTGAAGCTTGGTTTATTTGTTTTAAAATTTATTTTCTCTCTATTCTTCAGATCGGAAAATTACTATTGATTTACTTTTAAGTTCACTAACTTTTTCCTTTGTCATTTTTATTCTACTATTGAGTTCATCCAGTGAATTCTTTATTTCAGATATTATATTTTTTACTTCTAACTTTTCGGTTTTTATAACCTAGTTTCTTTTTCTCTGATGAGGATGTCTATCTTTACATTCTTGTCAAAAGCGTATACCTATATCTCCTGGAGTTTGGTTATAATACTTTGATCGTTCCAACATCTAGGTTATCACAGGCTGGCATCTGTTAATTGTCTCTTCTACAGACTTGGACACATTTTATTGGTTGTTGGCATGTTGAGTAATTTTCGATTGTACCCTGAACACTTTGAATGTTATGTAGTGAGAGTCTGAGTCCTATTAAAATCTTTGGAAGAATGTTTATTTACTTATTTATGTAAATAAACAGGCAAGAAACACGATTATGTTCGGACTGCAAGTTTTGTTTCACCTATGGTGGGTGGTGGATCCAGTGTCAGTTTGGTGTCCACTTTGCTACATGAATCTGCCACACACGTGTGCTACTCAGAGTTTAATCTGGGACTTGGTCAGTAGTTTGCATCATAGTTCAGTTCTCAAAGCCTTAACTGTGCTTCTTCAGGTCTTCCACAGATATACAGGTCAGTGGTGAGTATGGGATTTGTGCTGGGTCATACACAGAATTATGGTGGCCACTTCTCCAGATCTCTTCTCTACAGAATTACCCACCCCAACTCTCTGATTCCATGGGCTTCTTGTTCTGGTTTCTCTGACCAGAAATTTTTGTTTTTCTAAGAGTTTTAATGCGCCCTCCTCACTCCTGTACTGTCACACAGTTCCATGTGATAGCGCTGCCATAGGGGCAAAGTGACAAGAGAAAAGAGAAAAACATAGTGGGAATTATCCTCACTTTTTGTCCTGATCTTAGGCTCACAGGAGCATCTTTCTCCAGTTTTATGTGTCCATACCACTGCTGTCATGGCGGAGAAAGGGGAAAAAGAGAAAACAAAGAGGGTTTTATTCACACTTTCTGACTCATAGAAAGTAGTCTTTTACTTGGTCTTATGTTCAGAAAAGGCAGGTTTATCTCAGAGTTTTTGCTGACTGTACCTGCTGTGCAGTTCGGCAACTCAGGCCACCCTCAAGTCAAAGCCAGGAGATGAAAGAGAAAAAAATTAAAAATGAAGAAGCTAAGAACTCATTGCAATCCTAGTCATTTAAGTTTGGATTGCCCTTGCATTCTACCTGCTATTCTTTACTTTTCAGAGCCCTCAGGTATTTGCTTTTTCTATTTCGTCTAGAATTTTTATTGTAATCAGTGGCAGAGAGGCTGTAGTGAGCACACTCCATTTTGGCCAGCACTGGAAGTCCTTGGACAGCCGAATTTTAACATGTGATGAGGGGCTTGTTGCTTGTCTGCTCTCCTGGATTGGGACTCCCTTAGAAGGTTAATCAAATCCCACTGTGGCAACTTGTCAGCAGCTCCACACTTGTCTGTACAACACGGGACTCTGACTCTTCCTTTCAGAAACCTGCCATGCCTCACAGCCCTGACACCCTTGGAAGGTCCCAAGTGGAAGTTTTCCTGGCTACTT
>NW_011889131.1:685895-690895 GCF_000151845.1 Pteropus vampyrus | reverse complement strand
GTGCACATGCATGCACACACACACAGAATGCAACCATTGTACACATATAGAACGTGCAAAAATGCAAATAGCTTCAATTAGCATTTAGGTACATTAGTGAGTCACATTGCTAACATCTAGAATATCTTTCTTATTTTTTCTTCCTTATTGCTTATCTCTAGATTTAGGGCTTAACTGAGACATGGGGGAACCCCAGAGCAGGCCGATAAATTGACGTCCCTTTAAACCATTATTCTTAAGATGTTTAACATTTGCTTAGGGGAGTGGCTGATGGCTGTAGCGAGGAAGATCAGAGAAAAAGCATGGCGGCAGTGGCTTCCAGACTCTTTAACTTTCTCAGCAAATCAACTCTCACCCCAAGCCTGCATCACCCAGCTCTGCCTCCTCAGGTGGAAGTCATTAGTTGAGCATGCCCTTTGGGGGTTTCTCCTCGTGGCTCAGCAGAGTTTTACTTCTATTCACAGCTAACACTATCCTGGAGGGAAGTACGGACATGCACAATTGAACAATTATCCATTTGGTTATACTTCTGATGGTATTTTCGTGCCCCTTATAATTGGCAATCTAGACAGCTGCCTAGATTTTCTTGATTCTCTGTGATCTCTCTCCTATATATGGGATTATTTCTGTCTCCCTGCTGTATATCGACACCTTAATTACATGGCACTCTCTTAGCGAAGCTTTCCCAGGAACCACATTTTGTAGTGACCTGTGTTCCCTTGCTTGAGTGCATAGTCTTTCTCGACTGTGATAATTATGGCATTCATTTGTCATCCCACCATCTGTCTATCTGTTTAACAAACAGCTATTGGAACCATGATTGCTGGTGGGCATTGAAGATACTCAAATAAATGAGACACTGTGTTTACTTTTATAAGTCTTATAATCTGTAATCTGTCTATACTATTATTATTTATTTCTGTGAGTATATTTGATCTCTTTAGCTAAATTGCATCTTGAAATCTTGGATCTCATCTTTTGTTTCTTTGACCTGTGTTGCAAGTTGGGTTCCCCAGAAGCGGGTACTGAAATGTAGTGTGCAGGAGGTTTATTAGGCAGTGCTTTGGGGAAAAGGAAGCACGACTGGGCAGAAGAGACATTGAGCTGTGAAGTGTCCCCAACAGAAGCTGTCGCCAACCCTGTGGGGAGTTACGAAGCTGAGATGACCCTTCAGAGCTGTCTATTCCAAGGTGGACATAATAGCTGGTTTGGGGACATGTCAGACAGAGCTTTTCAAACATTGATGCTAAATGGACATCTGGTCTACTGATGCTCACTTCCTAATGGATTTAGTGTGGCCTAACAGTAGTGCTGTAGTTTGGAAGAGCTGCTTCATTGCTTTGGATTCACCCTGAGTCTATTTAGCATTCACAGGCCCTTAGGGAATCTGTGTGTGGACCACTCAGCCTTCTCTCTGGGGCTGCTTAGCTCTTGAAGAGCAGCTGCAGCCAGAACCTGACTTCGTGTTCAGGAACCTCCCATGTGCTCTATGCTCCTCTGATCAGTGAATCTACTTGTCAAGTCTGGGATGCACTTGAAATTAAGTAACATTTTCTGCAATGGAATCTCTTAGTTTTATCTCTAATAATCTTTAAAATGTCTTTACTTTCTGCCTTTTCAAATTGCACTTATCTTTTGAGACTCAACTAAAGTTCACCTTAAATAAACGGTACCAAATATCTACTGTGTATTAAGCACTGACTGGGCCCTAGGGAAGAGCAACTTTGAGAGAGATGCCATCCTTGACCTCAAACCTAGGGACAAGGAGAGAGAGGCAAAAATGGGTACAGAAATAATCAGGACACAAGAATTATATACATGGAGCGGCTGCATAATTTATTGTCCTAAGTTGGACATTTTTGAGAGCAGAAGAAGGGAATCGTTAAAAATAAGCAAGAACATCAGGCATAAACTGGGATGGTCCCAAGAAAACTGGAATGGAGGGTCATCCTATTAATAAAGTACCACATGAACTTGGAAAACAGAATAAGAATTCAGATTAGAAGATGGAGGAAAATGAATGTGACTTTGAACTACAATTTGAATAAACATATTCACCGTCATTAGATTGGACCTTTCCAGGAGACGGAATACTGCAGGGAGGGCCATACATGGAATACATATAATGAATGGTCCAATGAGACCTGAAAGCAAGATGTCAGGTAGAGTACAGTGACAAGTGAGCCAGGAAAGTTGGGACAGGTCCTGATGGTGTCCTGAAAGTTGGGACAGGTCCTTAAATGTCTTATGAAGGTGTTTGGATTTAAAAATGTCTATTACAGGGAATCACCAAAAATGACCGAGCATGGGAAACGATGAATAAATAAGGTTGGGTAGAAAATAGATTAGAGACATTAAAGACTGGCGTTAGAGAAGCCAATTAGACTATAGTTCAATAGTCTAATTAGTGTAAATCTGGTGAGAATGGAAAGGGTGCGGATTTTGACCTAGACTGGAAGTGTGGGCTCAGCCACGTATGAGGGAAGGAGGGAGAAGTTTCTAGCTTAGTTCTGACATGAATTAAGCAGTGAGCATTGGAGGAACAAATCGTTGAGGCCAACAGAGGAGTGAGCTAGTGAATCGTGTTTGGTGCTTGTGGGAACTTCCGCACAGAGACAGAAGGTGAAAATTAGCCCAGCTGCCGCCATGGGGTTTGATGGGGCCCTGCTGGGAGCTACCTTCTGGTGGCATGCTACGAGAGAGCAGTGCAGCCCAGTCCCAGGGCCTTGCAGTGGCCCCAGAGAGCAGAGGCACAAGGACGAGGAGGACAGGACCATGAGGGGACAGCCCAGCTGCCGGCCCTGGGCACCGCAGTTGAGGACAGCTACCCTGGAGGATGGAAGAACCACTGTGATGGCTCCATGTGGAGCAGCCGCAGGGACTGCTGAGGAAACTCCCTCTTCATCTACCCAGTCTGGGCTTCCTCCATTACCGTGGTAGAATTGCCAAGAACATCCTCATCAAAGGTAGAAATGGGTGGATTTCCCTCATGCTCCATGATGAGGAGTAAGGAAGTCTGAGGGATTGGAGGCCTACGTACTGTGGAGCCTGAGCCAGGACTAATAGCCTAAGGCTGCCCTCCTCTCTCCCCACCTAGTCCCTACAATGATAGAAGGTGAGACCATGCTATGACATCTCTGTGTTCCCAAGGGCAGAGCAGAGGCCTTGACATTTATTGTTTGGACTAACTGCCACTGAATTAGTCCAATGGCTATTGGGCAGGCCAAAGTGACATAGCTAGTGGTCTCTAGAGCCAAGGGCACAGCCCAGAGGTGATGTAATGAATGCTTTGTCCTCTGAGATGCAGAGGCAGCCAGTCCCTGGCCTTTTGAGTGAGACAGAACATATCTAGCCTATTTGCGCCAGACATATCTCCTTCATGTCAACATAAGAAAAATTTGTGGCCTACCGGAAAACCGCCAATTAAGAACCAAAACCTGGTTTGGAGACTTTGTGTCTTAGTCAGCTCAAGCTGCCACACAGAATACCATAGACTGAGTGGCTCAAACAGCAAACATTTATTTCTCAGATTTCTGGAGGCTGAGAAGTCCAAGATCAAGGTGCCGGCAAAAATGCTTCCTAGTGAGGGCCCACTTCCAGGCTAGCACACAGAGAAGAGGAGCAGGGTGGGGAAAGAGAGAGGAAGAAAGAGAGAGTGTGCACAGTGATCTCTCTTCCTCTTATTAATGCGCTATTCCTATCCGAGGGGTCCCGCTTTCATTACCTCCCAAGGACCCCACCTCCAAATACCATCACGTTGGAGGTTAGGGCTCCAGCATATGAATTTGGGGAGGGAGGGAACACAAACATTCAGTCTATAGCATCTTTTTTGCCTTCTATCGTCGCTTGCTGGAGGGAGCACGGCAGCAGGCGTGATGTGCTGGGGAGTGCACGGTTTCCTCCGTGTGCTCTCTCTTTAAAAAAGAACCCCGAACGGAATAATCGAGATTAATCCCCATCTTAAGTGTGTCTCTTAATTGCACCAGAACACACTTTAAAATGGGCACGTCTTATCCCTGGAATGTACGTTTCGGATTAGAATCGATTTTAGACATGTCATTTCTTTAGCTAAAGTGAAGGGAAAACAAATTTTATTTGATCTTCCATAAGATCTTTCCTCAGTGTCTTTTACTTCTTCTCCTGCCATCAAAGTCTTACCTTGACTGAAAGCCATGTTGAGTGCAAGGCAAATTCCTTACCTCTTTGCATAGAGATTAGCAGTTCTGGGTGATGGGAGAATCATGTGACTTAGTGCTGCCAGGACTAAATGTTTCATCTTAGAAATTTTGCTTTCTGGGCCTCAGTCCTTCATCTCCACAATTATCGGTCATCTTCATTATTGAAAGTTGTGGTTACAAAATCCGCTTGAAATTGGGAACAAATGCCCAAATTAAAAAGTGACAAGGACCATTTCTTGATGATTCCAACTAAAAATCTTAAAAATGAGTTTCTTATTTTGTATAGAAACTATCTATTTAACTTAAAACCATGCTTTCTTCTTCGAATGAATAAAGAATGAATATCCATTCATTTCTTGAACATAAATATTCATTCTCTTTTGGAGTGTGTGATTTTTCTGGCAAATGTTTATGCTGACATAATACAGCTGTCTCCGCTTTTTGTTTGAGTTTCATTCTATAATTCCAAAAAGGATTATTTTTGGAAAAATGTTCAAAAACTTGACTATTTTTTTTCAAGTTCTCTTAATTCGAGATACTCAAACTACTCTTTTTTGAAGTAACTTTTATGCCACCATTCTCTTTTTCCATTAACCATTTTAGTTCTAGTAGCTCTTACTTTATCAACAGTTTCGCATGTGATTGGGCAGTTCTTCAACATCGATTTGACTAACTATCAATTTTTTTCAATTTGATTTTGCAACCAGTCGGCCTTGTGCTGGTGTTTAAAACGATCTGGGGAAGACTGACCATCAAAGATGTTGACCCAAGGAGTGAAACTAAACACCAGTGCTGAGTGAGGAGGGATGTTTGAGAGGGCAC
>NW_011889131.1:666858-684474 GCF_000151845.1 Pteropus vampyrus | reverse complement strand
TAACATTTGGCATTTTAATTATGATGTGTCTTGGTGTGGGCCTCTTTGGGTTCATCTTGTTTGGGACTCTTGGCCCTTCCTGGGCTTGTATATCCATTTCCTTCTCCAGGTTATGGAAGTTTTCCATCATTATTTCTTCAAATAGGTTTTCAATTCCTTGCTCTCTCTCCTGCTTCCTGTACCTCTATGATGCAAATGCTGGCATGTTTGATATTGTCTCAGAGGCCCCTTAAACTATCCTCATTTTTTGGATTTTTTTTTCTTTCTTTCTTTTCTTTTTCTTTTTCTTTCTTTTTCTCTTTTTTCTTTTTTCTTTTTCTTTTTTCTTTTTTTGCCATTCTGATTGTTTTCTGCTACCTTGTCTTCCAAATTGGTGATTCAATCCTCTGCTTCACCTAATCTACTGTTGATACCCTCTAATATATTTTTCATTTCAGTTATTGTATTCTTCGGCGCTCACAGGCTTTTTATGTGTTCTATCTCTATTTTTATATTCTTATCTCTTTGTTCTCACTGAAGTCAGTGAGCATGCCGGTATTATGAACTCTCATCTACTGGATTGCTTGTGTCCATTTTGTTGAGTTCTTTTTCTGGAGCTTTGTTCTATTCTTTCATTTGGAATATGTTTCTCTATCTCCTCATTTTGGCTGCCTCCCTGTTCATTTCTATGTATTAGGTAGAGCTGCTATGTCTCCCAGTCTTGGTAGAGTGGCCTTATGCAGTAGGTATCCTGTGGGTCCAATGGCGCAGTCTCCCTGGTCACCTGAACCAGATATTCCAGGTGTGTCCCTTGTATGGGTTGTGTGCACCTTCTTATTGTAGTTGATCCTTGGTTGCTGTTGGCACATTAGTACGAGGGATTGCCCCTCGGGCAGATTGGTTGTGAGAACTGGCTGTGACTACAGTGCTATTGTGCAGGAGCTGACACTACAGAGCAGGATTCACTTTAGTGGGGGCTCTGGTGCCTGCTGAGTTTGTTATTTGGGTGTGTCATTTGTGGAGGCAGTTGGGTGATTTTCTGGTGTGGTCTGAAGCTGGCCACTGGGTATGTTTGTTCTGGAGCCTCTTGGGAGGGGCTCTGTTATAGACCAAGTTTGGCTGCTGCCTGTGCTTTGTTTGATATGAGCGTCAAAGTGGTATACAGATGTTTGGTATGAGCTTCAAAGTGGTATACAGATGTTTGCCACTTGTGGTTGCTTGGAGGTGCTTGGGAGAGGCTAAGCTGTGAACCAAGGATGGCTACTGCTAGTGCTGGGGTTGGAGCTGCTTAGGAAGAGGAATGGGGCACACTAAGGACAGATGCTGCTTGTTTGGAGTATGTGAACCTCTGAGAGATTTTAGGAAAGTCTACAGCCTGAGCCAAGACAGGGCATTTCTATGAAAAGATGCCAGAAATAGCTTGGGCGGGCCTGCAAGTTGGATGGAGTGGGGTCTCAGGGAATTACCCAGGCAGGGCAATCCATGTTAGCCAGGTTGATGGAGACTCAGATATGGAGGCTGCTGGCATCTGCATGCCGAGAGAAGGGAGGGCTCAACAAAGAAACAATGGCTTCTCCTAGCACTTCTGTCTGGGAGAAAGCTGCCCCTCCAGCCCTCACCCTGAAGCCAGAAAATACAGTTCCTCTCCATATATCCTTTGTGCCTTTCTAGCTGCTGCCCCAGTGCTGGAGCTCAGAGCGAGTAAATCCATCAGTGAGTAACTCCTTGTGCTGGTCTTTTAAGAGGAATGCCTGAGACTCCTGCAGCCTTCTGTCTCACTCAGCTACAACCTCTGTTGATTTTCACAGCCAAAAGTTGTAAGGACTTCTCTTCCTGGCACTGGAACCCTGGGCTGGAGAGCCTGGTGTGGACTGGGTCCCCTTGCTTTTAGGGGGACTGCCACAGCCAAGATATCCCTTTCAATTTTTAACTGCCACATGTAGGGGTGGGACCAGCCCATTCATCATCTCTGCCCCTCCTACCAGTCTTGATGTGGCTGCTTCTGTATGTCCTTAGTTACAAGACTTCTGTTCAGCTAAATTTCAGGGTATTTCTCAGTGATGAATGTTTTTTAGTTTCATTGTAACGTTGATATGGTCGTGGGACAAGGCGAGCACAGCATTTACCTACTCTGCCATCTTGACCAGAACACTGTGCATTTTATAATCTCTTAATCACTCAAAATCTCAACTGTAAAATAAAGAAATGAGCCCGAATAATCTCCAAGGCTTATGTACAGCTCTAAAATGCTTTGATTCTATTCTGGCCTAGCTATTTAAAGAAAATCCCTTTGAGCAAAATTTTCTGGAACCCCAAGGTAAGTGATAATCTTTGTGATTTGGACAGAATCCTAGAGATATTAGTAGGCCAGTGAATTAGCAACATTAGAGTAGAAATTATTAACCATTTATTATTTTTTTAATTTGATTTGAGTGATGAGAATAATATTTAAGCTACACAGAATTTGATTTTCAAAACTAGAAACTGCAGGTATAAGTTAAAAGACTTTGACAAATTGCAAATTCTAGTGCCTGGAATAAAAATCAGCCCCCACACCACTTCACAAAAAGAGAATGCTGCCCAGCATTCAAGTGGCAGTGCTTTGCATTGAGTGGGGAGATTTGGTACATATCTTGCACAAATAAGCTCACATTTTAAGAATTTCCCAGCACAAATATGCATGACTGCTTGCTTTTCTCAGGCTGTCGTTTGTTCTGGGAGAATGGTGAGGACTTAATGTGCTCAAGGCTGGTGTGTGTTTTTGCATCTGCCCAAATGATCAGGCCTAGCTTAGAGTTTGTTTTGGCCATGACTCTGCAGAGGTGTCAAGCCATATCTAAACCGGGGTATAATTGGAATAAAGCTCTGTAAAACCTTTCATAACTCAACTTGTTTGAAGGTTTGATTGCATCACAGCCGATGGGCTAAGAATTCTTCTCTCCTACCTGGTCAGTGGTGTTGCTGATACTAGGAACATTTCCTCAATGCTTGTCATTCAACCAGTAGGAATAGGAAGTTTTGTGTTTTGGACATTTTCTCATACTTTGAGTATAGTGTCTTGAAGTATTTTTGAAGGCAAAATCCTATAGGCTTTATTTTCTCTCTTTCGTAAATGCTCCATTTAGCATTTTGTTACACATGGTTTCACCTAGTTTTGTAACTACTTCAACTGCGTAGCTCTAGTCCCCTCTCACTGAGATTTACAGTTATTCCAGGACAGGGACTGAGTTCTCTGCATAGGTGCTGTAGCCAAATAACACTTTTAAAATCTATACCAATAGTCTTGACAGAGTAGTGGGAACATGGGTCATTTTTTCTTTTTCTTTAATTTCCCGAGATTAAAAATGTGCATTATCGTATTTGTGCAAAGACAAATTAAGTATATTAAACACTCTTGTTGAATTGCATAGTTGGAGCCTATCGCTCTGGCATTCTCTACATCCCATAGCTCCACATGAGCCATGTAAGAGGTATACAGCAGGCTTGTTGACTTGTCTCAGAACTTTATAAAGAGTCAGTCACAAATTAATACTCTTTTTTCTATTCCAAAACATTTTGTTGTCGGAAAGCATCCAATGAAAATATTCCTTTGGAAGCGCTGGAATCCTTAGCTCCCTGTTTCATATTTCTAAAGGTATTTTTAAGCACCCAATTGTCTACTGGAAACTATAAAAAATCATCACAAATTTATGTTCCACCAAGACACTGAGAACATGTAATCTAAGATAACCATGTGATGTGAACACAGAAGGAAAAAAGGAATATAAATGTTAAACCCAATCTTTAAATTATTCATGTCAAATATGAGACTTTGTGTGTGTGTGAGGAGCAAGAGCATTTTGAGAAGAGCATAGGGAAAAAGGCCACGGGAGTTTGGAATTCACTCTTCATGAAGCCATCAGACCTTTTAGGAAAATCTTTGGAAATTTGTAGAATTTCAGAGATTATTTTAATTGCATAGAGAGGAGGCTTAGTAAATTTTAAAGAGAAAGAAAATAGCAGTCCAAGCCTGTAATAAAGCTTGAAGAAGACTCAGAATCCCTAGTTAATTATTCCAGTACTTCTTGCACTGCACAAGATACTGATATCATTCATCTGACCAACATTAATTGAGTAGCAGCTATGTGCCAGGCTCCGCCTAGGAGCTTTAGTTAAACTACACTCATGTGGAAGCAACGTCATTGATCTCACCATACAGATGAAGATGGCCGTATGGGAGGCACAGAGAGCTGTATGACCTGTCCTTCCCCTCAGGGAGCTTCAGTATAGTTGAGAACATATTTACACATATGAAACACCTGTTAACTAGAATATACTATAGCAAACATCAGCTTTCCAGAACTGTCAAAGTTTGAGTCATTCTGGAGAATCCAGCCAGTTTTCTGGACATCTGAGAGGCTGTCCCTTAAAAATATAGGTTAGTAGCATTAATGAACATTCATGATTGTACTGAGCTCCAATATCGCAGTTCCCTCAGGACCTGTTGAAGTATGTGTATAAGACAGTTTATTTTCTACACTAGAATTATTTGTGTTTTATTGTATTTGTATTTTATGGTTTTTCTATCTCCTCTATTGTAATGGGTTTGTCCATGTACCTTTTAATTTGCTGATGATTATCTAGTATGAATTTGAGAATAAACTAATTAATCTTATTAGGTTTCGATGTAAAATACTCCCAGCATTAACCTTAAGTAAGCCTATAGGTTTCTCCTTTTGGGAAAATTCCTCAGCCTTTGAATAGACGGCTCAGAGCCCCTTTTTCTTCTTGTTTCAAATTTTCTTACCTGATCCTGGATTTTATTCTAGAGGATTGAGAAATCAAGAGAACTAACTGAGTGCTAGATGGGAGAGATATTATTATATATTAAATCTACTGAACTGAATATAATTTAGCATTAAAATATTACAGACATGATTTTTGAAGTTATGAGTAGAAAGCAGATGAACAATTTTAAGCAATGAGAAATGAGTAATAACTATGTGGGAGTCTTTCCTCTAGAAAGTAAGGAATCAGATTTTTTTAATGAAAGCACTTCAGGAATTATCAATCCTCATTTTTTGAAAGATGATACTGAAGCCGAGAAAGTTACACAACTTCTTCACTTCTTCAAGCTCACACAAATCCAGTTTTAAAATCTGGTCAGTTGACTCCTAAATCCAGTTCTTGGCATATCTATTGTTACTGATAAATGCATTCATGTGTCTGAATTGAACCAAAGAAAATATATCAGGAGGCCACGACTTAAACATTTACTTACATGACAAAAAAAGGAAGCAAAGGAAAGAAGCCTTGTCATCACAAGCCAAACTCTTCTCCGCCCCCACACACTCTACTGAGAGCCCATGCTTCACCTTCTCTTAGAGACTCTCCATGAGGAAAATCAATGGCCAGCTCCCATTTCTAGTAGTGGCAGGTGAAGGCATTTGGGCCAATCATCCAGAGCTGACTTTGTACTAAGGTATCACTAGGCTTTAAAAAGAAGAGAAAATGGGGACCTAGAAAAATAAGAGGATTCTGAAAGCCGCTTTCGCCATAAGGGCATTTGCCAATTGAGGTATCATTTAAATTAAATGAAATTCCCCCATTTTAGTGTAAAGTTTGCTAAATTTTGACAAATGTCTCATAACTACTTTTACTATAAAGAAATATAGCATTTCTATTACACCCCAATGTTTCCTCATGCCCCTTTGCAGTCCATCCTTTTCTTCTACCCCAGGCCCAGACAATCACCGATCTGCTTCTTGCCACTATACATAGCATTTTGCTTTTTCTTGGCAAAATAAAATGGAATCATACAGTATGGAGTCTTATGTCTGGCTTCATCCATCAATGTGTTAATACAGTAGAGGGATTTTCAATTGTGAAACTGACTTAGCATTCCTAGAAAAAATAAAAACATGCTTGGTCATTGATTTGTTAATATTTTATCAAGGATTTTATATTTGTGTTCATGAGGGATATTGGTTTACAGTTTCCTTGTAATGTCATGTCATGACATGTCATGTCATGTATCGTAATGCTCTTGTCTGTTTGATGGTAAGGCAATGTTGGCCTCATAGCATTTTGAACTATTTTCTCCTCTTCTATTTTCTGGAAGAGTTTATATATACGCTTTGTTTTATTTCTTCCTTAAAGAAGAATTCAGCGAAGTCTTCTGGGCCTACAGTTTTCTTTGTGAAAGTGTTTTTCATAATGAATTAAAATTTATTTAATCAATTTAATGTTACATTATTATGAACGTTATTGTGTTATGAGATGGATTTTGTTGTATTACTCTGAAGAGTATTGGATCTTAATTGAAGTTAAGTTGAGACTAAGTTACTTATAGATCAACCTGTTCCTTTTGAGGCTTACCTATTTTTGATTTTGTTTTGAGGGTAGATTTTGTTCTAAAACAAAACTGCTAAACTACTAAAGCGTAATTCTTCTAATGACTCTACCCAGGATTCAGTAGTGTTCTAATAAGTGCTTAACAACTGGTTCTCCAAGAAAAAAAAAAAATCTCATTTGTAGCATTTCCTTACTTCCTATTGTGGCCAGTTTCAATCTACCAATGTCATAGCATAGCAAACAGCTCTTGAAATCCTCCAAAACTTAACAATCAGCTATCTCAAGCTAGTATGAGCCAGCTCTAGCACACTCCCGCCATATTAGGAGGTCTCTCCACCTTCACTGGTCAAAACAGAAACTGTGCCTAGCTTCATGTAAGCTCCAGACATTGTTTCATCTACTGCTTTCCGGCGGTTCTTTCCCCAGCCTCATGGAATTTCGCTCCATACATGTACAGCTAAGTATTCGACCAAAGACTTCAGTAGACACCTCTGCATATTCCAGAGTTCCTTCGCTCTCTCATTCTCTCTCTGTGTACAGCTCCCTTCTCTCCCACACTCTGCCTCACAAATTCTGGTCATCTCGCCTTCCCCACACTCCTAAACTTAATGAGAGCGCCAACTCTGTTTGCGTTTCCTTTCTTTTTGCTGTAGCTCAGAGCTGTCTACAGGAAGTAGGCTGGTCAATTGTGGGCTCACCTAGTTTATTTCGCTTCTCTCAGGGAATCAGATTCCTAAGCTGACTATTGTCCAATGTCTGAAAATGATTGTTTCATATATTTTGTCCAGTTTTCTAATTATGTTTGCCTAATTCCAATTATATGAAATATAACTATTTTATATTAAGAGTGCAATTCCTATAGCAGTTAATCCTCAATTTGGGCAAATGTAAACCTTTGGTATTGACACCTTCACTCAGGTAAGCGGCAAACTGCCTTCAGGTTATCAAAGAAGCATTACTACCCAGTTTCTATTTTTCACCCATTTTCTTTCCTCTTTCTTTCTCTGTCAGAGAAAATAATTGTCCTATATAAGAGGAGTTAAAACTGAATTAGGTGAGAAAATATAAGGCAACTTCTTTCAATGCTTGCAAGTCTTTTGGCCCTAAAAAATTTATGTTGTATGCCATGCAGAGAACTATGACTGAGATTGCCCAGCCATTGCTGCTAGTGATGTCTGAAGGGTCATAGACAATGAGAGTTGGTATCAGAAGGTTAGGGATGGACAACTATGGTTCTAAATTTTGAAATGGTGAGCAAGGTATGTCGATCAAATTATAGACCAATGAGGTTAATTGATCCTAGGAGAAGTTATTGAATGAATTATTAGAGGAAGCATTTCTGAGAACTGAGAAAAGGGGGTAGTCACAGTAGGCATCCAAAGAAAGAAATGATACAGGCTGAACACATGTGCAATGCCTGGCACCTGGTAGACACTTAGAAGATGTCAATAAAATGACTGAATAAATTATCGACTGACTAAATGAGAAAACAAATTCTTTTCTTTCAACAGGCCGCAAAACTGGTAGTCCAGGGAAGTAAAGCAGAGAATACAGCTGACTTTCAGCAAAAAACACTGGACAAAGTCCACACAGTTCAGTTTAACTTACATTTCTTGAGTGTCTACTGTGGGCCAGACATTCTGCCAGTTATTGGAGATACAAGCATGACTAGTACATGATTCCTACAATTTAGATTTAGACTTAGACTCATAAATGGGTAGTAGAAGTATGATACGGCAAGTGACAGGATAGAAGTCTATAGAGGTTCCTGGCTTACTCTGGGGAGTTTATAGGAAAGCGTGCTAGTCTTGAATGATGATGCTACTGTCTGCAGCATTAGTGCTGCAAATGCTTCCTCTGTCGTGGGTTTTAATGTTGGCATCTGACGTTCGAGGTTCCTTATCATCCTGGGCAGGTTTTTCTTTCTCTTTAGCTCCCTCTGCCTTATCTGATGGAGATTCCTGCCAGATGTTAGTATCATGTCAATCATCATTCATTTTCATTTTTGTATTCTTCTGATTCTCCTTGGATATTTTAATGGAGCATCGAGCCAGAATTAGAGATTTTGTCTAATTGCTATGTGACTATTATTATTATATTAGAATTACAGTGCTTCCAAGGACTAGGTTCTCTGAGTGGGTGTTTCTTTTATTGTCTTAAATGCTGTGTAAACAAGAGAATCTTAAAAAAACAAACAGTGATTTACAGCATTTTCACCACTAATGCCCTTTTTATTTTTTCTCCTTTGTACAAACCAGCTTTTAAGAGATATCTTATAAATAAATTACTTTAATAATTAATAGAAATTCATTTGAGACATGTCATTTCCAAGTAGTTTCTGATTAGTGTAACATATCTGGTTGGAATTCATGTAATTTAGCTATAAACAAAAATTCAGAATAAGCCTTTATCGAGAACCTACTGTATGCCAGGCCCTGCCCTAAATGTCTTCCTTACATCAAATTCAGTAAGCATAACAACCATCATGCAAGGTAGATACTGTTGCCAACCCTATTAGCTAATGAGGAATCTGAGGCTCAGAGAGGTTGAGTAAGTTGGTCATGTTCTCACAGCTAGTGAGTTGGATTCTAGGCAGTCTGGCTTCAGACTCTACACTCTTGACCTTTATAATGCATAGTTGATGCTTGAATTAGACCAAGTAGTCACTAGAATGTAAATGAATGATTTCTGTTAGGCTTTCTGAAGCGTTGAGACTAGCACATAGATATCCATTACTACCTTTGGGGACACCTGAGTAGAGCTTCTGCCTTAAAACTTAGTACACTGTTTAACATCCTGAGTTTTGCATTGAATAAATGCTGCATACTCTATATCATCTTTAAGGAATCCAAAGAATGCTAAGGCACGATCAGATACAACCATGATATGTTAACTGGTAACTCACAGAAGTGGGGGCAGCCTTACCCAGCGTGCTTGTAACCTCAACAGAGTTTCATTTGCAAAAGCTGGGCTTATTTATAAGAGGAACACCTCACCCAATAACATATTATCCTGCAAATATGTATTTAGGGACAGTTGAAGTTATTCTGTTTACCTAATCATTACTAATGGCTACTTTGGATCTATGACAGCTGAACATGTAAATACGGCTCTTAGATCTTTCTCAAGGTATGATACTGGCCCAATAGAGCATAACAGCTTCTTCAGAGAACAGGATTTCCTTGAAGCACAATCTGTTGAGTATCAAACAGAGCTCACAGTGCTTTAGGAGTTTCTTATTAGGTCGCTTGGTACAGCTCTCCTCAGAGCTAAATGTCAAAATTTACCAGGAAATTGGGCACCACTAAGAACTGAATATCAATAAATGTGAAAGCCAAACTGATGTTTTTAGGAAAATGAGCATAGGGTCAGCATGATACTTCATGGCAATAAATAGATAATAGATGAGGAGAAGTCATTTAAAAAGAGTTTGTGCAGCCAAACCAAACATACTAGGTAGCAAAGTTTCAGTAATACTGATTACTAGGTAGTATTATAGAAATTGTTGATCTTATCTAGAGGGAACACAGATATCACTCCAGTAGATTACAGTGTACTGAGAAATGATTAACTTGACTGGAGAAGCTCACCTGTTACACCTTTCCTGATCTAAAGTCATATGAAGAGTCTCCTCTCATCTGCTGCACCTGTGGGAATACAGCACAGCTCACATCCCTGCTGGGCTGCTAGGCCCGCTGTAAAGACGTGGGCGGGGACGGGGTTAAAGCAACAGAAATTTACTCTCTCTCACAGTTCTGGAGGCCAGAAGTCTAAAATCAAGGTGTCAGCAGGGCCATGCGCCCTCTGAAATCTGTAGGGGAGAATCCTTCCTGGCTTCTTCCTAGATTCTGGTGGTGGCCAGCAATCCTTGGTCTTCCTTGGCTTGTGGCTGTATCACTGTTGTCTCATCACATGGCGTTCTCTCCTCAGATGTGTGTGTGTTCACATGGCATTCTCCTCCCTGTGTCTCTCTCTGTCCTTCTTATGGGAACGCCAGTCATGTTGGATTAAAGGCCCACCCTAAACCAGTGTAACCTCATCTTAACTAATTACACTTGCGAAGACCCCATTTCCCAATAGATTAGGACTTCGACATGTCTTTTGGAGATGCAAGACATAGTTCAACCCATAACAAGGCGCATCTCTTCAACGAGACCTTCCCAAATCACTCTTTGCTCTATGTTTGCACAGCTTTTATCTGTAGCTACTCATCTGTACCTGTCCCATTCATCCGCTCCTCCTTATCATATGCCCACTCATATTACCAGCTGTTCGTGGGTGCTGTGTGTCTCGTCTCCCTAATGTCATTGTAAGCTCTTTGTTGGTTAAAGAACTCTTTTTCAAACTTATTTCCACAAAGCACTTAAAACAGTGATTTGATAGCAGAACAACTTCTACTCTTAGAGCCATTTATACTTCTTAAAAAACTCTTTCACATATGTTGTCTAACAGTTCTTTCGCTATTCCTGCACAGGGGATCGGATCCACTATTGGATCCGCTGGCAGAATCCTAATTTTATGTTTAAGGGAATTAAGATTAAGATAAAACGACAGACCAAAATAATGAGACACATGGCTTGGGTTAGTTGCCTTTTATTGGAAAATTTCTCCTTCCTCTTCTCATTCCCTAGAATTTAGTTATTAATGAGCCAAGAGTTCTACTGTGGGGACTGGGTGGGAGGACTCCACCCACTGAAGTAAAGTGAACAAGAGAAGAGAGAAAGGAGAATGTGTAGGAAAAAATCTGCCGGTCCTACTAGCCCAGCAGCGGGGAAGAAAGTCACAAAGCCACCCGGCCCTGCTCCTCTTTCCCTGATCGGTTCTCCCTCTTTTTCTCCAGCGTAATTATGTAAAACCTCAACTTTTCTTAAACTTCTGATGCCACCTTTACTCTTTCAGTCTAAGGAGATAGCTGTTCCTCCTGGTTTTTGTTTTAATAAAAAGTATCTGGTGGAAGTTCCTTCCACATTCTTTCATCTACCTTATAAATGGTAGGAGGGAGAGGAAAGGAGGTGGGTGTGAGCAGGGACAGCCATCAGTAACTTCCTGACCAAGGGCCAGCTGGCGGGGGGTGCATCAGAGGAGACGCCATGTGGCCCCTATGCACAAGCGCTGTGTTCCCAGTCTCCAACCTCAGGGAGCTAGAGGGAGGGAGGCAGTCTCCTCTGAGAAGGAGGAGGGCAGATGGGGGAGCCCTTGATTGGGAGGAGGCTCTGTGAAGCCCGCTGTAGATACTTGTTTTCTCTCCTGGGACGCACAAAGGAGAGCTTCGAAGTCATAATCAACCTAGAGAAGACAAAAGAGGTCCTTCCTGGTGGGAGAGGGAGAGGAGAGATGAGAGAGAGGGAGACGGAGTGGGAGGGAGAAGGAAAGAGGGAAGGAGAGAGGGAGAGATAGAACAAAAAGAAAGAGATCGTGAGAAAATACTAAGTAGAAAACCTTAACAGCTGTTCTCTGAGAAGTAGTAAACTGATAACTGTGAGATGATGCTTGCTACTCTAAATGGATGTATTGTAACCAGGCTTTTAGATTCTGAATTCTTTCCTTGGTACTTTTGCCACAAGACTTTGTATTCCTATAGGCTGGACATCATGTATGGGTAAAGTGAGAGAGAAGAGAGAGAGAGAGAGAGAGAGAGAGAGAGAGAGAGAGGGAGAGAGGGAGAGAGGGAGAGAGAGAGAGAGAGAGAAGGAGAGAGGGAGAGAGAAAATGTACCAATTTTATGGAATGACCTAAGTTGAAAAGCACTTCAAGTTTAGAAGTACATCTGTTTGCACAGATGAAGAGTGCAAGGAAAATTTGAGAGCAGGCTCTTTGGGACTGTATGACAGGCCAAGTGGGTGGCTTAGGTCCTTAGGAGAGTGACAACACCCTTAATAAAAAGACAAGTGGAAGAGCAAGATTTGCATGCAGTGTGAGTCTGTCTGCCCTACGTGCCCACCCTCCTGTGTGGACACGGCAACGCACACATAGCACACACATACCCTCCGGTCTTCTCCGCCATTCCTAGCCCTGGGGTCTGGTTAGAATCTGGGGACTGGAGCTCTGAGCAGGACCAGGGCAGGGGCGGCTCTGTGGCTCTGGGTCAGATAGAATCTGAGGGTCCCCATTCAGAAGTGAACTGGATTCCAGGAGCCTTTGCACTCTAAAGGGAATGAGGGATCCAGGCCGTGTGTCCTTGGCTGTGCTACTGTGATAAAAATAGATCGAAGACAATAAAAGGTTATTAGTCTGGAAAAGCCAGGAAAGGGCTAGAACCCAGGAGGCCACAGCGCAACCCCCACTTCTCTGAGCAAAGCCCTCTCCTGTGTATCCGGTTCCTGGTCTGCAAAGAGAAACGTGCTCTCCTTGCTTTGAAGTCGGTGCTTCTCAGACTCTAATGACTGCACAAGTCACTTAGGATATTGTTAATGGGAAGATTCTGATGAGTAGTTCTGGGAGTAAGCCTTGAGCTTCTGTGTTTGTAATAAGATCCCCGACTGCCAGGAGTCTGTATGACACCTTTGCCTGAATTTTAAGAAGTGCTCCCCTCTGGGCAACCCTGAGGGGCCTTTGCAAAAAGAATCTTTTCCCCCACACGATTCGGCTGGTGATAGGCAGGCTGGATTTCAGCCCCTGTACGCCTTCAGACTGTGCATTGAGCAGTGCACAAGCTGCCCAACCGTACAGGGCAGTCCTGACCACGTAGGCAGCTGTCTCCTGGGCTACTGCTAACACAGCCCTGCCTATGAGCCATCACAGAGTGTCTGCGACTCTCTCTCCTTCATGGCACAACTCAGCGAGGCCCAGCAAGACATCCTTTCTAGCTCTCGCTCTTGCATAGGAATACCTGTTTTACTTCTGAGGCTGCCAGAATGACACATAGAAATGAGGTAATTTCTTCTCTACTTCAAGAAGTGAGCTCGGCGCTGGTTGCTCATCCTTACTCAGCCTGGAGCTCTAAATAGGGACTATATCATTGTTCCCCATCCACTGCTTCTGCCAGAGACCTTGCATTTAAGGTTTTATGCCTCACATCATGTTTAATCCAAGATCTAAACAAATGAGCTCCTGTATCTATTCTCAGTACGTGATGATTATCCAGTGTGCTCAGATCTCCTGTTTCTCATCAAATATCATTCCTCTTTTATAGGCAGGGATCAGATGTGAAAGCAAAGAGCCAAGCGCCTGACATTCCCCCAAACTGCACGATCACCTTGCACGGCAGGATCGAGCGCAGTGCCGGCCTCTGGACAGTTTTCCTAGCCACACCTCTGCCGACTGCCTTCTTCTGTCCTACTGTTGGGGAGAAATCCAAAATATTTGTCTACCCAGTGCTGCCAATTTGTTTCCTTTACGGGAGCTTAAGGTCAAGGTTGAGAGAGCAATGGAAGCAGTTAGGAGAAGCACCCAGCTTGGCTGAGCTCAGCTGCCCAGTCTCCCTTCAAAGGGATTCGGTGCTAGCTACTCACCTATCTCCCAAAAAGAAACTCTCAGCCAAGGACAGAAAATTCTGGTTTCTCTAAGTAGCAGATTAAAAGGAGCAACGAAGTAAAATACAAGATCGTTGGGCTAGTAACTTAAAGGTTTCGGTTCTACCAAGGCTGCTCGCATTGATTTCTCTCGAGTATGTCTGTACAACGAAGCAGTAGGACTGGATAATGTAGAAAATAGCCTTCCACCACTCACACTGTAATTGTGTATGAAGTCCGGTGGCTTTAGCGATGTATTCTCTTTTCTGTAAAGCTAAATTTATAAAGTTAAAAAAAGTCGCGCATATTTATAATCTAAATACAATTACCTTGTATTTTAGTTCAGAGATAATGAGTCGTGGGCTTTAACAAGTTTTAATTCCATTGCTTTTTAACCCCTAAATTTAGATGTTGGATTCTTATCGATAATAAAAGACCAACAACCCAATGGAAAACACAGGAGAAGATATAGAGGGACTGCTCGCAGGAAGGAAAATAGAAATGGTTCTTAAACACATGGGAAGATAATGTTCAACTTCACTCATAGTAAGATAAGTGCAAACTAAAACTACTTCAAATTACTATTTATCACCTGTAAGATTAGCAAAGACCAAAAGTTTGATAACACAACCTAAATTATCTACCAGTAGGGCACTGTTTAAATAAATCATAGTACATCAGTACTATAAAATAATACACAGTTATAAACAAACAAAACAAAGAATAAGGAAGCTTGTCTATATTCTGTTATAGAAAAATGTTCCAATATCCTATATTTAATGGTTAAAATATAGGATAAGAGAGCAAGGTGCAGAATGGGGTGTGCAGCCCGTGTCACCATTCCTTTGGTTTACATAAACAGTTGGCCTGGATTTCCTCTTCTGTTAAAAGCATCCATTTCTCCCTGGGCTTCTTACTAGGTGAGCTGTGTCAGTTGTCAGGCTTTTTCTTCAGGGTGTGTAGATGTGATGTGGGCAAAATGAGGAGGGCGTGTTCACGTATTGAAGGCTCTGGTGTATTGCACATTGTACATCTCCCTCTCCAAAGGATTTCCAGCGCTTTCCTTGTTCCCTCCGTGTCTGCTATGGTGATATAAACCGCAGCTTTTTAAACCACTAATCTGCTGTTCCCTTAGATTCTCCCACCCACACTTAGAAGCCCCCAGTGCGCCATGTAGCTCACTGGGTTTAGCTGCAGTTATATCCTGAGCGGAAAAGATGCCCAGGGAGAAGGAAGTGAGTGTGGGGATGGGAAGAGCCTAACTCACCCTGTTATTCTAGAAAGAGCTCCAGAACTAGATTTGCTAAGCAAAAGGGAGCAGAGATCTAATAAGAATACATATTGTTGATAGAAACACTGGAAATATATTATAAAGAATCTATGAGCCAAAATCCAGAACTTTTGGGTCAGCAGAAATTAAAAAAAAAAACAAAACAAAACATTATGAACCCTGATAGTTGCCCCAGTGGCTTCCCATTTCTCTTTCCATTTGCCCCAAGCCTGGAACTCCTCTGAGACACTCTTGGAAGGATTGCTCTAACTTCTGGTGGTTTGGTCTGTGACTTTCTTGCTTTGCCTTTTCTGATTATACAATTCCATTAAAAAAAAAAAATTCCAGTACTGTCTTGGTCTTTCAGAAATACATTTTATGAAAAACTTTTCAATGGAGCCTTGAGCGGGAAGAGGGTTATAACTGAAAGAGTTTTCTGGCATAATTTTGCATCTCGAGGCCGAGGTTGTGGGCTGCTTTTCCTAGCTCCCCCTCTGCCAGTGGAAGCATCTGTCTACTGAAGATATCACCTCGTCGGTGTGCCTCTCCATCCAGCTCTCCAGGCTGGTTTCCAGCACCTGATCCCTTCACTTGCCCTTTAGACCTCTGCTTGCTGAGGGCGCCCTAGCTGCTCCTGCTTGCTGAAAATCACTACTGCATCATCCCTTCCTGCTTTTCCTAAATCCTGCCCATGCCTTTATAAATACCGTTGACCCTTGAACAACACAGGTTGGAATGGTGCAGGTCCATTTATACATAGATTTCTTTCAATAAATATATAGCTGGCCCTTCACATCCACAGTCGTAGCGTCTCCAGATTCCCAGAGCCAACTGTATGCATCATTCTGCATCATTTTATACAAGGGACTTGAGCATCCTCAGATTTGGTTATCTGTGTGGGTCCTGGAACCAATCCCCCATGGATACTATGGGATGACTGTAGTTAAATTTCTAAGGAGTCAAAAGTTATAGGTAGATTTTCAACTGCACGGGGGTCAGTGCCCCTACCCCCTGAGTTGTTCAAGGGTCAACTGTAGTTGCTTTACAAAACTCTCAAATTACCCATTCTGACAGTGCCACATACTTCTTGCCAGGCCCCTGACTGAAGCAGACCCCATTTATAAGACAAAGAATCATTGACAGCTGCCAGTGTTTTAAGATTTTGAGTGCCAGTGGTTTTCTTAAAGCAAAGTCTATTATATTCCCCAGACTATATGAAGTTGGAGAAAATATGTAGACATTTTTTGGTTTGGCAGCTATGAGATTCAAGGTCATTCATTCACATATTTGTTCTGCAAGGCATTTATGTGGCCCTGTCATACCCTATGCTCTGGTTAGAGCTTGATGGGCATATAAAAGAAGTAATATACAGAATCTTTGCCCACATGTGTTTTCAAACTATTAGTGATATCAAGACATTCACAAAAGAAGCTCAAGGCAATGCACGAGATGTGGTTATCAAGCTGACTTTTCAAATTTTTTTTTTTTAAGCGACTTTTTAAAAAGCTAGAAGAGTCATCCAGGTTGGTTTTCCTATGTACAGATGAAGTTCCCAGAGGGTAACTAGTCTAGGGTTGGAATCAGAGCTAATTCCTGAACCCAAGTCTGGGTCTTTCAGGGTGAATCTGCTTCTCTACCCCACACCACCTCCCCTTTAACAAATATTCTATTTACACTGGTGTTGTCACATCCTATGAGGTTTATCTAAGGATTATGGCTGATTGAAACTTTTAACAAACATACAAGAACTCATATACATGAATGAATCATAGTAGCTTTATATATTGGTTTTTTTCTTTCTTTCTTTCTTTTTTTTTTTTTAAAGCAGTCACAGTTACTTTGTAATCACAGGTGTGATACATAATATAACCTGGTGCCCAGAAGAATCCTTCCTCCATTGTTCCCTGAGTAGAGCAGCCCTCCCTCTGTCTCCAATGGGCCATCTCCATGGATTGCTGGTGGTTGTATATCTTGGCCTCTCAGAACTACAGCCACCCTGCGTGGATGCGGCATCCAGGGGATCTTCCAGTCTTCTGTGGGGTTTTAGAAATAAATGCCTCTTGGGGCCAGTTGAGGGAGCTGGAGAGCAGAAGCAAGAAGGACAAATGCCTTCCTGAAGGTAACAGTCACAGCTGAATTCTCGTGCTCCTTTGTGGTGGTACTTCTAATTAGAATTCCATTTATTTTCTTCTGACACAGCCGTTAGTTCCCAAAGACTCTTGGCCTTTCAGAGGTAGCAACCTCAAAGACGCCATCCAGAATGAAAGTGGCATTCAGAGATCCCAGATGGTCTGGGTGTGACTGCACCCGCACAGCTGATGACACGCAGCTCTCAGGAGGTTCTCTGACTGTACCTATGTCCCTGCCTTCATGTGTGGACAGCCTCTGCCATCCTCCAGCATCTCAATAAGACATTGAAGGGCTCGGCTCACAGGATCTGAGCATCAAGACATTTGCTGGGTCCTTCTGAAAGAGGGGCTGTCTCTCTTCTTCCTCTCATTCATGAAATTGTGAGATTTTAGAGCAATATAGACATGTAGGGGTTGAAACATCATTTTGTATAAAATTTGGGCTCAGATAGGC
>NW_011889131.1:660796-665533 GCF_000151845.1 Pteropus vampyrus | reverse complement strand
TGTAGGGGTTGAAACATCATTTTGTATAAAATTTGGGCTCAGATAGGCTACATCAGTGCTGCCCAGATTCTAGTGTCACACAACTCACCTGCGAGTCTTGTTAAAAGGCAGGTTCTGATTCATTAAGTCCCGGTTAGGGTCTGAGATGCTTCATTTCTAACAAGTTCCCAGGTAATGCCCCGGCTGCTGGTCAAAGACCAAAGCTTAAGTAGCAAGGGGCTATACTTCCTGTCTAACGGCAAAGAAGAGCAATATAGACATGGCAATATAGCAAAACCACATTTCCTGACTCTTATTCTACACGGTCTTTCCCTCATAGGGTAAAACTTGTGGTCTTCTTGCCTAAAAAATTTGAGTGTAAAAAGTATAAAAAGGGAAGGGTGAGAGGAGGAGGGAGAGAACAGCTGTCTTCGCAGTAACAGGCATAGCTAATAAGAACTCTCTGGAAGAGACATTTGAATAGGGAGGGGAGAAGAGAATATGCAGCAATGAGTATAGAATCATGGAGACCGACACCCTGGATTCAATAGCAAACCAGCTAGTTAGCTTACTTTGGTTTTTGTCCAGAAAACATGCCTCCGACTTAACCAGTCATCTTGAGATTTTATGATGCCTGCCCCAAAATAGGATAAAAATAGATTCCCATCTAAATTTTTCAAAAAAAAAACCAAAAAACAAAAAACAATGTCTCCTTTAAAATTTAGAATAAATCTTATCATAGTAAACTCTACCTTGATCTGTTTATCTGTTGGTCACAGGTATGCACTATAAAGTCCTCCCAAAAATATATATCAAGTACAAATTGATGTAGAAACTTTTGCCTCAAGTTGAATTTTGGAAATATTGGTAATTAAATCATGGTACGTAATCTATAAAATAAGGCCGTAACATGTGCCATGAAAAATGGGAAAATGAGAATAAGAACATGTTCTCGGGAATTGAGAAATATGGTTTCAGAAATAAAACTATCAGTGGAAAGAGATGGAAGAAAAAAGAATCAAGTCAGAATGGCCAACATTAGATGAATAGAAATTTAAGAAAGTACATAGAAAATACAGGAGGGCCTGTGAAGGTGGGAAGGTCCCCTGAGGAGGGCCAGCTGAGGTCCTGCTGCCCAGGGAAAGTCTCGCCACAGACTCTAGAGATTTCTCTCTGATTTAAACATCGATTATCCTTAATGTCTCTAGCATCCTTACTGTGTGCTAACGGTTGTTCATGTCGGTCTTCTTTTCCTAACTAGACGGTAGGTTAGCAGAAGTCAGGGAATATATTTCCTTCCAGAGTATTCTCAAAACATTGCCTTTACTGAGTCAGTTCTCTGCTTTATATTTTTCAGCAGATATAAAAAGCCCACATGATAAAACTGTACGTTGACTGAAGTGATGGATGATTAGATTTTAAAAATTTCAGTGTATTTTTTTTTTTCTAAAGCAAAATTTTGAAATTACTGTGTTGGGCCTAATAAATACAATCTATCTATTCAGGGACACTATCAATTGAAAGTTGTTCCTCCTTGACTTGGCTTTCAGATGTTTATAATTAGAGTTTTATTCCTTTGGCACAAATCAAATAGCTTTGTCTTGAATTAAACACCTGGTAGAGCTAATAGATAAAACCATTATCAGTCACTTATACGTTAAAGTAAACGAGTGTATCGTATCTTTTCCTGAAGGAGAGTTTTGCTAAAAAGGATTATAAAGGAAGAAATGGGCATGAGGAATCTGAACTCCTCTCTCAAATAAGTTGGATCAAAAGCATAAACCCAAGGGAATTTGGAAGAAAAGCCAAAACGAGGAGAGGAAGAAGGCCCATTTTCCCCACCTCATGATTTTGCTAGGCTTGGCTTGGATCTTGTCCAAGATTCTTATCTTGTTGACTCCCAGGTCATGTTCTGTGGCCTCAGTTTGCTCACAGAAGAACAAGATTTAGAGCAGAAAGCATGAGTCTGTACATCAGCAGAACCAATCTGCGAGACTAGAAAGAAAACTTCTAGGGGTTTCAGGGGAGGAGGTTGATTGGTTTGAAAATTCAGGGGACTGGATTGGTTAAGCTAAGCAAGTTAGTTCAGGAAGTGGCTAAGGGAGAGAATAAACAGAGGGGATCAAGATGACCTTGATTCAGTGGGTCCAGCCCTTTCACTTGGACATGCATTCTTAGCAAAAGAAGTCTTGTTGGCACTCAGCTCTAGAGAGAGACCCTAGCCAGGTGTGGAAGCCTCTGTACACCCCTTCCCCCATCTTTTCTGGCCTCGGCAGTCCTCCCACAAGTCTTCTACAAGTCTCTCCTCGTAGCTGCGGCAGACAAGCCAATCTAACCTCCATTGTTTCTTTGCTCAGCACCAGTCAGCCAGCTCATCTTCTCTCACATTCAGGCTATGAGTCTGAAGTCAGAGCAATTGGTTTCTAGTCCTGGACGCTCTAGTTGCTTATCTATCAGCTTTGGAAAATTCTAAAAACTGACACTCTGTCTACGCAATGGAGTTGCAATGATGAAATCAAATGATTCTTCCAAAGTGTTAAGCGCAATGCTTAGAACATAAAAGGTATCTAACAAATGTTAGTTAAGAGTATATCTCGTTCTCCTGCAGCCTAATCTATTCCCATGCCTCTAGGTAGAAGATGCCAAGATTTTTAACTCTGGTTCTAGCCTTCCGACAGAGAACTAGAATTCCCTAACTGCTCACTAGACATCTAGGGCACTCTAGTGCTACTTCCAACTCAATAAATCTCAAATCAAACCTCCAAATCTTCCTGATTTCTCCTTTATTTCAGGAGAAACCCTAGTGCTGCTTTTGAGTCTAGAGCCTTTTGCCTTGTTGCCCACGTCCAATGAATTACTAAATTCTGTTGATTTTTTCCTGCCAACCTTGCTTTCCTGCTTTTATTCTGTTCTCTCTTCTTAATTCTCCCTGTCTCAAGTGAAGATCATTGCAATTGTCTCCCAACAGACTGCCTTTCTTTGAGTTCTCTCCTTTCATCTGCTTATAATCCAGCCCCTAAATAGCTCCCGGAAGATTTTACGAGTTGCCTTGTCCCTTCTCATTCCCTGTCCTTGGAAATGAAGCTCTCAGAGGGAGGTGTGTCCTGAAAGAAATAATAAGAGCAGTTCTGAGGTAGTTTATGTGTTCGAACTTAGCATTTTAACCAGTAACATACCATTCAGAATAACCCCTCTCAGTTTGGACTTGTTTTCATTCTACTTAAAGTCCTCCTTTCCTGTGTCTCTTTGAAAGGGGGGTTTATATGTACTGGGGCTTATGCTTTCAATGCCCCAGGGCTGGCACGCAAATAAAGCACTCCATCTCAGTGTGTTCACCTGGAGAAAGATTTTATTAGGTAAATACAGCAGTAAGTCACCTGTTCATCAAAATGCATACAAAGACATTCGGTCTTTTGTCATTTCTCCTCCTATGCCAAAGGAAATGATCCACTCCACCAAGTTGATCCTCGTGTGGGCTCACAGGAGACAAGATGTTCATAGCGGGAGGAGAAGTGTCATTTGCTTAGGAAGGAATTTCTGAGTAGAAGTTTCTGGAGGCTGGAGCAGGCAGCATTTCTCTGACCGTAAAACTGGGTAAATTTACAGACCTCCTCCTAGGAAATGAAAAACTGACACAGAGAGGTGGTTTTGGAGTCCGCTCCTGGAAGTTAAAGGAAGACTTTGGAAAAGGAGCAGGGATAGACTTGTTATAAAGTTACAGTACCATTTTCTACAAGCACAAGGGTTGGATTTTCTGTATTTAGTTATTTACTAGACTAAGAGTCAAGAACTCAGAGTTTTAGTCCTGACCTCAACCCTAATTTATTGTGTAACTGAGCCTCAGTTTCCTTCTCTGTAAAACAGCAACAATATTAATAATAATGATAATAATAACATCTTATTATTTATATCTGTCCTAGCCTCTTCACAGATATTGGGAAGCTAAAAAGATTATATGAAGACAATTAAAAATATATAATCATCTTATAAATTCAATGATTAACATCTGACCACCTTGATGTTATTTGAAGCTCAAAGAATTGGTGCCTTAAAAAGGTGGGTACTCACTATTTATATTAGTTCCTTAAAAGGTAGGAAAAGCAGTGTTCAGGGCTTTGGCTTCTGTTGGTGTGGACAAAGGGTTCAGTAGACACTTGTGTTGGAGTTGAAACCTGACTAAGCCAGGTGAACAGGTGTTAGTTGGAAGAGCGTAAGGATGACAGAGTAGGACTGAGCAGAATTATGTGCCCCTAACTCTGTTCTAGGTCAGAGCTCATCTCTGAAATTCATGTTCTGAGTCCTTCATTCCCAGTGTGTGGCAATATCACTACAAAGAAAACTTCTCTGCTAAACACTCACATTGGCAACATTACTTTGGCTGCTGAATTTAAAGAAGGATTAGAAATAACAATTTGACACTAACAGAGAGTGGTTTTGTAGACCAGCTTTGTAGCTAGTTACTTTAGAGATGATTTATCTCTATACTGACCTTCCCAAGAAACTGATAAAGAGTGAAGGAGGAGCCCTTTCCTCCTACAGCCTGAGGCTTTGGGTTTCTCTTGTTCTTCTAGATTTGAGGGTTTCTGTGTTGGCGTTTCCTCTGAAGGAAAAGTTAAGAGTTATTGGAATATTTGCCGTTCAGCAAATAGACTATAAACCTCTAATTTGTTTGTTTCTACAATCCCCCTTTACCTTTGGTTCAAAAGAATTCCAAATACAAGTACTCATGGCTACCATCCAGTTTAGACCCTAAGCATC
>NW_011889131.1:649415-660746 GCF_000151845.1 Pteropus vampyrus | reverse complement strand
AATCATCTTATAAATTCAATGATTAACATCTGACCACCTTGATGTTATTTGAAGCTCAAAGAATTGGTGCCTTAAAAAGGTGGGTACTCACTATTTATATTAGTTCCTTAAAAGGTAGGAAAAGCAGTGTTCAGGGCTTTGGCTTCTGTTGGTGTGGACAAAGGGTTCAGTAGACACTTGTGTTGGAGTTGAAACCTGACTAAGCCAGGTGAACAGGTGTTAGTTGGAAGAGCGTAAGGATGACAGAGTAGGACTGAGCAGAATTATGTGCCCCTAACTCTGTTCTAGGTCAGAGTTCATCTCTGAAATTCATGTTCTGAGTCCTTCATTCCCAGTGTGTGGCAATATCACTACAAAGAAAACTTCTCTGCTAAACACTCACATTGGCAACATTACTTTGGCTGCTGAATTTAAAGAAGGATTAGAAATAACAATTTGACACTAACAGAGAGTGGTTTTGTAGACCAGCTTTGTAGCTAGTTACTTTAGAGATGATTTATCTCTATACTGACCTTCCCAAGAAACTGATAAAGAGTGAAGGAGGAGCCCTTTCCTCCTACAGCCTGAGGCTTTGGGTTTCTCTTGTTCTTCTAGATTTGAGGGTTTCTGTGTTGGCGTTTCCTCTGAAGGAAAAGTTAAGAGTTATTGGAATATTTGCCGTTCAGCAAATAGACTATAAACCTCTAATTTGTTTGTTTCTACAATCCCCCTTTACCTTTGGTTCAAAAGAATTCCAAATACAAGTACTCATGGCTACCATCCAGTTTAGACCCTAAGCATCTGACTGAGGGACCATGGAAGTATTTGAGCTCAAATCTCCCAGGCAGGATCAATGGCATTTGCAGAATGCACTTGGTCTCCCCTTTCAGATATTGTGTTTTTATTGGAATAGCAGAGAAAACCAGATTTGAACCACTCTTCTTTCCCAGGGCTCCAAGAAGTTTTACCACTGCCTTTTCTTGTCCTGAAAAATTACTTCTTTGGGGGAGAGGAGGGCAGCAGAGAGCCTTATTTCTTGACCCACAGCAGCAGGCAGTGGTTTGAAAATAGCAAGATGGTAACAGTTGCTGGACTGCCCATGTTCTCCAGAACCCTAGTTTCCCTGAGGAGCTGAGGTTAGCAGTTGTGTTCGTTACTCTGTTGCTGCCCAGGGTAGCTGGAGAACAGTCTCACATGATAAGGACCTGGGCTTGTGGGAGTTGAGTTCTTGATAGGCAGTATAATTAAAAGGAGGCACAAGCTTGTTGAAAGCAGAGTATATTGCTGCCAGGGTCCTTTGCAGGGATGACAGATTATATTGTCTGCACTTGGCTACTGTACTGTGATGGGGGTGGTGGCAGTCTCTGGGTCAATGGGAAGTGTGGGGCTTGTAAATGTAATGTTTCTTGGGAACCCCAAACTCCTAGATTCTATTTCTGCTTTGTTCGTTTAGGGACCACGCTGGAGATGATTGCTTGATTTTCCTTCCCAAACACTCAGAGTCCCATAAGGACTCTTCGAATCGGGCGGATATTTGTGTTTCCAGGATTTCCAGGCTCTGCCTGGGTGGCTTAGCCAGCTGGAAGAATTAACAAGGGCAAAGTGTGAGTTCTTTTCCTTGTGGGCCAGTTAGCTTCCTTCTGTTTCATGGCCATGGGCTGCAAACCTAGCTCCGATCCGGTAAAGTGTCACAGATGAATTAATGCAGATTAAATGCCTAACACAGTGCACAGTTTATAGTAGGTATTTAATCTATGTTTGCTCAATGAATGAATGCAAATCAAACAGAAAATCATAGAATGACAAAGTAAAAATGATTTTTGAGACCATCTTCTGCATTCTTTGACAATATTATTTCCAAGAGAAAAACGCAGTTCTGCCCCATTCCATTATTTACAGTTACTCTTTAACTTTTTTCAACCAGAGAGCAAGGATTGCACTTTATTTGTTTTTTGTTTTTTTGTTTTTGTTTTTATCTTTCCCAACTCCCAGTGCCCAGCCTGGCATTTAATGGTACTTAAGTGGCAGTGCTCAGGAACCCTCATCTCTAAGAATGGTCCCTCCCAAATGGTCTCCCTGTGCAAACACCACACCGGATATAAAGGCTATCAAGATTACAGGATATGAAGTAGAGAAACTTGTAATCTAGGAAAGAATTCACCCAGAGTAGTCCCTCCTTCCCCAGGAATAAAGCCCACAGCAAGCAGTATGAAGGAGTTGGAACCCAGAGAAAGCCTGGCCTGTTGGGCTGCTTGAGAAGGTACCCTGCAGGCAGGATTCTGGGGACAAGAGGGCAACACGAAAGCAAAGACCATTTACTGTGTTAGTGACCAGAGAGCAGAACTGGAGATCAACATGTCCGATTTTGCTGAGGCCCCGTACTGAGGAAGAGTGACTAACGTGCGGTAGAACGGCACCATTTTGATGAGCTGTGGTGGAATGGCCATCTGATTTAATGGTAACATGGACTAACGGAACATGCAAACTAGGCAGAGACTTTTTTCCAGGTAAAGATCCTTTGGGAGTTCTGGTCAAGATGGCAGAGTAGGTAAATGCTGTGGTTGCCTCATCGCACGACCACATCAAAATTATAACTAAACTCCAGAACAGTCATCACTGAGAATCTCCTGAGATCTAGCTGAACAGAAGTCCTATAAGGACATACAGAAGAAACCACATTGAGACTGGTAAGAGGGGTGGAGACACAGAATGGGCTGGTCCTACACCCACCTATGGTGATTAAAAGTTGGGAGGGGTATCTTGGCTGCCGATGTTCCCCCTGAGATGTGAAGGATCCCAGCCCCACACCAGGCTCCCTGATCCAGGCTTCCAGTGCCAGAAAGAGAAGTCCCCACAACTCTGGCTGTGAAAACCAGTGGAGAATATGGCTGAGTGAAACAGAGGATGGCTAGAATCCTAGGTATTCCTCTTAAATGTTCTGTGCATGGATTTACCCATAGACAAATTCACTCACTCTGAGCTCCAGTGTTGGGGCAACAGCCAAGGACATAAGGGAAGGAAGTGGATTGTTAGGCTTCAGGACAAAAGCTGGAGAGGCAGTCTTCTCCCAGACAGAAGTGCTGGAAAAGCCTATTGTGTCTTTGTTGATCCTTCCCCTTACTCAGCGTGCAGATGCAGGCAGGTGCCATATCTGAGTCTCCATCAACCTGACAAAAACCTTTCACCCTGCCCTGGTGATCCCCTGACACCCAGTCAGTCACACCCAATTTGCAGGTCCACTCAAGCTATTTTCAGTGGCTTTTCCATACAAATGGCCTGTCTTGGTTCATGCTGCAGACTTTCCTAAAATCTCTCAAAGGTTCGCAAACCCAAAACAAGCAGTGTCTGGCCTTGGCATACTCCATACCTCTTGCTAAGCAGCCCCAAGTCTGGCTGACCTCAGTTTGTAGCTTAGCCTCTCCCAGACAGCTTCAAGCCCAACACAAGTGGCATCTATCTGCAGTTCACTTTGTAACTCATACCAGTATCTGAACTTGGCCTGTAACAGAGACCCTCCCAAGAGATCCCAGAAGCAACACACTCGGTGACCAGCTCCAGACCATACCAGAGCACCACCCAACCACCTTTACAATGACACACCCAAAGCTCAGAATTAGCAGGCACCAGAGCTAAAGTGAATCCTGGTCCATAGGGTCAGCCCCAGCACCACAACTCCTCCACTGGAATCGTGGCCAATTCTCACCATCAGTCATTCTGAGGGTCATTTCCTTCCACTGATGCTCTGAAAGCAATCAAGACTCAACTACAACAGGAGGGCATACACAACCCACACAAGGGACACACCTGGGACATCTGGCTCAGGTGACCAAAAAGACCGTGCACCACTGGACCCATAAGACACCTACTATATAAGACCACTCTATCAGGACTGGGAGACATAGTTGTTCTATCTAATAGATAGAAACAAACACAGGGAGGCAGCCAAAATGAGGAGACAAAGAAACATGACCCAAATGAAAGAACAGAACAAAGCTCCAGAAAAATAACTAAACGAAACGGAGACAAACAATCTACCAGATGCAGAGTTCAAAACACTGATTTTGAGGATGCTTGATGATCTCAGTGAGAACTTAAAAATGGAGATAGGACACATAAAAAAGAACTAGTCAGAAATAAAGAATACAATAACTGAATAAAGAATACATTAGAGGGTATCAATAGTAGATTAGATGAAGCATGTGATCAAATCAATGATTTGGAAAAGGAGATTGCAGAAAACACACAATCAGGACAGCAGAAAGAAAAAAAGAATAAAAATAATGAGGATAGTTTAAGGGGCCTCTGGGGCAACATCAAACATACTAACATACACATCATAGGGATTCCAGAGGAGAAGAGAGAGAGCAAGGAATTGAAACCTATTTGAAGAAATAATGACTGAAAACTCTAACCTGGAGAAGGAAATAGATATACAAGCCCAGGAAGCGCTGAGAGTCCCAAACAAGATGAACTCAAAGTGGCCCGCACCAAGACACATCATAATTAAAATGCCAGAGGTTAAAAGAAAAAAAAAAAGAATCTTAAAAGCAACAAGAGAAAAGTGATGAGCTACCTAAAAGGAAGCTCCCATAAGACTGTCTCTGATTTCTTAATGGGAATTTTTCAGGCCAGAGGAATTGTCAGGAAATACTCAATGATAAAAAGCAAGGACCTGCAACCAAGATCACTGTACCCAGCAAAGCTATCATTTAGAATCGAAGGACAGATGAAGAGCTTCCCAGACAAGAAAAAGCTAAAGGAGTTTATCACTACCAAACCAGTATTACAAAAAATGTTAGAGGGCCTTCATTAAGAAAAAGAAGGAGAAAAAAGATTAAAAAAAATATGAATAATAAAGGCACTGACTACATACCTATCAACAATTACTTTAAATGTAAATGGATTAAATGTTCCAATCAAAAGATGGTGTGGCTGAATGGCTAAGAAAACAACCTTACACATGCTGCTTACGAGAGACTCACTTCAGATCAAAAGACACACGCAGACTGAAAGGAAAGGGATGAAAAAAGATATTTCATGAAAACAGAAGTGAAACAAACAAACAAACAATCTGGGGTGGCAATACTTACACCAGACAGAATAGACTTTAAAACGAAGGCTATAACAAGAGACATAGAAGGACCCAGTAATTCCACTTCCGGATATTTACCCGAAGAAAGCCAAAACACTACTTCAAAAAGACATGTGCAACCATATGTTCATTTTCTTCGTTTTAAAGGCAGGACAATATTTCATGTATGTATATATCAAATTTTGGTAGTATCAAATACATTTTAACAATATTAAGTCTTCCAATCTATGATAATGTGATACCTTCCCATTTGTCTTCTTAAATTTCTTTCAACAATGTTTCTTAGGTTTTTTTGTGCATGTCTTTTACCTACTTCATTAAGTAAATTTCTAAGCATTTTTTCTTTTTTGTTTCTATTATATATTGAATCATTTTTTTAATTTCCTTTTCCTTATATGACATTTATTATACATCAATTGAGATGATTGTGTGCTTTTTCCCTTCATTCTGTTAATGTGGGATATGACATTAATTGATTTTTATATGCTAAATAATTTTTACATTCCAGGAATAATTCCTACTTCATAATTATGAAAAATCTTTTAAATATTTTGTCAAGAATCTTGATATGAATGTTCATGAGGGGTATTGATCTATCACTTTTCTTTCTTGTAATGTTTTTGTCTGATTTTGGTATCAGTACAATAATGATATCATAAAATGAGGTTAGGAACTGCTCTCCTCTCTAGTTTTTGGAAAAATTTTGAGAAGGGTTAGTTTTAGTTCTTTATTAAATATTTTGTAGAATTCACCAGTGAAGCCATCAGGTCCAGAGCTTTTCTTTGTTAGGAAATTTTTGGTTATTGATTTAATCTCCTTACTAGGTATAAGTCTATTTAGATTTCTTTATTTTTCATGATTCAGTCTTGGTGTATTTTACATTTCTATGAATTTGTCCATTTCATCTAAGTTATCCAATTTGTTGGAGTACGGTTGTTCATAGAAATCTAACAATCATTTTTATTTTGTAGGGTCAGTAGTACCATCCCCACTTTCATTTCTGATTTTAGAAATCTGAGTCTCTTCTCTTTTTTTCATAGTCGACCTAGGTAAAATTTTGTCAATTTTTGTTCTTTTTGAGGAAACGACTTTTGGTTTCATGAATTTTTCTCTATTTTACTATTCTCTATTTCATTTATCTCTGCTTTAATCTTTATTATTTCCTTTCTTCTACCAGCTTTGAATTTAGTTTGTTTTTCCTTTTCTAGTTCTGCAAGTTGTAAAGTTATATTGTTGATTTGAGATCTCCCATGTTTCTTAATGTAAGCATTTATAGCTACAAATTTCCCCCTAAGCATTGCTTTCACTGTATCTCCTTAGCTTTGATATGTTGTGTTTTTGTTTTCATTTGTTTCTAAAGATTTTCTAATTGCCCTTGTGATTTCCTCTTTGATCCATTGGTGGTTTAAGTGTGTTTTTTCATTTACAAAAATTTGTGAACTTCCAGTTTTCTTCTGTTATTGATTTCTAATTTTATCCAGTTGTAGTTAGAGAAGATAGTTTGAATGGTAGCTATCTTTTTTAATTTACTGAGACTTAATTTGTAGCCTAACATATGGCCTGTCCTGGAGAATGTCACATGCTCTTACAAAGAATGTGTATTTTATTGTTGTTGAATAGAGGGCTCTGTTTGAGTCCTCTGTTTCCTTACTTATGTTCTGTCTGTTTGTTCTTACCAATATTGATGGAAGGATGTTGAAGTTTCCAATTGTTATTGTAGAACTTCCTATATCTCCTTTCAATTCTGCCAATTTTTGCTTTATATATTTTGATGATCTGCCAATAGGTGTGTAAATGTTTATCATCATTATATCTTCTTACTCTATTGAATCCTTATTAATACGTAATCTTTATTAATATGTAATATCTTTGTCTCTTGTAATATTTTTGATTTAAAGTCTATTTTGTCTGACATTAGTATAGCCACCCTCCTTTCTTTTGGTTACTGTTTGTATGGAATATTTTTTTTTTTCATCCTTTCACTTTCAACCTATTTTTGCCTTTGGATATAAAATGAATCTCTTATAGAGAACATTTACTTAGATCATGTGTCTTTAATCCATTAGCCATTCTCTTCTTTCATTAGGAAATTTAATACATTTATACTTAAAGTAATTACTGATAAGGAAGGATTTACTACTGTCATTTTCCTATATGTTTTCTATATACCTTATAGCCTTTGTCTCTCATTTCCTGCATTACTCTCTTTCGAGTTTCGTTGTTTTTTTGGTTTTTTGTTTTTTTGGGGGAAGTGGGGAGCGAAATGTTTTAATTCCCTTATTTCCTTTAGTTTATATTCTATAAATATTTTCTTCGAGGTTTTCCATGGGAGTTACATTTAGTACCCTAAAGTTATAGCATTCTAATTTGAATTTGTACCAGCTTAACTTCAATAACATACAAAAATTCTGATCCTTTACAACTTTGTTCCCACCTTATCTTTAGCATTACAGTCTCTCCTCATTTTCAGAGTTACTTTGGTCAGCACCTTCCCTGCCCCTCCTCCTTCAGGGCAGTTGTTTCGTTCATTTGTAACACAGTTAGAGTCTCCCATCATAGGCTGCATTCCTTCCTGGGATCCCCTGACCTCTTAAATAATTTTAAAAAATTTATATTCATTTAGGATCTCTCTTTGTGACGTGAAGTTCTATGGGTTTTGATAAATCTATGTCATAATCCATCATTACAGTATTATACAGAAGTTCCACTGCCTTAAAATTGATCTGCTCTTTACATATTTATCCTTTCCTTCTTCCTCTGAATCCCTGGAAACCATTGATCTTTGCACTGTTTCTATAATTTTTCCTTTTCCAGAATGTAGTTAGAATCATACAATATGTGGTCTTTTCATACTGATCTCTTCCATAGCATTATACATTTAAGTTTCCTCCATGTCTTTTGGGGCTTGATAGCTTGTTTCTTCTTATTGCGAAATAATATTCCATTATATAACTGTACCACGGCTTATTTATTCACCTATTGAAAGACATCACGTTGCTTCCACTTTCTAGCAATTATGAATAAAGCTGCTATAAACATTCATGTGCAGGTTTTTGTGTGAACACAATTTTCAAATCAATTGGGTAAATACATAGGGGTGCAATTTCTTCAAATCCTCACCAGCATTTGGTATTGTCAGATTTTTGGATTTTAGCAATTCCAATAGCTATGTAGTGGTATCTCATTATTGTTTTAATTTGCAATTCCTTGATGACAAATAATATTTTGCATCTTGTTATATGGTTATTTGTCATCTATATGTCTTTGGTGAGGTGCTTGTTCAAATAGTTTGTCCATTTTTAAATTAAGTTGTTTGTTTTCTTATTAAGTTTTAAGAATTCTTTGTATAGTGTGGATACAAATCCTTTATCTGATAAATAATTGCAAATAGTTTCTCCAAGTCTCCAGCTTGTCTTTTCATTCTGTTAACAGTATCCTTCACAGAGCACAAGTTTTTAATTTTAATAAAATCTAGCTTTTCAATTTTTTTCTTCCATGGATCATTGTTTTGGTGTTATACCCCAAATCTCATCCTAAATCCAAAGTCACATAGATTTTTCTCCTATGTTTTCTTGCCAACGTTTTATAGTATTGCATTTTATATTTAGGTCTATGATCGATTTTGAGTTATTTTTGTGAAAAGTGTCATGCTTGTACCTAGATTCTCTCTCTCTCTCTTTTTTTTTTTTTTTTGCATATGAACATCTAATTGTTTCAGTGTCATTTGTTGAAAAGCCTATCCTTTCTTCATTGAATTTCCTTTGCTGTTCCTCTGTGGAAGATCAGTTGACTATATTTATGGGTCTATTTCTAGGCTCTCTGTGCTGTTTCACTGATCTATGTCTCTATTCTTTTGCCGATGCCCCACTGTCTTATTGGTAGCTTTATAGTAAGTCTTGAGGTCAGGCAGTGTCAATCCTTCTGCTTTGTTCTTGGTCAGTATTGTGTTGGCTATTCTGGGTCTTTTGCCTTCAGGTTGTATTTCAAACTTTTTTTGACTTATCAAGGCCTACCTCAGAGACTTACTCAATCACAAATTCTAAATTAATCATTCACTGTTTGCCTACCCCTAAGTACAGCTAAAACCATTTTAAGACTGCTTAAAAAGATTCTTTTATTAAATCGGTTGAAATTTTCTATCTGAAAGTTTTCCAGTATTGTGAATTTTATATGTAATGCAAATGGATTATTACTATCATTATTATTAGACACCAGAATTCTTCTTAGGGAAAAAAAATGCCATAGTTTGGAAAAATACATGAAAGCATGAGACAAGGCAACAAAAATGGTGACAAAATGCCCTGCTTGAGATGAGGAGAGGATTCTCTCTGTTCCCTAGAGGGAAGATCCAGAGAGAGGGAAGGAAAGAGAAAGAGAGAAGGAATTAGCAAATGAAATGAGACTGAAGTCCACATCTGATGAAGCAACCAGTAGACATTTCACAATTTGACATAAGGGATTTCTGGTGTTTAATTTGAAAATCTTCATATTTCTGTGATATAACATCCATTTTTGTCCCTCACCAGTCCAATTCATTTTCAGTGAAGTCTACCACAGTTATGAATGCTTTGTGCAAAAGCTTTGTTTTGCTTTAGGAATTCAAGAAAGAACTCGAGTTTCACTTCTGCTGTGAAGAACAGAGATAGCACCTGTGGAAATTGAGAATGAAATGAACTCACTAGGAATTAGAAAGCATCTTGCTGGATTTTGACAGGGCATGAATGGGGTTTGAACTAAGCTTATTTGGCTCTCAAGAGGCCAAGAGACCCCAGCTAAGCTAGCATCTGCATTACACATATGACAGAAAGGACTCCTTTATAATTCTCAAATTACTCTAACAGCATTTTTTCTTTTAATTCTATCAATAGACATATGAAGCAAATCCTTTCTTTGGATTGTGCAAATTTAACTCAACCTACATTGGGCTGGATGTTGTGACAAATTACTGGGAATCTGCTTATATGACATCTTATATGCAAGCTTAACTTTTACATTTAAATTTATTCAAACATGGTAACAGAAGGGCCTGACAGCTTCAAAAATGGAAGAGAAATCATTGAACGTAGACTGACAGAGCTGGAAGAAACCTCAGAGATGACTTTACAGATAAGGAAGCTAAGATATAGGGATGTGAATAGTTTTTCTAGGGTCACTCAACCTTTGAGCACTAGAGTCATTAGATCAATTAAAAGGCAAAATCTTATTTTCCTTGATAGGGGGAGTTTCTGCCATTGGCCACCTTCCCTACATACTCAAAGATCTAACTTGCTCATGGAAGAGCTTGGCCAGCCCAAGAATGTTTATGACTTTAGACTCTTTCTTTCTTTTATAAAAGAATACTGGAGGGGAGAAAAAAGATCTACAATGGTCATAAAATACTGAACTTCATCTTTTTCAGAAGCTTTCCCTCTAGTCCAAATTTCAGAGGACTTTAGTGGATGAGGCACTGGCAAAGAACAAGGTGGTCAGGTAGGCTTTTCCCCCCTTAGTTGCTTCTCCCAGGACTGGGGATAGTTGATAGCCAATTGAAAACCAATCAATATATGTTCCATTTTTGTTTTCTGTAAAAATAGTTGGCTTATCTGAAATGGCCTTTTTCCAAGAGCTAATAGCCATAAATTTCTGCAGCTGGACATGTTTAGAAATGCCTCTTAGCTATTTTTGTTGATTTATTTTGTCTGTATTTGTGTAATCCAGCTTTGGGCATGGAAGCAAGCAGTCCTGGTCACTAGTCCTCTATCTCAGATGATTTAAACTCAAGGGACATAGTCCCTCTCCTGTGGGAAAGACCCCATGTAGAGTCCCATGGAGTTACAGTCTGTCCAGGAGAAATTACTACATCTTGGAGAGTCATCTTTGATTCTTTTTGTAGAAGTTTAGTGTGCATTTTCCCTTGCCTGTTTTGAAATCTATCTATCTATGTATCTATCTATGTATCTATCTATCTATCTATCTATCTATCTAATCTATCATCTATACATACATATATACATCTATCCATCCATCACTCCAATTTCAAATATGGTGGTTATATGTTATAGAATATTAACTCACTAACATATAAAAAAAACCCCACAAAAATGAAAATGCGAATACTATTTGCTATGTAGCTTCATGGAAAAGCATATGAAATATGTTAAGTGACTATCGCATATATTTCATTAGAGTATGCAAAAAGTTTAGACATTTTTTTCTAAAGGAGGAAGTGAGCTGACAATTCTTAATGACCTAATATATGCTAGATTTATCCCAATTAATCC
>NW_011889131.1:643093-647530 GCF_000151845.1 Pteropus vampyrus | reverse complement strand
CCTCAGATCCTGGTCCAGGTTTGTTCCTTCCCGAGGCCAAAGTTGACATGCCCTCAGTCTGTGTCTGTAATAAAACCTAATCTCTAGGACATAGAGCCATCTCTCCACTCAGGGTCAATCAAGAGCCAACGAAAGGGATAGTGAGCTCACACATTCATGAAGACGCTTCCACAGGCTGTGGAAAACTACCCGTCCGGTTCCTTCCCCGTCACTTCTCACTCTTTGTTGTCCCTCCTCCCTTGCCTTGGCTCTTCACATGCAGTTGAACTGACTCAGGGGAAAAAAGGCAACAGCTCAGTAACAGGGTACACAATTTCAGTCAAGGTCAAAAAGGCATTTCTAGTGTCAGGACTCTGGAAATCGCAGGCTGCAGAATTTCAACATCTGTACCAATGGAGTCATGTGTCTTTCCTCACCCACATCATCACCCCTCACACCATTCCCTCTTCTTTCTGTAGTTGAAGAGTTCTTCCGATGGCATTTCTTTGCACGATGGACGCTTGGATTTACACTTGGTCTCGCCTACCCATTAATAAGATAAGGAGAACTTTAAATCCAGAGAAATCATTTGCATGAGTCACACTGAGGACCCTGGGACTTTTGTCCCAAGCTTCCATCATCAACTCATTCTGCCAATTTGTCCATTTCACAAAGGGAGCAAGGAAAGCAAAATCTGCAGCCTCTGTGTCTCTCTTCTCTAACTCAATTCAGAAGTCTCTCACACTGATATCTCCATTACGTCAGTTTTTGTCATAGAAAGAAGATGTAGACCTTCTAATTTGAGCTCTGCCAAAGCACATCCTCATGGACCTGTGCCCACGGCGATCCTTGGTACCCACTCCACACTTCACTTTACAAGGCACAGAACCTGCACGTATTAGCCTTTGATGAGTCAAATATTCCTTGAAAGGAAAAGAATCATCAAGGATCTAAGTATAAACAAGCTCTCAGTGTGGAGTGTGGGAGAGATTCCAAACTTTTCCATGAGAGAATGACATCTCCTCCCCACCCCCAATTTCATGTTGTGTATATTTCTTGTTTTCTTCTCCATAAAAGAATACAGCAGAAAAAAAAAAAGAAAGAAAGAAAGAAAAGAAAAGAAAGAAAGAAAAAGAAAAAAAATAAAATAAAGAAATAAATGGAGCTAACTCATTTCCATCATTCCATCATTCTTGTTTTCAGATGTTGTTTAGGTCAAGTTTACTTTTTTTTTTTGGCTTTGAGCTGGAGTTTTTTTTTTTTAACTTTACTTTCTTCCTCCGTTAAAAAATTTTTATTGTAACATATATGTAACATTGATCTGGAGTTTTGATGCCAACTATGCATTTATTTCAAGCAAATTTTAGTCAAAAGCTGTGTTGTCACAAAGCGTATTCCTTCCCTCACCCCGTGAGCTACCCTCTACCTTATCCATCTCTGCACACACAGTTTTTAAAAAAAAAACATTTAATATTGCGGATTTGGCAGAAGGATGGGTAAATGTTATGTTAGTGCTAAGACACTGCCTAATCCTAATAGATGAGTTGTCAGGGAAGCGTGACGCTAATTGACAGAGGTTAAATGACACCCACTGTTCCCAGCTATGCACAAATAGGCTCTGTACTTCCAGGACAGATGAAAACTCAACAAGAGTCAAGGACGGATGATCACTAGAATTATTGTGGTGATCACTGTCTCAGTGTATAGAAATGTTGGATCATCATGGTGTACACCTGAAACTAATATAATGTTCTATGTTGATTACATCTTAATAAAAACAAAGAAACAAACAAAAAACTAAAGACAAAGAAAAAAGAGTCAAGGATGGATTCTCCTTTTCCGTCTTTTTCCACAGACGGTCAGAGTGTGTTGTCAGTCTGTACAGGCCTGGGGTGGGAATGGGTAATCAATACTTCTGGATTATCAGGTTAGCCATACACCCAGGCAGTTTGGGCCCTTTTAGCTTTGGGTGAGGAATTACCTGGAAGGAGATGGGCTTTTCCGGATTACAGAGGGCCATTTGATGATGTCAGAAATTCCAAGAGGAGGAGGCTTGAGAAAAAAGTAAGAAAAACTGAACATCTGTTCTCTGTAAAAAGAATGAGCAAGCCAAAAAAAAAAAAAAAATCCACCCCCAGCTCCTCCCTTCCTGGCTCCTCCAGGTAGCTCTCTTGTCCTGGCACCTGTGAGGCTGAGTAGACAAACCAGTTGGAAAGAGGCTAAGCAAGCGGTTTGTAACCTTGGACATTAGTATTTAAAAAGTACTGATGCCTGAGCCCTATCTTCAGAGATTTTAGTGTAATTGGTGTTAAGTAGGCCTGGGTCTCCCAGAATATTCTAACGTGCAGCCAATGCTGACAACCAAGGGACCGACAGCCATCCTGCAAATGAAACAGAGACTGTGTGGACGGCTGGTATTTGAGATTAAAAGCTGCCAGTCTTCCACTTTCAAGTAAGAGGAATCGGCATATATTTCCCTGCATCACCATAGCATCCAGGCTTTAAAAAAAAAAAATCCGTGAGCATCCTGCAGTCATTCCCAGGAGAAAATGGGATTTTCCTCTGTGTATCGCCCCATCACTGCCCCCATGAGAGCCATGCCCATCGCTGGATTAGCTGAAAATAGATGGAGACTGCCCGGTTAGAAGAGGCCACACAGGAGATCTAGCCTAAGAATCTATCCTAAATCTCTCCTAAACACCAGATCAGGCCCAGAACAGACTCAGGAGGTGAGTCAGGGCCACATCTGCAGCCTTCGCAACGGTGAGAGGAGGATAGAGTGTGGAAACAGAGATTCTTCTCCTTTCCCTGGCAGCTGTTGATGGGTGGTCTCTCTGGGAAAGTGTGTGAAGGCCAAGTCTATGGCTAAACTAGGAGCTCTTCATGTCCCAGGATTATCGCTCCTGCCCCCTTTCTCGGGCAGTAAATAACTCTCAGCTTTAAAAAAAAAAAACAAGCCCCAGCGACGTGTTCATGCTGGCTATGGGAGGAGCAGAGTCTTGATGTCTGAGGACAGAATTCGGGGCTTGGAGCCGACTGTGACCCTCCTAACTCAGATTTCCTCACTGCAGACTGGTGGTGACTGTGGCCACATGAGAGGGACCAAAGGAAGGATCATATATCTTAGAGTGGATTCCGTGATGCTCCACTGAGCCCCCAGTACAGGGGAGACACACCCCACGGCCACTGAGAGTACTGATGCTGAGTACCCACAGCCGGGTCCCTGAGCGGCCAGGCCTGACCCAGAAAGGAGCCGCATTGCCCCAGGATACTCACACTTCCAGGAGGTGGCTGAGGCTGGGATTCAGGTGTCCACAGCCTTTCCTCAATCTGGCTTTGGAGCTTCTTCGATTCCTGGGTGAGGCCTCTGTCACACTTGTGTGGTGGCTCAGCTTCTTCCCTTCAGTCCTGCTGTCCTCACTTCCTCTTGAGGGGAACGCGCTCTCCCTAAAACCTGCACCACAGGGCACCCAAGCTAAGTAACTTTCTGCTCACTGTCACTGTTCCCTCCAAAGTCAGCTTTAAGAGGGGAGGTCTTAGCAGTGCCCTAGAACGATGACTTGCTTTAGTTAGAAGGAACATGGTTTTTGTCAGGTGTAACTCTCTGACATTCGTTTCCCTTCTGGCAGTGTTGGCCTTCCTGAGGAGGCTTGGGGAGGACCGATGGCATCACCAGTGAAAAAGCCACAGTGACTCTAGAAATTTGCACCTGAAGTAACCTGAGAGACAGGCTGCAAAAGGATTCCAAAGGCCACAAATGTGGCATGCTCACGAGAGTGGCTGGGAGAAGAGAATGTGAGATTAGCAGAGGCACTGAAGGCACAGTGGAAGGGGGACAAAGAGGAGGCGAAGAACTTTCTTTAGGGATGAGAGATTTTTGTTTAGTTTCCGGGATTAGTTACTTTTAATGGTTAAAAAAAAAAAAATCCACATTGTTAATTTACTGCCAGAGCTTTTGTAATTTGAGAGCTGAGGGCCTCGCAGGGGAGGGGAGGATAGTTGCAGATTTGTGCAAAGAGTTAAATCTCATGATGTGAACATGCTACGGGAGGCCCCACCTGTGTGTACAATGTACTTAAAGGGTTAGAGCAAACTTTGAAATTATGATATGTTTTACCTCGCGTAAGTACCTTACTCTTTAAGCTTCTATTTCCTTGAAGGAGGGGGCAAGAAAACCATCAATTCTCTCGGGTAATCAGGGGCATGAGACACTTTGCTTGTGGTATTTAATGAAGGTTTAAGTGCAGGCGGATAAAGGATGTGTTATTTATATATATTTTATGTTAAGCCTACTTTCAATACTTGTGATTTCGATTCAAAGGTGTTACTTGCAAGAGGTCTCTCTGCCCCGAATGATGGTGATGGTGACAATTTCAGGGAAATGCAGGTGCCAGGGGGCCAGGGGAGCAGTTGTAATGCCAAGGGCTAGTGGGAGAGGAGAGTGGAATTTTTAAAAGA
>NW_011889131.1:629547-643043 GCF_000151845.1 Pteropus vampyrus | reverse complement strand
GCCTTCCTGAGGAGGCTTGGGGAGGACCGATGGCATCACCAGTGAAAAAGCCACAGTGACTCTAGAAATTTGCACCTGAAGTAACCTGAGAGACAGGCTGCAAAAGGATTCCAAAGGTCACAAATGTGGTGGCATGCTCACGAGAGTGGCTGGGAGAAGAGAATGTGAGATTAGCAGAGGCACTGAAGGCACATTGGAAGGGGGACAAAGAGGAGGCGAAGAACTTTCTTTAGGGATGAGAGATTTTTGTTTAGTTTCCGGGATTAGTTACTTTTAATGGTTAAAAAAAAAAAAATCCACATTGTTAATTTACTGCCAGAGCTTTTGTAATTTGAGAGCTGAGGGCCTCGCAGGGGAGGGGAGGATAGTTGCAGATTTGTGCAAAGAGTTAAATCTCATGATGTGAACATGCTACGGGAGGCCCCACCTGTGTGTACAATGTACTTAAAGGGTTAGAGCAAACTTTGAAATTATGATATGTTTTACCTCGCGTAAGTACCTTACTCTTTAAGCTTCTATTTCCTTGAAGGAGGGGGCAAGAAAACCATCAATTCTCTCGGGTAATCAGGGGCATGAGACACTTTGCTTGTGGTATTTAATGAAGGTTTAAGTGCAGGCGGATAAAGGATGTGTTATTTATATATATTTTATGTTAAGCCTACTTTCAATACTTGTGATTTCGATTCAAAGGTGTTACTTGCAAGAGGTCTCTCTGCCCCGAATGATGGTGATGGTGACAATTTCAGGGAAATGCAGGTGCCAGGGGGCCAGGGGAGCAGTTGTAATGCCAAGGGCTAGTGGGAGAGGAGAGTGGAATTTTTAAAAGACGTATTGTGTAGGCTACGTGTTCCTTTCAGGGTCTTCAAGAAATGTAAGTAAAAACTCGATGTTCTCTACTTAAACGAAAGGAATTCTTGGGATGGAGCAGGTGCTTATTAAACTAAGGAGAGAAATCTCTTTCCCCTCCACATGATTGACCTGGAACAGAGGCCAGCGCACTTATAAAAGAATGACCATCATCTGCTACCGGCTAAACTACTGCTTTTGATTATTTTTTTCTTCATAGATTTGTCAGTCAGGTCGAGGGTGGGAGAACACGGTCACCAGAAATACGTGAGCTCGACAGCATATGCTCATTAAGAAACAGAAAATCACACACAGATATGTCCGATAAAGACATGGTCCTTTATTTTAAAAACACTCATGTTGCAAAAAAAGTACATAGAAAAATAAAGTTTGGTTGGGGTACTTTATTAAATTTCAAGTTACAGGCCTTTTTGCTATAGATCGGAGCAGAGTTTGTTATACACGTGGAAAACCCAAACTAATTTATTAAATAGGATAGAAAGAGGCTGTCTGGCTGAAGCCCTTCGGGGCACCTTCCAGTTCGCCATACTCGTTCTTCGAATGTTGTTTTACCAGTTTAGATATGGCTGAGTGACGAGTTCCAATGTGGGAAAAGCAAGATGAATTCACAAACCAAATAATTTTAAACGAAGACTTTTTTTCTTTTGCAACACAATATATGTCACAGTAAAATGTTTCATATTTGCAGAACTGCAGGTTCGAAAAATTAAATTCAGACAGTGGGGAGAGAAAGGGTACTGGGCAGAGCGTGAGCACTTGACGCTTCTCTTACGAGGCTTGTGAGAAAAAGAAAGCCATTCAGGCTATGCTGCCTTCCGTGCTCCCTAGTACTGTCAGCAGCATGTGGCATTTTACAATATTTCAGCTTGGAGCCTGAATGATAGAAACTGGGGTGAAATGGGCCAACTTTCTATCAACTCTGGCAGTTTTGCCACCAACAGTAAATTGGCCCTCTTAATAGGAGGAAATTGAAAGGTTTCTTACTAAACAGAATTAAGTGGTGGGATCAAGAGATTTCCAGGCCTCAGGGTAGCTCATTAGTAACTGGCTTTTTTTTATTCCGATGTCTCCCTCTACCAGGTCACCTGAGTAATGGGATGAAAACAGAAGGGTGGCCATATTTCTCTTTTGCCCTCTTCTCGTTCTCTCTGAAATCACGAAGTGACTCATTTTGGCGACCCATTTTTTTTATAGGCATTAAACGCAGTTCCCGAAGCATTTGGACAGTTTTTTTCTTTTTTTAAAGTGATGGAAGCCACAATAATGCAGTTTTGAAAACTGTTTCTTTTTCCTTAGCCTCTCTCTGCAAAGTGCTCTCAGCCCTGTCAGCTTGACCGAGTAACTGGGCTCACTAAGGACCAGGCTGCCTTTTTTTCCACGCCCCACCCATAAGCCCTCAAGTCACATTAGATAACTCAACAGTACCAACCCCGCATTTCACATTTCGCACTGTTCTTCCTTGTGTGTGAAAGCCACACCTCTTACCTCCTCTGCCTGCAGAGATCCCAAAGGGTTGTCAGACTTTGAACTGTAACAACAGCCACCAGAAAAGTCCTATAAAAGTAGCAGTGACCTTCTAGAGCTGTCGAGTCTTTAAATAGGATTTGAGATTTAATGCTGTATATTTTTAAAGGAAAGAAATAAGAATTGTTAGATACCAAAAAAATGCATGTCTTTTAGCCAATTCAGAATCACCTCCCCCCCTTTTTTTTAACCCAGGAAAGATAAAGTTTGGGAGGAAAAAAAAAAAAAAAAGACCAGATCTCAGGCTAAATAAGGAAGGCATATGTGAGGTGCAGCCAGCCAGACTGAAAGTCTGAACTGAAAAGAAACCGATCGGTGGGTGATGGCTATGGAAAAGGAATGAAAAAGAAAAGGAGGGAAGGAAGGCGCTGAGAGTAAAGAATGATGTGATCTGTCATGAGGTGGTGTGAATTATAGCCTGCAAACTCCGGGAACCTTCTCATTCTAAATTCTCGGGCCCAGGGCAAAAAGGACCAGAAGAGCCTTTTTTTTTTTTTTTTTTGGCCTTTTGCTAATAAAATTACAGTGGTCCCTGCAGCAGTGGGAGATTTCTCCTTTGGCCACTGTCTTGGACACACAGAGATTCTTCTGGCCTGAGCCACTTCTTACAGTAGAGCTCTGTTTACACAGCTTGTCTTAAACCCACAGTGACTGCTTCTTTTCCTACTTGGGCCACCCTGTAAATACGCAAATTGGCATACTTTTTAAAAAGAAATAATAAGATATTTATATTTTCATCTCTGCCTACCCATCTCCATAGCCCAAGCCAAGGTGCCCTGAGCTCGATGGGTTTCTTGGTGACATCCTCTAGTTCCCTCTCTCTTACAGGGACAGAGAGAAAATTTGGTCATATTCCAAGGCCAAGGAAGATCTCGAACTTAAGTCTAATTCATCCTCATCTTGGTTGTCCTTTCTCCCTCAGGACTGCTCTTTCAATCAGTGCTCCACTACACCAGCGGACGGAGTTGTAGGAACAGAATCCCCAGAAGCGATGTGGCCGGCGGCTCACACGAAATCACACACGGTGCTGTAAACAGCACTTAACTGTATCCATCCCCACTTCGGGCAAGTCTCTAAAAGCAAAAATGACCTACGTTATGTGTTGGGGAAACTATTTGAATATTAAACTAGGCACGGGCCCAGATTTTTCATTGGCCACCAGTGAAGAATCTGGGTTTTCCAGGCAAACCTTTAACCGTTTTGGTTGCACGTCTCTTGCTCCCCAGTCCTCCCTGACCTTGGTCCCTTTTGCTTTCCAGAGAGACAGTCTGGGGAAGGCAGTTTCTGATCACACATAGTTGATTTCTGAGCTGCTGTTACCAGAAAGCCGGGCTCCAGCCTCCCAAGCAGTACAGGTAAGGATAGTGAGGATAGAGGCTGTACATGGAGAGGATGGAGGCTCGGGAGAAACCCTCGTCTTTCAGGGCTGGCAAGGAGGAGGGCTTCTCCAGGCCACCCAGGTCCGAGGTGAGCTGCTTTCGTTTGGTCTTATAGCGTCTGTTCTGGAACCATATTTTCACTTGGGTCTCGGTGAGCTTGAGATTCTTGGCCAGGTGAGCCCTTTCAGGGGCTGACAGGTATTTCTGGTGGCTGAATTTCCTCTCTAACTCAACGACCTGCGTGTGGGAGAAGGCAGCTCGGGAGCGCTTCTGCGGCTGCTTGGGGGTTTGGGGAACGCTTGGCAAGGCACCCGAAGTGTCTTCACAGTCCAACAGATAAGTTCCCAAGTGCCTATCTGGAAAGGAGAGGAGAGAAGGTGGCACGAGAAGGAAAAAGTTACATGTTAGCAGAGAAGAGAACAGAATTCAATCCACCCTTATTCCTTCAGCGAGTGAACAAACAGCCCACTGTCATCTTGGATACATTTCACTTTTTTCACATGACTAAGGAGCTCTCCAGAGTGGGGAGTGAGAGAATACGGTATACTATGTATTAGCTTTCTAATAGCTATCAAGAACCTAGAGTAAGAGACGGTTAGCGGTAGAGCTTCCTGCCACATCGTACAGAATAAAATAGGGATTCTGGATATGTGTACGTAGAAGGGAGAAGGGAGGCAGGGAAGACACTGAGAAATAGGATGCCTCACGAAGGACCTAAGGCATCCGGTGTTAACATCCGGGAGACAAGAGAGGGCTTGTGTGACAGGAGAGGCTGTGAGAGCTAAGGGCAAGCTCCTTCTCTGGCTTTCATGTCCCCTTTCCTCTAAACGAGCCGTTAGGAAAGAAAAGTCTGCTCAAAATATTCCAACAGCGTTGTGTTTCCTGAAGACCGGAGGGAACTCCCAAAATGACTGTTTTACTGCCTTGGGGTAGGGAAGCAAAGGGGGTGGACTAACTCTAATTTATTCATATTAATAAGTTATTTGTTGTATGTTAGTTACTGTAACTGCCAAGAGGTAACGTGGGGCTGGCGCCGATCAAGTTTGCGCGGGTAGCTGGGAGCTGGGGTCGGGGTATATCGCTTGGGACTCCGGGGTGCGGGGCGCGGGGTTGGGGGGAGACGGTGGGCGCGGCGTGCGTGCTCGCTTTTGAGCCGGGAGAGCACCGGAGCCCGCAGAGTCGGGAGCACCGTGAAGGCGAGTCAGGCGGATGTCCACATCCTGCGCTGCCCTGACACTGGGGCTCAGGGTTAATCCCTGAGGCGCACCCACCGCAGGAGGCGGTGAGGTCCCTTCGCCTTAGCTGCGGGCTCCGCACCCCTGCAGCCGGAGATCCGGGAGTTGCGCCTTGGACGCACGCTCACACCCGCGCAGCCTGCTGGCCTGTCCGCTCTCCGCGGGACCCCGCCCGGCTCAGCCCGGCCTCCCCAGCGTTGCAGGTTTACCTGGTTCGGTCTCCCCCGGCGGCACGGCCTTCCCCGGTGCGGTGCGGGGCCGGGCGCTCGGCTCATCCTCCTGCGCCCCGGCGCCACCTCTTCCGCCCTCGGGCTCCGGCTCAGGGTGTCGCCTCGGGGCCGGTGGGCGAGTGGGCTGCGGCCGGAGCAGCGGCTGCAGGCTGCCAGTGTGGCTGCCGCGCCGCTCTACGCCGTCCCGCAAGATGTCCTGGATGAGAAAGGAGGTGAGTGGCTTGCCCTGAGTGGCTGCCCCCGCCTCCTGGGGCCCTGGCTCGGGAGCCCTGAGCATCCTGGTGATTCCGCTCCAGCGCCCTAGCTCAGGACCTGGGCGGCTGTGCCAGAGGCTGCCGCCCCACTTTCACTTTCCCGAGCCTGCTAGTGCTTATACCCCTGGGGGCGCACGGACGCGCCGCCTTCCCATTGGCTGTGGGGACCCGGGCCACACCGCCAATTGGCCGCCTGGTGCTCCAGGTGAGGGGGGTCAGAAAAGGGGAGTACTTCGCACTGCCTGGGTTCCCTCTTCCCTAGAGAATTCCTTTCCAAATTCCTTCTTCTCCCTGGCTCGCCCCCCTACGTCGCTGGCCCAGGCTGGGAGCGAAAAACAAAGCGGATCTTCTTTGCCCCAACCCACAGTGGAATATTTAGATGCTTCAGAGGAATAATGATGCAGAAGAGAAATACCCCATTTAGCTCTTATAGATTGTTAAAGCGCCTTTACTCACAAGGTGGGGGCAATTACCAGCATCCCGTTTACAGGAGAGAATTCTGGGTGCTCCGTGACAAGGAGAGCTTGGTAGCAAAGCTATCAGATCTACTAAAGTTCTCATAGAGGCATGGCAACTAAGTGTAGCACCTGACCCAGGCTGGATTCTGTACTGGATGTTATTGGGGCCACTGAGAAAGCTGGAATAAGAAAGATGGATTTAAGTATTAAATGGATGTTAAATTTACTAAAGTTGATAACAGTATTATGATTATATAAAAGAATATTCTTAGGAAGTAAACGCTGAAGTATGCAGGGGCAAAGGCCCACGATGTGTGTAACTTACCTTGAAATGGTTCAGAAACAGTGGCGTAAATTGATAGGTCCCATATGACAAAGCGAATGGGTTAAAATATTGACAATTGGTTAATCTGGTATGCAGGTGTTCTTTTGAACTATTTTTACTTATGCAACTTTTCTGTACATCCTGATCTAAGGCACCTTTTATTTTATTGCAAACTTTCCAAAAAGGATAGTTACGTCGTGTGTCTGGGGAGGCAAGGGAAGGAGTAAGTTCTTGTGGGTGAAGCAACCACCCAAGAGAACCACGCTATGCAATGGGAAGGTCTTTGGCAAAGATGGTTTTCTTCTCTTGTTTTTTCATTTCAAGAAAATTTTAAGCATTTTCTTTTGAAATAGTTACAGACTCACAGGAATTTGTAAAATTAGTATCCCCAGTACTGACATATTATATAACTGCAATACAATATAAAACCCAGGAAATTGACATTGGCACATTACTGTTAACTGTACTATGGACCTTATTTTGTCACTTTTGAAACTGCATTCATTTATGTGTGTATAGTTCTATGCAATTTCATCACATGTGTAGATCTTGTAATACCACAATCAAGATACAGAATTGTGCCATCAGCACAGAACTCCCTCTGACATCTCTTTGTATTTCTGTACCCAAGCCCCTTCTCTCTACCCCTGACCTCTGGCAACTGCTCATCTGTTCTCCATCTTTATAGTTTTACCTTTTGGAGAATGTTGTATAAAAGGAATCAAACACATACAGTATGTAACCTTTTGGAATTGGCTTTTTATCACTAAGCGTAATGCCCCTGAGGTCTACTCAGATTGTTTTACGTATTAATAGTTAATACTTTATTATTGCTGAGTGGTATTTCACTGTATGGATCGACCAGAGTTTGTTCAACCATCTACCCACTGAAGGATGATTGATCTGTTTCTAGTTGTTGTTGCTGTTGTTGTTGTTGTTGTTTTGCTATTATGAATGAAAGTGCTATGAACATTTGTGTACAGGTTTTTGTGTGAACACAAGTTTTTATTTCTCTATGATAAATATCCAAGAGTGCAATTAATAGGTCGTATGGTAACTGCACTCTTAGTTTTACAAGAAACTGCCAAACTATTTTCCGAGTGGTTGTGCCATTTTAGATTTCCACCAGCAGCGTATGAGAGTTTCAGTGTCTCCACATTCTAATCCGCGTTTGGTGTTATCACTGTTTTTTATGTTAGCCATTCTAACAGGTGTATAGTGATATTGTGGTTTTAATTTTTAATTTGTATTTCCCAAATGGCTAATGCTATTGAACATCTTTTCATGTGCTTCTTTGCCATTGATATCTGCTCTTTGGTGAAACACCTGTTCAACTCTTTTACCTCTGTTATAATCAGATTTTGGGGATTTCTGCTCTTCAGTTTTGATTATTCTTTATATATTCTATTTATAAGCCTCTGTCGACTATGTACTCTGCAAATATTTTCTTCTAGTCTGTACGTTTTTCTCTTTTTAACAGAATATTTCACAGTACAAAAGTTTTTAATGTTTGTGGAGTTCAATTTATTAACTTTTTAGTTTACAGATTTTGCTCTTGGTGTCACGCCCGAGAACTCTTTGCTTATCTGTAGGTACTAGAGATGCTCTCTTGTGTTATTTTCTAAAAGTTATGTATTTCACCTTTAAATCCATGATCTATTCTGAATTAATGTTTGTATATGGTGTTAGGTTTAGGTTGAGGTGGCCTCTTTTCATTTTAAAAATTTAGAACTTGGTGGCGTTTCTAATCAGTGGGGGAAATGTGAATTATTTAATAACTAGTACTGCCATTTGGAAAAAATAAAGTTCTATTCTTATAACAAAATAAATTCCAGATGGCCCAAGGATTTAAAACATAAACAGGCACATTAAAAAAAAGTTTAACCACACTCATCATTAGAGAAATGCAAATCAAAACCACATTGAGATACCCCTTTTTCCACCTATCAGATTGGCAGAGGTTAAAAAGATGGATAATATCCAGTGTTTGTGGAGCATGAAGGAACAGTCATTCTCGTACCAAGTTGGAGGGAGAGTAAATCATTAGTTTTATATATTTGGTTGGCAACTTGACAAAATCTGTGAAAATTAAAATGGGACATATATTTTGACACAGATACTCCACGCTTAGAGATTTACCCTAGAAATATACAAACACACATTGCACTGACTTGTGAAACTATCCTCGATTTGGTCAGGGACTGAATCAAGTTGCAAAAACAGAGAATGAACCCATTGTGTAAAAAAAAAGTTACAAGTTATCAGCCTCATATTTTGCATTTCAGCATTTTAACATATAAAATATATCTGGAAGAATATAAATATCTCGATAGAGCAGTTACCCCCAATCAGCGGGATGGAAATAATAGATTGGGAGAAGGAAAGGAGGAGAACAGGACAAAGGGCATTTCCTTGTACTAATTTATAATTTTAAAAAATAAAAAATAGAGCTGGAACTGAGCTCGGGCTCACCTCTCCCACCACCACCTCCTAGGATCTCACATGTGCCTTTAGAATGGGGACACAGCTCACATCACTTTCCCTCGCCTCGCTTCACATCTCTTTCCTTTTGTGCCTTGTCTTTTGAGTGTTTATGATGAGGATGAGTCCTCTTGTTTGTTAGGTCATGAGCTCCCTGAACAGGGCTGTGTCATCCTCATATTCATATCCTCCCTAACACCTGGCTTCGTTTGGGCACATGGAAGGTGTTCAATAAATGTCTGCAGGCTGGATGTCCAGCTTCAGATGCTAAAAGCATCTCACAGGCTGGCAGCATTATCCATAGGGGACCACAGGGTCCAAGGTGACTCTCAGTTTAAGGTCCGTGCTCCTCTCCTTGCCATGTCTTATACAGCTTAAACTGGGTGAAATGATCAAGGGCAATCAGGAAGACACGAAGGGACTGCAGGAGGCCTCTATATGGAACAGAATTCCAGAGAATAACACCTTCCCCTCCAAAAAAATAAATGTTTTCATCCTAATTCCTGGAACTTCTGAATATTCTAAGTAAATGGCAAGAGGGAGTTAAGATTATAGATGGAATTAAAGTTACTAATCAGCTGGCCTTGAGATGAGATTATTATTATTGTGAATTATCCAGGTGGGGCTGATGTAACCACAGCATCCTTCTAAGTCAAAGAGGAGGCAAGAGAGTCAATCAGAGGAGACGTGACACTGAAGAAAGGTTAGAGCAATGGGAGGTGAGAATGACTGACCTTCACTGGCTTTGAAGGTGGAACAGAAAGCAGGGTATAAGCCAAGGAATATGAGCAGCCTCTAGAAGCTGGCAAAGGCAAGAAATGGACTCTCCCCTAGAACCTCTAGAAGGAACATAGCTCCGCCAATGCCTTGATTTTAGCCCAATAAGACCCGTCTTGGACTTTTGACCTCTAGGAACAAATAAAAGGATGCAGAAATGATGAGAGAAAGATTTCCTGCTCTGCCTTGATATGAACTTTGGATCTTTTTAAAAAAATTATTATTCGAAGTAATACATTGTGACCCATAATTCCATTTTTTTATTAAATCTTTTCTTGCATATTTTCTTCCAGTCTTCAGCCATATTTGATTAAAGGATAAATATAATTTTTTGTATCCCGTTTTTTCCTTCCAGTTTCATATTATATCATAATCATTTATATATTGCTCCATTACATATTTCAGAAGCCATCTGGGTTCAAAGACATTTAGTGCTAGAAGGGACCTTGGCATCATCTAATAAAATGTCTTGGTTTTCTAGGAAATAACCCGAGATTTACAGACTATAGAACTAGATAACCGGAAGTGAAGTCTCATAAACGTGTAGCCCAAACACATCCATGGCATCACGTATCCTTCTACCCACCCGACCTGCCCCCAGTGTAGAAAGTGGGAGCAGAGTTTATCATTCTATAAATGTATATAAATGTATTTTAAAATGTACTCAGGCTTTGTTTTAAGCAAGTATGGTAATACATACAGACACAGAAATGAATGTCATGGAGGAAGTTTTTGTACCCACAGGTCCCTAGAAATAAAAGTAACGACACACCATGCAGGGCCACGTAAGGAAGCACCAGAGTCGGGAAGAGAAAGGGTGAGGGGAAACATGGACACAAGCTTTTATTGTGGCTTTTGTGGGAAGGGATGGGCAAGGCTGCACAGGCTTAGAATTGGACAGTTTGAATAATGTCAGTGGGCTCTGGTCTATAGGGTGGTCTCTAGTTATTTGGTACCTGGCCCTGGGTGATTTGAGGCAGTAGGAATGTTGGCTTGGTGGGTGAGAGCTTGATAAAGGAGATGATTGTCATGTGAACTCAGGATTGGTTGGTTTGTATATCAAAGGCATGCTTGCAAGCAAGTTGTTTGCTATTTCTAGGAATTAGCTAACTCTGGGAGGGACAGTTTGCCCTGGGGTCTGCAAAGCCCCAAGATATCCAAACATCATAAAATACAGAAAATAAAACCATGATTAATACAAATGCTTCATTAGCCTGCATCATTTTTATAGCATACATTTCCTTTAAAATGTGCTTCAGCACCTTCTGGGGTTGCCATACCAAGCTTATGCTTTATCTAAACACATCAGGATGTGTGTCTTTCAGGAGGGTGCTTCATGATGGCTTTGCTAATTCAGAAAGACAAAACAAAAAAGAAAGAAAAAAGAATCTATCACAATGACCACCACAATAAAAGGCCTATAAGCCTTGTACCAGCCAACAAGGTTTGTAAGACTTCCAAGAAGGTAGCGGTCCCAGTAAATGATGTCCAGATGGAGGTGGGAGAGGCTGAGGAATAATCTCCAGGTGTAACTCAGTTGGTAGCAGAGCTGCCAGGATACAAGTCCAGGCTCAGAGAGTTAGTTCCATTCAGGCTACCTGCTCATAGGCTAGATGAAGGAGTTAGTTGGGGTATGAGCAACTTCCTCTTCCTCCCCTTCCCTTTTATACCCCCAGGCCCAGCTCCCTGTTCCAATTCCAGTCCTAATGGATCTAAATGGGCCTCAGTGAAAGCGAATACACTGATTTTCTCTTGGTGGAGACACCTACGATCCTCATTATAAAACAAGCCGCCTTGGCACCAGGCCCGTCCTTCCTGAATCTGCTTTGCTGGCTGGGGGAGTGCAAGGGTGCCAGAAAATTTTCCCCAGTGTTCTTGGAAATTCAGTGATGTTGAGGTTCAGACTTGTCCCTTCATTATCTTTCCGGACTGGAATGGAACATTAAAAGGTGGGGTCCACATCTTACTAGAAAGGGTCTTGTTTGTTTTCCCCATCCTCATATCCTCCTTTGTAGTAAAACTGAAAAATTTTTAGCCCATGTAGAAAAAATAATTTTGGGAAGCAGCTTCAAGGAGTTTGTTGTGTTTTAGAATCCCAGAACAGCTGGGGGGAGCAGTTTACTTTTTTTGCAAGGAGGACGATGGCTAATAGACTCCTTTCTCCAACCTCTATGTGTGCTGTGTGTACACTTGCTGTGTCTTGTGTATCTTCACCCGTTCAATTTCCACCCAAAGACTCGGTCGACCTCCCCAGCCTCCACTGATGGCTCTGCTGCTCCTTCGGGCATTTAATCCTATATTGCCTTAGAGCGTGTAATCATTTTATGTGTACCAGTTTTGTCGTTAGCCTTAGGTAAGGTCAGGGCTGTGTCTCAGCATCTCCTTTTCCTGCCCCATGACAGGAAAGGAGAGAAAAAAATGGACATACATTGAATGTGGACTCTGGACTGGTTCAGTATAGACATCAGTCTGTATTACGACCCACTATGGATCATTTTTTTACAAATAAGGAGACAGACACTCAGAGTCTGAAGGTAACATGTTCAGGTTCTCACAGCTGACCCAGGCTGTCCTGGCTCCAAAGCCAGTGTGTTCCCCACCAGGCCACGCCCTGGGCACACAGCCAGGAGGTAGTAGACACCTGGCCTCGGGTTGTAGCTGTCTTCCACAGCCTCTTACAGGGTCCCTTGCTCGGCCTTCCTTTTTTCTTGCCTCTCTCCTCTCCCATGGGAGCATGATAAGCCAATCCATCAAAAAGAGGCACAGAGGGATGAATTATTAAACCACCCTCCGCAAGGTCAGCCTGGACCGCAGGCACCTCCCCCAGAGTAGTTCAAAGGCCTCGGCTTCTCACTAACATCACTTACATTTTCCTGTGTGGCATTTGGGTTAATATTATTGTCATGTGTTAATGTGAAAATGCTCGGTGAGTTTGGTGACGCATTAAATTACCCTCGGTTACACAATGGCATGAACAAGTCAGACTTTTATTTTCCAACTGGTGGCCGGCAGAGTGCAGAGCCACAGGATATGAGAGATGTGGCATGAGCAAGGAGGGTGAGAGCCCACGCCAGAGCCCAGGAAAACTAGTCTGGGGGGTGGTGAGGGTGGGGTTAACACCCTGTGTGGCTAGACCAGTGCTCCTCAGACTTGGAGGTGCACACGAATTACCCAGGTATCATGTTGAAATGCAGTTTCTGCTTCAGCAGGTCTGCGTGGGCCCTAAGAGTCTGATTTCCAACAAGTTCCCAGGAGATGCCATTGCTGCTGGTCCAAGGACACCCTACCCGTTGAGTAGCAAAGATTCGCGGGTTCTGAGCAGCTCCGTGAAGGAGAACGGAGAATACCATGAGGAAGGGTGGGGGCCACTCTAGACGCAGGTGATGTATTCCATTTTTTTTTTGAGGGACTCCAAACCTCAAAGTGCCTGTGCCCTTGTCTCACTCCGAAACCATTCACGTTTCAAGTCCCATGCCTGCCAAAAGGCCTCTCTCCCTCAATCTCGAGGACCTTTAAAAAGATCTGCTCCTCCAACCTTTCAGATGGTTAAGCCAGTTGTCCCTATGGGCCTCTCTGTATAGCAGAGGGGATGAGGCTTTTGGAAACGAGGCTAGCAGATAATAACTCAACCTCATATGCTCTTCTTCAGTGCTTATCGCCCAAGAAAAGCCATTGGGGAAGATTTATGGGGCAATAGGAACCCAAGAATATTTTGCCAGTGGTGACCCCGGTCACCTCCCCTCCGCCCCTCCATGGCTGCCTGTTTCGGGAGAGCCCAAGGCTGCAGGACTGACTGGGTGGCCATGGGCCCTCCATGCCTGGTCTGCTCAACAGCTTAACAGAGGCCTCCCGGGGAGACAAGCTGGGGGCTGTTTGTCTAGCAAAGGAGGCTCTGACCTTCCCACATCACTCGGCTGCCAGAAGCAATGTGAGATCTACTCTCTCCCACTCCTTCCAGCTCTCAGC
>NW_011889131.1:618468-627897 GCF_000151845.1 Pteropus vampyrus | reverse complement strand
CCCAGGCTGTCCTGGCTCCAAAGCCAGTGTGTTCCCCACCAGGCCACGCCCTGGGCACACAGCCAGGAGGTAGTAGACACCTGGCCTCGGGTTGTAGCTGTCTTCCACAGCCTCTTACAGGGTCCCTTGCTCGGCCTTCCTTTTTTCTTGCCTCTCTCCTCTCCCATGGGAGCATGATAAGCCAATCCATCAAAAAGAGGCACAGAGGGATGAATTATTAAACCACCCTCCGCAAGGTCAGCCTGGACCGCAGGCACCTCCCCCAGAGTAGTTCAAAGGCCTCGGCTTCTCACTAACATCACTTACATTTTCCTGTGTGGCATTTGGGTTAATATTATTGTCATGTGTTAATGTGAAAATGCTCGGTGAGTTTGGTGACGCATTAAATTACCCTCGGTTACACAATGGCATGAACAAGTCAGACTTTTATTTTCCAACTGGTGGCCGGCAGAGTGCAGAGCCACAGGATATGAGAGATGTGGCATGAGCAAGGAGGGTGAGAGCCCACGCCAGAGCCCAGGAAAACTAGTCTGGGGGGTGGTGAGGGTGGGGTTAACACCCTGTGTGGCTAGACCAGTGCTCCTCAGACTTGGAGGTGCACACGAATTACCCAGGTATCATGTTGAAATGCAGTTTCTGCTTCAGCAGGTCTGCGTGGGCCCTAAGAGTCTGATTTCCAACAAGTTCCCAGGAGATGCCATTGCTGCTGGTCCAAGGACACCCTACCCGTTGAGTAGCAAAGATTCGCGGGTTCTGAGCAGCTCCGTGAAGGAGAACGGAGAATACCATGAGGAAGGGTGGGGGCCACTCTAGACGCAGGTGATGTATTCCATTTTTTTTTTGAGGGACTCCAAACCTCAAAGTGCCTGTGCCCTTGTCTCACTCCGAAACCATTCACGTTTCAAGTCCCATGCCTGCCAAAAGGCCTCTCTCCCTCAATCTCGAGGACCTTTAAAAAGATCTGCTCCTCCAACCTTTCAGATGGTTAAGCCAGTTGTCCCTATGGGCCTCTCTGTATAGCAGAGGGGATGAGGCTTTTGGAAACGAGGCTAGCAGATAATAACTCAACCTCATATGCTCTTCTTCAGCGCTTATCGCCCAAGAAAAGCCATTGGGGAAGATTTATGGGGCAATAGGAACCCAAGAATATTTTGCCAGTGGTGACCCCGGTCACCTCCCCTCCGCCCCTCCATGGCTGCCTGTTTCGGGAGAGCCCAAGGCTGCAGGACTGACTGGGTGGCCATGGGCCCTCCATGCCTGGTCTGCTCAACAGCTTAACAGAGGCCTCCCGGGGAGACAAGCTGGGGGCTGTTTGTCTAGCAAAGGAGGCTCTGACCTTCCCACATCACTCGGCTGCCAGAAGCAATGTGAGATCTACTCTCTCCCACTCCTTCCAGCTCTCAGCTTTCCCCATAAAACTGAGCAGGCTGCCATAAACGGTGCCCCAAAATGATGATATCCAGGGCAGGTGATCATCTGGAAAGGCAGCAGGGCCAGTGTCCGGGGATGGGGTGGGTGCACGGCCTTGTCAGTGAAGGGCTGAGGCCAAGACTCTGCTTGGCTCTCCAGAGGGTCCTATGACCCCTGTGAATACATAGGGCCTGGGGACCCAGAGAGGCTGTCCCACAATGAAAACTGCTTTCTCTCAGAACAACCGATCAGGGCTTCTGTGACAGACGTATTCCTGAAAATTATTTGGGGCAACACAGCCGCAGACCTTTGGGCAGGGGTGAGTCACTAGGCCAAGCGTTTGTGTTTGACTTGAGGCAAGTCCTGCCCCTGTGTGGGTCAGTGCAGGCGAGGCCATGCTGGCCATGCTGGCATTTTCACAGCTCGTGAGGGAAATGGCCACCGGTCACATGGGGAAGGAAGGGCAGACCCTTCGAAGCCACCTGCAGCACCCTGATGCCTGACATGCTTTGGGCACCAGCAAGGCCTTTCATCCCGTTCTTATGTTTATCCAGGTTCCCATCTCCTCTGAGGGGGCTCAGGGAGAAGAAGGAGGGGAAGTAGAGAATAATCTGGAAGGCATGGAGACAGGTATGCTAGAGAGAGGGAAATGGCCAGAACCAGGAGGCGCTGTAGCATTTCTATTTAAAAATTCACAGAATTGGATGTTACGAGACCTTAACCATTTTAGAAGTAGGGAAAATGAGGCTCAGAGAATCTAAATGACTTGTCTAAAATTACACATTAGTGACCGAGCCAGAACTTTTACCCATGTCCCTCAATTTGTAAGTCTTTTTTATTTCTATCTCCTAAAACATATGATTTTAAAAAATTTTTTTAAATGTTTTAAAACAATCTAAAAATACAGAGGTAATCGCTATAATTTAATTTAATTTATGTATTTTTTTAAAGAAATCAAATGTTACAGGCACAGCTGAAATCCCATGGCCAGGGTTTTATTTCTATGACATATCGACGGGCATGTTAAGGCCTTTTAAAAACACCTGTTCATGTATCCTCTAGTCAGAGCCAGCAGGTAGCTATTGATAAGTAGAAAAACTGATGGGTCCAATCAAGAGGACACTGCTTCTTCCCCGGAGACCTCTGGACGGGAGGAACCCAGCTCGAGGAGGCGTGGGGAAAGCAAGGCAGGGGTGAAGCAGGGCGGCAGGAGGAGTCTGGCTGAACCAGGTGGTCTGAGAGACAAGGCTGGGCGGTGGGGACCTGGCCTCTCACTGCCGAGCTCTGCTCAAGGCCCCTGGGAAGCCAGCCCAGCGGGTATGGCGGGCCCAGCACATTCCTGATGGCTGTGTCCCTTACACAGGGACAGAAACCATTGGGCGCCATCTCATTCTGAGCAGGAAAAAAAGCGCCGAGTGGCCGGGGGTGGAGAATCCCAGAACAGAAGAAGAAGGAGGCCAGGTGAGATACCTGGTCTGGACAGACACACTTATCCGCTCCAGGGAGGGCTCAGTGATGAGGGAAGAGGTAGACTCATTTAATATCCAGCCATTTTAGGGTGAGCTAGCATTTCATGAAATAGATCTTTTTATTTTATTTTATTTTTTTAGGCGAGACAATCCTTGGTTGACCTCACAGATTGTGAGGACCTTGTCAGCTTACGATTCCTTATTTTTTATTTTTATTTTGTTTACACCTACAGCACCTGGTCTTCCTAGGTGGTCTCCCATCCAAGTACCAACCAGGCCCGACCCTGCTTAGCTTCTGAGATCAGGAGGGATAGGACTTGTTCAGGGTGGCATGACCGTAGACAAAAATGGGTCTTTTAGTGAATTTTAGTGATACAGAAATCTTTGACTTTTCACAAAAACAATAGTAGCTAATACTGGACACTTAAATGTGCTGGTTAAATATTTTTCTTAGATTAACTCAATTAGTCTTCACACACAAAAAGTCTAGAATAGTTACTGTTGTACCCCCAATTTACAGAAGAAGAAACCGAGGCACAGAGAAGTTGCCAAACTTCGCTTCAGCCACCCAGCTAATAAGTGACAAGGCTGGCTCTAATCTGGCTCGTTTAACCGTCATCAACAAGTGATGATGCTTTTTGCTGGTGTCACTCCCGGCCGGGGTCCCCACAGAGAAGACAACACCACATCCTTGAGGCAGGAATAAAAATTGTCTCTGGAGTCAGCACGTGACATAAATTGGGAAAAGAATGTATGTTTATGGGAGTTAGAGAACATGCTGTTTGCCCTCGATGAACTTAAAGTCCAACTGGAAAATAAGATGCACATGGAAAGGCAGCCTTTATCTTATGTGTCTCGGAGATGACCCATCGAAACTCAGGAAACAGTAGATTACATAGCATAAGATGCATTTATGTGCAATAAAAAAAAAAAATGCGGAGAAATGACTCAGACTAACTTGGGGGAACGGTTACCTTTGGGGAGGAGTGAGGAGAGAAGGATCGGAGTGGGGCTTTCGCTGCAGCTGCGTTGTTTTATGTCTTTAGGGAAATATCTTAAACAGAAAATAGTCACAATAAATAACCATTTCTTAACATTGTTAGTCCCTGGAGATAACCAAATGTGAGACCAGGTCCTGGCCCAAGAGGAATTTAGACTCTAGTTGAGTAGACAGACATCTCCAGGAAAAGACGATTAAACTTGCAGCGGGTGAGATGCCCTGGGTGTTACAGCAATAGCGGAAGGCGAGTGCTGTAGGAATTCTCAGCTGTACAAGTAGGAGGACGGGCTGGATGCTGTTCATCATGCTATTATCGTTATATCGTTATAATATATAATTACATATTAGTATGTTAGCTGCAGATGAAATTTTACATGGACACCAAATACATGACAGATAAAGGCGAATCTGCAGCCACTGAGCAAGTGCAAGGAGCTGGTGACCTCTCCCCTCCACACACACCCAGCATCTATTTGTCTCAGTGTTGGCCTAGACACACAGACAGGGTCGGAGTAGGCAGAGAGGAGAAAGGAGAGGCTGCCTGGTAAGGGACGCAGCCTCCACCACCACACACAGGCCTCTCAGGGGCTGTGGGGAATTTGGAGCAGAGAGAAATGATATAGTCAAATGTGTGTTTTAGAAAGACAGTGCTTGTGGGAGTGATGGCCAATTCTGAGGCTGCCCCAGGACAGTGAGAGAAGGTGAGCCTTCGCAGGAGATATCACTAAAGAACAGCTTGTGTGGGGGCTACAGGGTGGCCTTTGGGCTCCAAGAGGCCAAGTTTAAAACCCCAGTTCTACCCCAGAGGCCTAAGTTACCTCCTCTGGTAAGAGAGAATGGCAACATCTGGCTGCTGTGAAGAAATGTCCTGCAGATCAAATGGGATCATGTATGTGAAGTACTCAGGTGAGTGTCCAGACCAAGGAGAGCTCCAGCCAGCATTGTCCCTCGTCCCCCAGTTGGTCATGCGGTCAACAGTGCCGCCATCCAACCTCGAAGCTGAGGATGCTGGATGAGCAAGAAGGGATTTGTACAAAGTCAGTTTCTGCCTCAGTAGCATTGCTGGGTGAGTGAGTTCTGGATAAATTACCTCTGGATTCACAGTTGTCCTGCCGGTTGGGACTCTGTTAACTTCACTTTGGGAGCTGACGTGAGGGGAGTGGCTGAAGGGGAGGAGAAGCAGGCATCCTAAGAGCAGAGGCATCTGTGGAAGGTGTGGAACCAAAGTGGGTCCTGGTGTCTGTACTCCCTGCCTACCACCTGTACGCAGAGGAAAGTCAGGTCAAAACAAAGGCTTGGGCAGCGGGCAGACTGCTATGGACTCAGATGCCGGTGCAGATGGTTTTAGGGTGTCCCTCGCTGCCCCAGGGACAGTGAGTGTGCGTGCATGCCGAGGCCGATGGTTACGGACTGGTGTTGATGCACATCACCCTCTGACAATTTTGATCTTCCTGGGCAGAGTCACGTCTTTCTTTTCCTCTTATGGCCCTTCGGCATCACCGTTCAATTGCGATTGCTTACAGCCCGGGCTCAGGCCTCCAGTGAATCCCAGCCTTGGCCAGGAGGTTATTACTCTATCAGGTAGCATAGTACAAAAGCCCAAGGGGCCACCTTATGCCTTCACCTCTAGGATAAGAGATGCTCCTATTAAAGGGCTCCTATTAATGGGATTCCATGAGAGGATGGCAGGTTACAAGGTCCACAGTCCACTAGGATGCTGATAAGAGACCAAATCAAGAGAGGTCACACAACACGAAGTCAACTTGGTGGTGGGCCTTCTGTTATGGGGATGTCTTCATTGCCTCTGTTTTCTATTTGTTGCCTCAGAGATGATAATATAACCTTCAGAGACAGAATGAAATGATACAAAGTGATACCTGTCCTGGGGGGATCAGTTTGGGTCACTTTCTTTAGATTTATGGGGTGTTTGACACATGGGGGCACCCTCCTTGCACCGTGGCTGTGCCTAGAAAGAAAGGGTGTAAACATACTGTGCTGCGTCACCCCTCTCCCCTGAAAGTCCCACTCTTGTAAGTAACTGCTGAGATATTGACGTGAGGGTTACCAGCATGTGAACTGCCCGGAGCAGTAGAGCCCTCAAGAAGGAGGTATTTGGCAGCTGAGGTTGACTTTTCAAAAGCATTTGCATCTCAGTCATGTTGCCTGGTGCTCATTACACACTGAGGAGAAGATGACTTAGCTTTGCAACCTGGAGCAGCCAGGAGAATGTCATTTCATCTCTGGTTATGGAGCTGGAAGGACATGATTCTGAGCTTCCAGTGGCTCTGTGGCTGGTTGTGGTTTCAGCCAGCCTGAGATAGTAAAGCTGACTGCTCCGAGCTGAGAGGTGGGTGAGAGACACCGGATGATGAGCTTTGGTTTCAGCCTTCCTGCCTTCCAGCTAGGTGGGCCAAGACAGTGCTTTGAAAGTGTGAGTTGGGTTCCTGTCACTTACAACCAGACCCTTACATTCAGACCCTTACAAACTGTGTGACCTCAGGTAGGTCTCTCATGATGGTGTGAGTTGGGTTCCTGTCACTTACAACCCAGAGAGTCACAGACAACACTGGTTTAACTCTGTTTCACTCAAGATGTAGGAGAAGCCACGAGAGATGAAGTAACTCATCCTCCATCGCTGAGCTGGTCCGTGGCAGGGCTAAGCCTGAATCCAGTAGACTGAATTATATTGATTCTCAAAGCAGTCCTCAACTCAGTAATAGTCACGAACCTCTGCTCTGAGTCCAGAACAGTTCAATGTGAAGGAGCTGATCGTATCACTTTTCCTTGAGGCTGTTTGAATGAGAGCCTGGAGAGGTGATGTGAGGGAGGGCAGCGTGGCAGGCTAATTCACTAGCAGTGCTTGCTTTACCAGCCCTTCAGAGTTGGTATCCTACATCCCGACAGTATAGTTTCGATGCACAAGTTCAAACCAGGACAGAGGATTTGTAAACAGGGTCAGTGGGTTTACATTCAGACCCTTACAAACTGTGTGACCTCGGGTAGGTCTCTCATTTTCCCTCGTTTCTTTGGCTGTGTGAGAATAATACTTTCGAATATGGTGATTAAATGAGACAGTGTTTAGGGAGGACATTGGTGCTCTGGAATGCATCCCGTGCATCTTGTATCCACCAGCATCGCTAGTATTATCGTTAGTATTTGTCACACTGAAACCACGGCCAATGGCTGGTGTCTATGAGGCCTTAATCTATTGATTGATTCACTGTTTCCTTCTGTCCACTCCTAATGTCAATATCCAAACAGGAAGGCAAAGGGCTTGACCTGAAAAACAAATCTGAAACATTGTTCAAAACCAAAAGCAAAGGCTTTGGGTGGAGTCCCAAGGAATTTGGGGAATTCCCTTTTTCCCCACAGTGGGAAACCGGAGGCAATGGTGTCCCCTGGTGGGCAGTTTCAATTCTGCAAGAAATGTCTGCGGGTTAGACCCTTGGTGCAGTTATCTCCCACCCAGATGTTCTGGGGTTACACCTAATACTTCTGTCTAATGTGTTTAAAGGACTGATTCTGAACGTAGATGCCCCTGGGTGTAGAGCAGGCCCCATGGGAATCTCTGGGATCTCTTACGTTTCAAACATCTGAAGGTACTCGTTAGGCCAGACCTTTCCCCTCTGATGACTCTCTCTGAGTTTGGGATTGAAATATTAGGATCGGAAAGATGTCAAAGCCAGTCAGAGAGCACACGTTGGATGCTCGGTCGTGAGCAAACATAGCTGTGTGTTTAGGTAGTTAAATGACAGCAAGGAGCAGCCGCCTGTGTTATATATGAAACGGCAACAGAATATGATGAAAAGTAAAGGAACTTTAGAGGTTCAACTTCTACCTCTGTCCTTCGTGGTGATGATTGGGGATAACTTTCTTAATCACTCTGAGCCTCCGTTTCCCAGTTTGGGAGTTGGTTGGACTCGTTGGACCCTAGAATTTAGAAAGTATTTAGGGTGATTAAATGATTTAAGGCAAGTCAAGTACCGAGCACTTAGTGTGAGCTTAATAAACAGTCGTTACTTTTCCCTGTGCACTGAGTAGGCACTGCTCCTCCAAGGTCCCACTCAGCAGCACAATGGTGTAAATATTCGTGGAGGGCGCCTTACCTGCCTGCGTTGTCGCGTTCCGGACAAGGAAGTGGGAGAAGGGAGAGGTAGAAGGAAAACTGACAAGGGGCGGTAAGAAGATGGGGGACCCAGAGCTCTCAAACGCCCCTAGGAGAACTGTAACTTAACACAACTACTTTGGATAAATAGTAGGATCTACTAAACCTGGCCACGTGCACTCTTCATGACCCAGAATTTCCAGCTTTGAAAATACCCAACAGAAATGTGCTCATTTGTTCACCACAAGACGTGTGCAAGAATGTTCGTGCAGGAGCCTTTGAGATCTGCTTATGGTAATTGTCTCGGTTTGGGCTCAAACAAACTCTCATAAACATTAAAAAAATAGAATGTTCATGGAAGCACTAATCATAACAGCCTCAAAGTGGAAACAGCCCAAACGCCCATCCAGAGCAACTAGACAAATCCCCTGTGAAATCCCACGGAAAACCGAACAAGAAGAGTGAACAAACTGCAGCCACCCACTACATGGATGCATCTCGCAGACATCATGTTGAGTGAAGGAAACCAGACAAAAGAACACGTACCATATGATTCCATTTAGATCAAGTTCAAAAACGGGCTAAGTTAATCTATGGTGTTACAAGTCAAGCTTGTAGCTTCCTTAGGGGTGGGTGACAGCAAGAGGATACAAGAGAGCTGCTGGTGGTGGGGTGTTAACATCCTATCTCATGACTGGGGTGCTGATTACGTGAGAAACTCACTCTGTGAAATTTATTTGAGGTATACATCAACTATTCATACACTTTTTTCTATATATGTTATTCTTCAACGAGAATTTATAAAGATAAAGAAAATCAGGGAAAATGTATTTCTTCCATCAAGAGGCTCATGCTCTTATTAGGGAACCATGAAAGAAACAACCAACTACAATCCAAATGTGAAATATGTGAGAGCCCAGAACGTCCTGACCAGAGACCCTGACCCCGTAGCTCAGGGAAGACTTCCTACGGGAGGTGGCTTTTGAGCTGGGCCTCAGAAGGAGAGCCGTGCCTAGCTTGCTTAGGAGAGCAAGTGTAGGTGGCTGACTGTAGCAGAAGGTACGTGGAGGAACCAGCAGGAAATGTAATGGAGTCAAATTCTGGAGACTCTCATGTATTGAGTTAAAGAATGGAGGCTGTGTTTTCAGTGTTTCCATTAAGAAATATACAATGTATATGTATGTATTTTTGAGCCCAAACATAAGAAATAGCCTGGGCCAAAGAGAGAGGAGATAGGGAGACCAGTTAGAAGGCAAGCATGGGATGATGACTTAACTTAGTAGCCATGAGTACCTAAAATAGGACAAGTAGGGATGAGGAAAGCGTGAAATAAGACAGTGGAGTGTCAGCCTGGGTCACAGGCAGGATGGAGCAGTGTGCACAAGAGAGGGAAAATGGAAAGTGGAGGAGGTTTGACAGGAGGAAGGTGGAGAGAGATGGGCTCC
>NW_011889131.1:614014-617683 GCF_000151845.1 Pteropus vampyrus | reverse complement strand
ATGAAAGAAACAACCAACTACAATCCAAATGTGAAATATGTGAGAGCCCAGAACGTCCTGACCAGAGACCCTGACCCCGTAGCTCAGGGAAGACTTCCTACGGGAGGTGGCTTTTGAGCTGGGCCTCAGAAGGAGAGCCGTGCCTAGCTTGCTTAGGAGAGCAAGTGTAGGTGGCTGACTGTAGCAGAAGGTACGTGAAGGAACCAGCAGGAAATGAGGCTGAAAATGTAATGGAGTCAAATTCTGAAGAATCTCATGTATTGAGTTAAAGAACGGAGGCTGTGTTTTAAGTGTTTCCATTAAGAAATATACAATGTATATGTATATATTTTTGAGCCCAAACATAAGAAATAGCCTGGGCCAAAGAGAGAGGAGATAGGGAGACCCGTTAGAAGGCAAGCATGGGATGATGACTTAACTTAGTAGCCGTGAGTACCTAAAATAGGACAAGTAGGGATGAGGAAAGCGTGAAATAAGACAGTGGAGTGTCAGCCTGGGTCACAGGCAGGATGGAGCAGTATGCACAAGAGAGGGAATATGGAAAGTGGAGGAGGTTTGGCAGGAGGAAGGTGGAGAGAGATGGGCTCCGTTTTAGCTTAAGGTGTCTGGGGAATATTCAAACAGAGATGTCCAGGAGGTAACAGGCAATTTGGATCTGGAATTCAAGATGGAGGGTTGCGTGGAGCTCTAGGTGTGGGATTTGGGAGTTACTTGCATAGAATGGTAGTTAAGGCTTCAGAATAAGTGACAGCAGGTGGGGAGAGGGCAGACAAATAGAACACTGACTGTGGACACAGCCAGACTGCTGTCTTTAATGTCACCTCACACAGAGTCCCCGGCTCCCATACACTTTGGGCTGCATACTCCTCTTTACATCCCTCTGTGTGGATTCCCCTGTCTTCCCCTCCCCCCATCCAAATTGATTTACCCTTGCAATGGGCTTGTCTCAATCTCCTTCTCTTTGATGGTGTTTTCTCAGATTATGTTGGCTTGGTTTTCTCTTCTAAACATCTATTATACATGCATTAGCTGATCTTCTAATTATTTGCCTGTGTGCTCTGTTAGTTGAGACACACATTCAGCTGTCACAACGAAGGCTAAAATAACAATGGCTTAGACAAGGCAGATGTTTATTTTTCTCTCATATAATAGTTGACATGTAAGCAGAACAAAGCTGATAAGGTGATTTCATAGTGCTGGAGACCTAGGCTTCTTCCATCCTGTTGCTCTGTCATAGTCTAAGATAGCTGCTATTGCTCCCACCATTTCATCTGTATTCCAGCCAATAGCAGGAAGAGAAGGGAAGTAGAGGGAAGGTCCTTACCATTTAAGTCTGTGTCCTGGAACTTACACACCCGTCAGTACTGCTTACATCTCTTTTGCCAGAACTTAGTTACTTGGCCTCCCCTAGCTGCAAAGGAGTCTGGGAAATATAATCTTTAGTTGGAGGGCTGTGTGCTTAACTAAAACTCTGGAGTTATATTGCTAAAGAATAAAGGGGCGAATGAATATAGGATGATAGCTAGAAGTCTCTGTCACATGTCTTCCCGTTCGTTATAAGCATCTTCTGCGTAGAAACCATAGCGTGGATGTTCAATTAACTGATGAGCGATTTTTATGTTTACAGTGTACCTTTTCTAGTTTTCCCCGTAGTATATTTTGCTTGTCTTACTCATGGTTCTATAACCTTGAATACAAGGACTCTGACTTCTACATCCTTATATCTCTCTTGATCCATAAATATTTTTAAGTGATATTGCTCTTATATTCCCCACAATGTTCAATGTTTCTTAATACTTGCTAATTAAAGTTAAGTCAACCTACAGGAAAATGGCTGGAAGAATAAAACAGAGGATTTTTTTTTTCACCATGGCCATAACCACTGGCTGACAGAAATTCTTAGGGTTCTGTTATCAGGGCTCAGATCAGCCCTGCCAGGAGCCAGATCCCTACCCACACGTAGGAGGACTTTCTTCCAGAGGATTCTGATGACCGAGGAGCCAGCGGGGAGCCGAGGTTTTTAATGCAGACTTCGTGGGGCCATGCAAAGAAGCCAGACGGCAACCATTCACTCATTTAATCATTCAGCAAATGGTATTAAGCCCCTGATCCCTGACAGGCACAGGGCATGTCAGACACACACTGGGGTCTGAGACAGACATGAGGCTGGTTGGTTAGAAGGGATGACAGCATGGAGAATAAATGCATTATAATGGGGAAGTCCAAGATGGTCCAGGAGCAGGTATTGGGGGACCCGACCCGTGGGGAATGTCCAGGGGAGGTACCAGGTGGCCCACAGTAGCGCTGGAGACAGGAGTCATCAAAGGAAGGTTTACCTTTGGCTCACTCAAGTCTAACTTTGGATTCTAATTTCCGGGGCCCTAGGGTTTCAGGCAATTAAGCTGTGTGGTGACAGGAGGGAGCAGGAGTCACTGAGGCATGGATGAGAAGGAATTAAATTTGACTGAGACCAGCTTATAGGATGGCCCCACGGGGACTCAGTTAGAAAGTGCTCTGAGGCTTGTGGCCAGGCTGTTGGGCATATTTGCTTTTCTTAGAGTAGAATCTGGACTGTGTCACTAAGACCACATCCTTCTCTCAGGTTGAGGGTGAGGGGACTTGCTGGAGCCTAAACAGAATCAGGGAGGAAGCAGAGCGACTTCCCATGAAGCTCTCTCCCCACGGTGGGGGGAGGAGAAATGGCTCAGGGCTGAATTCTCCCTGCTCTCAAGGGTTGGCCGTCTGAAAGCATGAATCAGAGTCTTCAGAGGTTCCAAGTACAAAGAAAAATGTTGACAAGAATGGGCGAGGGGTATGCGAAAGTCAGAGTCCTTACATATTCCGTTTGTCCACAAGTGTCCTCAGGTGAAGTCCTATCTCTCCCATCCACCTCCCACCCTCTCTGGCATCTTGCTCCCTACTTATCCCCTCCTGATGCCTTCCAAAAGACAACTACTCCGCTTATACATTTTTCTCTCAGGAAATAAAGAAAACAGTGTCACTCAGTAGTCACCTGATTTGTGTCAGGACTTGAACTTTCTGTTGAGTATCCAGTGGAAGTAACCCAGGGCCAGAGAGCAGAGGGTCCAGGGTGTAGCCCCAGTTCTGTCACTAACTCACAACGTGGCCATCTAACTAACTTTCTGGCCCTTGGACTCTTTCTGTGAACGGAAACAGTAATATACTCTGCCTCAAATGGAGGTGGTGAGCACACAATAAAATGATATACTAGTTAAAAGGGTGTACGTGTAAGGCTATTTGTTAATAAATAGAAATCTGTCAAAGGATGAATCCCTGCTATGGAAATCAGTTCACAGAGGCCAGAACAAACTCCAGCCAGAGAATGTAGCTGTGCCGGTGGGATAGGTACCGCTAGCAGCCTTCTTTGTTACAGTTGGAAACTACCTGCATTTTCGGTAAATACATACACTGAGGTACGTGCGTTCAATGGGGTGCAATGTGGCAATAAAAATGAGCAAACTAAAGCTCTACACAACCACATGGATAAATCTCACAAGTGTCAAGTTGAATAAAAGAAGCAAGTCACAAGAGAAGAAGTACAGTAAGATTCTATTTGTAACATTCACAATCAGGCAAAATTAAACCATATCATTGAGGGCTGTGTTCATAGGGGTAAATCCACAAAGAGAAGCCTGCAAATTATTCTCA
>NW_011889131.1:600835-613964 GCF_000151845.1 Pteropus vampyrus | reverse complement strand
GTGGGATAGGTACCGCTAGCAGCCTTCTTTGTTACAGTTGGAAACTACCTGCATTTTCGGTAAATACATACACTGAGGTACGTGCGTTCAATGGGGTGCAATGTGGCAATAAAAATGAGCAAACTAAAGCTCTACACAACCACATGGATAAATCTCACAAGTGTCAAGTTGAATAAAAGAAGCAAGTCACAAGAGAAGAAGTACAGTAAGATTCTATTTGTAACATTCACAATCAGGCAAAATTAAACCATATCATTGAGGGCTGTGTTCATAGGGGTAAATCCACAAAGAGAAGCCTGCAAATTATTCTCAGAAGTCAGAATAGCTGACTTCTGAGGTTTCTCCTTTAGGGAAGGAAGGAGGAAAGGGTTTGCGTTTTGAGAAGGACATGGGCGAAGGGCTGCTGGGGATTTGGCACTCCCTGTTTCTTGCCTTGAGAGGAGGTTATAGCCGTGTTCACTTTACAGTCATTCTTTAAATCACACATACGTGTTTTATGTAGTCTTTTGGATGATATACGATCCATCCTACAATTTAAACAACATAATGGCATCTGAAATCAACAGGGAGCCACCCCAAATTAGAATAGTACCTTAGAGAGCTACTGCCTTGATTTTATAAATAGGAAACTGAAGCCCAGAGAAGTTACAAGTCTTGCTCAAGAAAGGTCACGTGGTGTCATTAGTCAGACCGGGACTAGAATGAGGCCCAACGGCTCTTAGCTCAGTGTTCCTCCACCACCTTCCCCCTCTTTGAAGAAGCCTCTTCATGCAAAGGTGGTGTGTCATGTGTGGCTGGGAGCTTTTACCCCTGGGAATTCCCTTGCTTTGTGAAAAAGAAAAAGAGCAAGTTAGTGGGCTGATATAAGAAAGAGCTGGTATAAACTCTGAGGATTAGAAACACTCTTCAAATGAAATTTGAAAAGATTTCAGTGTGTCCCCCAAAGTTACATTATCATAATGATAAAATTACAAAAAACAAATACCAGAAATCTCTGGCAACTCTGAAACCTAGTTCAACTCTCGCTCCATCTGATTTGCAGATGGTATCAGGATAAAGCTGGCTCAAGGGGCTGGGAGGCGGGTAAAGGAAAGACAGGGAGCCAGGAAGTCTGCATTTTTATTGACTTATCCACCTGGCCTAGGTGAGACCCCTAGCCCTGGGACAGTCAGGAAAGGAACCTCTGCTATCTCTCTGAGAGCTTTTTTGTTTTGTTTAGAGGTCAATTACTTCCCATTTGGGGAACTTGTGAACATTAAGAGGTGACTGGAGTGATGGGACTGAACGATGCAGATAAGAGGCTGATTGCTTACAGAACGGCTGCCTGGTGAAAGCCAGGCCTCGGATAAGCTGCGGTCGGTGAGACACACACACACACAAAAGGCAGCTTTCAGTGCAAAGGAGAGATTACTGAACGGAAGATGGGCAGCTGGAGGTGGGCTTGATGAGCGTGGGGAGAGGGATGCGTGTCAAAGTGATCCTGACAGGCAGAAAGCGGGGAGACGGGAGAAGAGAGTTTCCCTTCTCTTTTCTTTCCTTTTGGAAAGAAATCATCCTGTGAATCTCAAACTCGCATGCTCTCCTCTGAAGAAAAATCCACATGGAGCACACATGGACAAGCTTTTGTTATAGGTTTATTTGTTTTGTTTTGTTTTGTTTAGACCAGCAAATGTGGATGCTACAGTGTCTGGGAGCGAAACAGAAAATGTCACGTATTAGTGGAACATCCTGGGTGTATATGAAATCGACACTCCCTCCAGCCTCACACCCCTCCTTTGGCCAACTGAAGACAGTTTATGAATTCTCAAAAGCTGGCCTCGAGTGGTACCTCAGACTGCTATAAAATATGATTCTGGCTTCAGTACATGCCCATTTACTTTTCTCCATCCCTAAGTCCTAGACCTTTCCCAGAACCTCTCCCAGTAACTAGAGCCATTTTCACTCTAATCACCAGGCTTAATCCACATCCTCTAAGCACCTTCTGTAAGCACTCCAGCTCCCACTGGATGTTGTTTTATTTCTAGAGAGCTTATTGTCTGTCCTACTTGACAGACAGCATATACCACCTTGTATTTTTAGATACCTTTCTCCTGTTAGCCTCTGGTATCCAGTCAGATAATAAATTCTTCAAGGGCGACAACCAAATCTTATTTTCTCCTGTGTCCCTAGCAGAAATGTTCAGTGATGACTGAATTACTGATTAATGGTCTAAGTCTTGTTCCCCTTCACTCACAGCCTTGAGCACACCATGGCTCCTGTGCTTTTCCATGTGGTACAAAACGTGTTCAGTGCATCGCATGTCTGGTAACTGCTTCCGAGGTCCTGTCCTATGTTATAGGCTGGTAGGAGGGTGAGGGGACTATATTTATTTCCTACTCTGTGCCAAGTACGACAATGTATATTTCCAGCATAAGGACCTTACCCAAAGGACAGTGACAAAGGATTTTTAAAATTTAACATACAGTATTTTAGACTCTGATCTTGGAAAAATTTAATACAACTCACTCAAGAACTAAGGGCCAGACAGATGGTTTACTCAGTGGCAGCATTGAACTTAAACTCAACTATCATGAATCTAAGGCCAGTGTCCACTGGCAACTTTTCCTCTTATGTGGAACACACCCTCCTGGAGTCAAAAAAGACTGTTTTCTCATGATGGAAATTTAAGCTGTAATCCCTGTTATTTTCTTAGCTTAATTGACCACAGAATATTTTTTTTGAGATTTCTGAATTTAAAGTATACATACTGCATTTGTTTTTTAATCCCAGAGGCACATTAACTATAATGGAAAGACACTTGGGGGGTAATTTTTAACAATAGTCAAAATGGAGAAATAAAAGAGAAAGGGGATGAAAACAAAAAGGAGAGAAAATGTAAGGAAATGATAGTAAGAAAAAATGTGAATAATTACTCGCATTTTAAGCTTAAACATACAAACTTTAAGAGATATAAGCTATGTAAAACAGATATAGTTTACATAGGACCAAGAAGTCTGTTTCCTACATTAGTAAAAACAACCAGGGCACATTTAAAAATGAGAAAATGCACTGCCGGTGCATTTTAATTAAATATTGCAGGTTATTAAATAATAGAATTCAATTTTTGGCAAGTTAGTGGTCTAGAGAACAAAGAACCAGAGTTTTCATTTCCAAAAATGTTATCCCATTCCCCCACCCCCCCAAAAAAAAACAAGCCTGATTTTCCTCCTAGTGCTTGCTAAAGACAAATCTCATGTTCCCATTAATAAAAATGAGTTTGTTTTCAGTCTTTGGTTTGTATGACTTCCGACATATCTGGGTCCGGGGAGTCATAGTTTCCCCTTAAGTTCAGCCTCTGTTCTCAGCGTGTTAGGCTTTATGGACAATTGGAGGCCCCCTTTCCTGATTCAGAACTTAGAAATCTATTATAATCTGAAAGAAAATCTACAGAGGGAGACGGAGAGGGAGAGAGGAAATCAGGTAACCTACCTCCAGGGCTGGATCTGTTGTGTCTCCCTAGGGAGTCTGTATGTACTGAGGACTCAGAACTTCTGAGTTTTGTTTTTACTTTAATTTGCAGTTGTTCGGAGGTACCTGAGAGGTGGATAAATTCTAATGGCCTACACACATGCGAACGCACACAAATATATTTCGTATATTCCCTCAAGATGCTGAGCTGTAAATAACAGATAAAATGCACTGATGCGAGGAGGGAAGAACCAGAGGATACTTCCTGGGGAGCGATTATAGCCCCAGAAAAGAGCACCACACTGGATTAATCTGGAGTTCCTAGGAGCGCAGCCTTGACGGGGGCGGGATTAAATCCAATAACCGTCCCTCTTCCTAACCCTGGTCCTCCACTTCTCAGCTCTTTACCCGCTGTCCCACACTCGTCTCTCTTCCTCATTCTTCACCTCACCCGTTGCCCTTAATTGGATGATCGAGGCCCTCTAGAGCGCTTCCCCCGAAGCACCAGAGTCACCCCGCAATGCCCGAGGCTGTTGTACATAAATTAAAGGGCCTCTCAGCCCTGGGTTTAAGGCCTACAAAGTCACCTGCCTCAGTACAGTCTCGATACCCAAAACTGCTGGCCACCCTCAGCTTTCCTCCCCCAGGGCTGCTTCGTGGGCTGCTGGCCGTGTTCTTTCTCTCAGGGGAAGAACGTCCCCAGGATCTTTAGCTGGAAGGCTCGTCGAGGGCAATTCTCAGTCCCAGGGATCACTCGAGGGAGACTTCCTTCCACTGCAGCGGCCTATCATCCTGACCGCTGACCGGTTGGCAGGGAGCAGGGAAGGAGACCCTGGGCTTGGTGGGTGTGTCCGAGCCAGGGCGCCTCACCAGGCCCGGACACCCTGCAGCGAGGCGGGCAGATGGCCCGGTGGGCTGGCGCTCGAGCCACCCCCGCGGAAGCCCGCGCTGGCCAGGGGCGCGGGCGGCGCGGGGCCCGGAGGCGCGCTCCCGTAGCCTCCGCCGTAGCCGGCGCCGTAGGGAGCTCCCGCGTAGCCGCTGTAACAGGAATAGGGCCCTGCGACCACGCCGTAGGGACCCGGGAAGGCTGGCGCGCCAGGGCCTAGGCAGGGCTTCCCGTCCCGCACCAGCACCGGCACCGCCACCCGGCGCGGCGCCAGGGGGTGGCTCGCCAGTTCTAAGGACTTGTCCTGGCGCTGTCTCTTGCACTTGTAGCGCCGGTTCTGGAACCAGATCTTGACCTGAGTAGACGTGAGCTGCAGCGCGCTGGCCAAGTGCTCGCGCTCCGGCGCGGACAGGTACCGCTGCTGCTTGAAGCGCCGCTCCAGCGCCAGCACCTGCGCCTGCGAGAAGAGCACGCGCGGCCTCCGCCGCTGCCGCTCTTTGGGCGGCTCCGCGCGCTCACCGCGCGTGCGGTCGCCGCTGCTTCCAGCGCGGCGTTCTGGTCCCCGGGTCCCGCCGAGGAGGCCAGGCTCTAAAAGCACAGGAAGGAACACCGTCAGGGCCCTGCCTAAGGCTCACCTGAGCCATTCTTACACTATTTTCAAGACACGCCTCCTCCCCCGGATAGCCTCCAGTTCGCGCCCCCTTCTCTCTTCTGCTGAGCTCTTCCCCAGGTCGGTCAGAAGGTTCCTTTCCCCCAAACTGTCGTTTTTGTACCTGCTGGAACATAATAAATTGTGACACTCTACGGTCCCCGTTGTACGACCATTTTCCAAAAGGTAGATTCTCGATCGATAGTCTAAGCTTCATTTTCTTCTTAGAGTGTCTGTGTATGGGCGGTGGCGTGGAGGTGGTTCGCTGCGATTTCAATTCCAAAGTGTGGTCGAGATTGGGGGAGCTTTTGCTGTGAGAATCACAGGTGGGGGCTGACTTTGCCCTTGGTGGTCAGAGAGAGAAGAGAGGGAAGGGGAGAGAGATGGAAAAAATTGAGAGGGAGAAGGAGAGAAGGGAAACAGGCACCTCGGTGACATGCTTGCAGGAAGGCGCCTGCCTGCCTGGTCATCCATCGTGATCCCGCGCCTATCGCGGGATGCTTGGCTCCAAGCGAGGAGTCTCGAGCGACTCCCACCTTCATCCACCTTGACACACACCCTTGTCTTTCTTGGTCATCAAGTGCTACACAGGCACCAGGGACCGGTCCCATATTTTTTGGAAGGGAGGCTCTGTAATCCAAATTAACAAAATAAAATATAAGAAAATATTTTCTGACTCCTGACTCTTGGCTTGGAAAGTAAAGTTCTCTTGGAGGGATATGCAAAGTTAAGATCCACATTTAGCTTTTTATAAAGTTGCCTCTTTCTCCTTTGACGTCTCCGTGGCAAGCGGGTGCGTTGGCTTCGCACTGACATCCTCCTCCCCTGGGGTAGCTCCCTCGCCGCGCACAGGCAGATGCCTTGGACTCAACCAGTTAAAACAGGGTTGAAGGCCCCTGGCTGCTGACGGTGTGCTCGGAGCCTGCCAAGATGCAACCTTCCTGCCCTTCTTCCCACCTGCATCCTGTCTCCACTGAAGCTCTGTTTTCACCCAAGGGCGAGTAGACAGGAAACGCTGAAGTGTCGTTGAAACTCACGCCAGGAGAAAACCAGGAACATGCCGGGGATGCAAGTTAGTGGCGAGGCCGAGCGGGACAGGCCTAATTAGAGTTGGTGCGGGTTGGAACCCGACTCCAAGTCCCGCGCTGGCAAAGTCTCCTGGAGGATGAGCTGCTTGGCATTTAAAGTTTGAAGAAATAAAACTTCCTTCAGAGAAGCCTGAGCTCAGAAAAACTGAGGATATCTCTCTTCGCAAAGAGGAAAAATAGTGACGAGGGTTTTTTTTTTCTTAGCAAATAGAAAAGTAACGACTGACCTTCAGTGCCAGCACCCCGCGCTCTCCCGCTCACAATCCAGAACCCCACCCTCCACCCCCCGCGTCTCAGAAAGCAAGGTGCATCGGCTGAGGACAGATGAGGCGCATCAATGCCACCAGAAAGGTCCTTTCCCCGCCGGATCGCTTCCGCTCCCTGGGCTTAGTTCTCGGAGTCCGGCTCCGGCCCTTCTCGGTGTCTATTGCAGCCGCAGGAGACACGCTGCCTTAGACTGCGAGGGGACAGCAGGGGTCAGAGGAACGAGTCTCTTTCTCGCCAAGGCCGAAGTGAACGCCGAATTGACTGAGCAGTGTAGAGCGAGTTTAGTGGTTAGAGTTCGCTGCAGATAACTCACCAGCTTCTTTGCGAATACAGCACAGATTAATATTCTCAGTCTCTGGAATAGGTGAATAACCAGCTTGCAAATCGATGAATAACTCCGAACTAGCGTCCTTAATTTACGCCTTGATGGAGGGACAGTGGCACCGCCTGGTAAAGGAGACACGACCAGCGAGGCGCCTCATGGGGGTCCCCAGAACCACGTGGAGGCTGCGAACCCAGGTGCAGAGGTTGGGCGAAAGGAAGAATGGCTTTTTCATCCCCAGAATGTCTTTAGAACTCGTTTAGTTTTTCCCCAAAGCGCACAGGCGTTTTCCAGGGATCTGAAGTGTGTCATCGGATTGAATGTTCCGCGCCAAGACTCCGCGGAGCCGCCACCCAGAGCAGCCAAAAACCGAGCTGCCCTTAACTGTGCTCCCAGACGCGGAGGGCCCGCCCGGGGACTCAGACACCACCTGGTCTGGTCGCCACCTCTCATTCTCGAGACGAGGAGCCGGTCAAAAGATTTACCTGGATGGCCAGGCCACTTAGCCAGTCCCAAGAAAGGGCCAGCCGGGACCGACACCAGAGCTCTCAGAGTCTTCTCTCCCAAAGGGCCCTGCTGCTTTGATGGCTACGCTTTGGGTTAGGGTAGAGAGGCTCAGAGGTGGCAGGGAAGACGGGCGGTGACCCAGTACAGCTAAGATAGTGTAGCGGGTTTCGCTGTGAGAAAGAGAAGCTATAGTTCCTGGGACTGTGGTTGTGAGTGTGATGATGTGTTCGTGGGCGTATGAGGACAGGCTGCTGTGGAAATAGAGATGCTCTAAGATTCAGGACCTTATTTTTCTTAAGGGAAGTGAAGCAGAATGAGGGTTTGGAGGGGGTGGCAGAGGCGTCTGAGTCTGTCTTTTAGACTCTTCGAATAAGGGGAAATTAGGATAGGCCCTAGGAACTGGGAAGACAGAAGATGTGTGCCTGCCCCGCAAAGAGCCAACGGGTTATGACCCCCGCCCCCATGATCTCTCCGTGGGAGCCAAGACCTGAGCTTGTACTCACGTGATTCCCCCATCCGTTCCGTGACCATCTCTGTGACCGTCTCACAGGATCCTCCAGGAGGCTCCGACATGTCCTTCCTTTTGTCGCTGCCGCCCCTATCAGTGTGGTGAACCACCAACCCTTGCGGTTCTGGGACCTGTCGCAGGTGCTGAGAGCTTTCCGGGCTCCTCCGTGCTCCCTGGAGTTGCAAGGCCTCAAGGCCAATCTGCTCGCGCTCCAGCCGCAAGATGTCTTTGACCGAGAAGGGGGTGGAGGTGACAGGGTTCTGCAGCATCCCGAAGGCGGAGGGAGAGAGGCCAGGGTGTCTCCGGCCCCCGCGAGGCGCAGCGCCCAGGGCTTTCCGTCTCGTCTCTGCTAGCACCACAGACCGAAGGTCCAGGGCAGACGCCCAGCGTCCAGGACTGCGCCTTCCTCTGGGCCATCCCTGCCACCTGGTGACCAGGGCCGAGGGACGAGACCACCAACTCCCATTGGCTCCCGCAGAAACCACGTGTTAGGCAGCCCAGCGCCATCCTCTCCAAGCGCTTTCTTCTCGCTCCCTTTCAATTCCTCTGCAATCCCCAGCCACCTCCTGGGAAGATTTGGTTCTTATTGAAGGTTCTCAAAAGCAAGGGAAACGGGAGAGATGGTGCGGCATTAGGCTCGTAACTCGGTGAATACGGTGCCAGCACAAGCTTGTGAGGTCAACCCCGAGTCCGCCCGGACTTTCCTAGAGGACGGGAGAAGAGGCGGGGCGGGTTGGAGCCCTTGCTTTGCAACCCTAGACGGTCCCTCCGGCTTAGCTTTAGCTCTAGTCTCCACTCCTGTGGCAGAGGGAAATTCAAGTGGAGACAGCTGGGCACCGCGGGATGGAGGTGCACGCTGGAGTCTTCGTGGGTGCAGGGCGGGGGCAGGCGGGGCAGAGTTCCTTCCAGGGAGCAGAGGCTAGACCGCGGAGGAGCGAGTCTTGACCCGCCACGGCCTAGGCGGAGGTGGAAATGTCTCACCTAGAGCCAAAGGAGGGTCTGAGGAGACGGGATCCGCCACTTCTCAGCTGGTGCATGTCAGCCAGAAAGGGCAAAGGAGCAATATTGCGGGAGCTCCCTAGCTCTTAGCAGGCCCCGCGAGTAGGTGGGGAGGAGGACGGCAATAGCCTTGGCTCGCACGAAGGTGCCAAAAGGGGCTCACCTTGCCCTTCCTGTCTCCAAGTTACTTTCTTCTGTCCCTCTGTCTCCCCTAAAGTTGGTTGCCTTGAGCGCGTGTGAGCGTGACTATGAACGCGACGCCTCCTACCCCCCAACGCACACTCCCGCAGGAGTGATAAGTTTTGAGCATCAGAAAAGTTCCTTGGACACAGGCAGCACCGAGTAAAGGGAGGCAGTGTGGTACGATGGTTATGAGCACTGAGCTGACGTCAATAGATGTAGCCTTGCTTTGTATCAAGTGTGGACTTTGGGCATTGTAATGATCTCTCTAAGCTTTGGCTTAGTCAAAAGTGGAGCTAAGCATATGCACATCAGAAGATGGTTGTGAGAATTAAGTGAGATAATGTGTATGAAACCATCGATGAACGTCCACTGCTATTTCTCACGCTACACAGTTCAATCGGGACGACTCGATTGGGGGGTCAGGAGTCTCAATACAGTAAGAGCTTAAAAATATTTTTAAATAAAAATGAGATCTCACTAGAGTTCTTTTTGAGATTTCAGATCAAATGTTTCTTAACTAAACCTTCTTAGGCTAATTCAATATTACAAGGACTGTCTGAACATTATTATTTTCTGAAACCCAGACGAGCTGGACTTATTTCCCCAGGCTAGTGGGTGCAAAAATTCTCACAATAATTCATGCAAAATGTTGGCAAATTTGATGGTTTAGCCAAGTAAATTTTTCTTATATATATTAACTTAGAGTTGGAGGTTGTAAATACCCACCTACCAGGCCTTAGTATTATTTAATCTTTACATCCAAGCTATACTCAGAGTGTTTCCAGCTGCCTCTTTTTTTTTTCCTGTGAGGAGTCGCAATCAGAGAGGTTAAGAGACTCCTCAGGTGGCCCAGCTCCTGGATGGCAGGGTGCCCAGACCCTGGTTTTGTTAAAACAGCACCTCTCTTTTCTTTTCTGAAAGAGACATCACTTTGTCCTCAGAGATGTCGAAATCTTGCAATGACCCGTACATTTATTTAAATTTTATCCTTTCTGATTATAAAAGTTATCATGTGCACTCTGCAAAAAAATGAAAAGTAAGAAAAAGTTGAAAAGAAAACAAGATCCATCTAGAGATGCTATTTGAGTGCACTTCCTTCGTTCTATATTTTTGTATGTACGAATTCGTAAAGTATATTTGAGTTTGTATATTTTAAATTTACATCATAAGCATGTCCAGCACTTCATTAAGCACTTCAAAACGGCAATATAATAGTCCATATTATGGATGGACCATAATACACTGTTTATACTTTTAGATTTTATCTAATTTTTTTTGACACCGTAATTAGGGGTCAGGGAACATCTTGGTGTCGTCATCCTCGTCGACATTTTGGATTAGTTCCTCGGAATAAATATGTAACATAAAGACTAATGAATCAAATATTTTAATGCTCATAAAACATATTACCCCACGACTTTCTAGAAATTTTATATTATCATATCTTCCTCCTCGCAGAGGTGCAGGCTAAGGCCTGGTAGGTGGGTATTTACAACCTCCAACTCTAAGTTAATGCACATTTAGGATATTTCCCCGCAGACGACCTCCAGTAGAAGCGTGCTCACTCCTTCCACTCCGGGCTGGGGCTGGGGGCGATCCCAGATATAAACAGTAAGTCGCGACCCTAGAGCACCTCATTCTGCGGTGGAATTCTCGCTGCAGACTGTCGCGCTCCAGAAAGTGTAGAAAGAAGGACACCTTGGGAGAGACTTAGCGCCAGGACCCCTGAGAGTTCAAATTCTGCTCTCAGATCCTGGGCCTTGCCTTTCTTTCTCGGTTTGCTGCAAGGATCAAAAGAGATTTTGGATGTGAAAAGCCCTTTTTGTCCCTCTCAAGAGATGCAAACGGAAGCCTTCAGTTACGCTAAGGGTGGCCTCGGCTCAGGCCTGGGTGCACCCAGGGCCCACCTGGAGAGAGAGGTCGACTTCACCTCGCCCAGCCCTGCGGGGAATGAGTCTGTCTTTCTTCCTTCGCTGTGGGGTCTCAGCTCCCAGTGCTCTCCTCCCGCCCAGACCTCGTCCTCCAAGCGAGTCACCTCCGGTGGCTGAGATGTTGCTGCAAACAGGTTGGGCCTCAGAGTCCCCCTCTTTCCTCTCCCTCCAGCGCTAGGGAGCACTGAAAGTCGCCTGCTAGGAGTAAAACCAGTGACATTAATCTCACCTCGTCTGCATCAATTGCATCCACATTAAGGACCGCCCCGCGACATAAGAAGCGACTTGCAGAAGCGCGAGCATCAGGGAGAAGCAAGGAGGAAGTTAGGCCAAGCGTCCAGGGTAGAAAACCTAGGGCATCCTGAGACCCTTGGGCAGTATTCCTTGCAGCCCAGACAGTGTGGTGCCGGGCGGTGTGTGTGCCTGTTGGTTCCTTATGAGTGGAGAAGTCGTTATCTCTGTTCTTAAGATGGAGATGGCCATGCCAGGGGTAAGTGGACCTGTCTTACTCCACTCAGGTCACACAATAAAATGCTTAAACCAGTACTAGTTCCACAAACATGTTTTGAGCATCTCCGTGGGCCAGCTTGGTCCAGGCTCTGAACACATTGAGGGAATGAGAGGTCAGTCTTTTATCTTATCTCATTCTTGCACAAGAGATAGGCTTTTAAATGATTCCCATGCAGTGTGATACCTTGCACAATCATGGATTTGGTGCACAATAAGTATTGAATCTCTTCTCATCCATGATTAACAAAAGTCCCTTTCTCTTATTTCTTTCAGACTTGGGGGGTTCCCTCTTTAAACTTCAATACTGTTTCTAAGATCTGTAGAGTGAGTGCAGGATCCCCTTAGACTAGATTAAGACTCTGAGTCTGTTGTCACAGCTTATCCCCAGGGATGTCAGGCATATACCGAAATTGCTCCAGGCAAAGCAGAACATATGGTCACCCTATCTTTTATAAGGTATTTTGCAAGACACTGAGGACACAAAGAGAACTGGCACACATTCCAGGACCCTCCAAAAGGATCCAGTCCAGTAGGGGAGAAGACAGGTGAACTTTCATTGTAGAATGTCACCAGCACACCTTTATCAGGTGGAGTGGCATGAATGTGCCTAATTTCACCCCCTGATGAAAGAGAACATTTTTACTTATAATGGTATTTTCATCATCAAAATCTGTGATGTGGATTTGATTACTACCTTTAAGAGATTGGTTGGTCACCAGCGCACCCTTTTTTATGCTGTCACAAGGCAGGCACACCTGCAGTCCCACACATAAGGCCCTCTCACTAGCGACAGGCCCCTGCCCAGGAAAAGGACTGCTCCCAGGGCTCGTTCCTTCTTATAGATACTCTTTTACAATTTGCTTTTTTTGGCTTAACAATGTATCCTGGAAACCACACCCTAATGGTTCAAAGAGATCTTCCTTATTCTTTTTCACTGTTGCATAGTACTTCACTGTGTAAATGTACCACAATTATTTCAACCACTCTCCTATGAATATTTAGATTTTTCCAGTGTTTTGCAATTATAAATAAAGCCATAAGAAAGACATTGTTGCTATGTGTTTGTGAGTTGTTACAGGTATATCTTCAGAGCATATTCCCAGAAGTGGGATCGTGGGTCAAAAGTAATTGCATATCTAATGGATTAAGGCATTGCCAAGTTCCCTTTCAGAATGGTTGTACAGGTTTGCATTCCACCAGCAATGTAGGGGAGTGCCTGCCTCCAAGTAGTAGCCTGGTCAACAGAATGCATCATATGTTTTAATTTTCGCCAATCTGATAGGTGAAAAATAATACCTTGTGTTTTAATTTGCATTTTTCTAATCATGAGTGAGATAGAACTTCTTTTTATATGTTTAAGGATACATGTGTATGTATGTATCTATACATTCACATGTATAATATGCATGTACATATAAAACACATACATATATATATAGACATTTCAATTGTATCTCTCCCATTTTTTATCATTTTTAAAGTGTTTTCTATATGTCAGCGATTTTGGCCATCGGCGCTATATGTTGCAAATATTTTATTCCTGTTTGTCAAGGTTTTTTCTTTTACTTCTTTTATAGTGCTTTTTGTCATGCATTTTTAAATGCAGTAATCCTGTGTATTAACCTCTCTTTTATTGCCTCTGGATTTGAGTGATAGTGAGAAAACCTTTCTCTACAACGAGGTTAAAGAAGAATTCACCCATATTTTCTTCTAGGACTTGAATAATTTTGTTGTTTCCATTTAAATTTATTAGGAGTGTATTCGGGTGTGTGGTGTGAGCTAAGGATCTAATATTATTTTTTCCTAAATGGCTATCCTGGGGTCATTTTAAC
>NW_011889131.1:596172-600215 GCF_000151845.1 Pteropus vampyrus | reverse complement strand
CAGAGCCCGCCAGAGTTTCACACACCCTGTCTGACCTTGGGGGTCAGACAGACCCTTTCCAGGCTGTTTTGAGTATCCGGTGTCTTGCTCAGCTGGGTCATCCATGATCTCATCGATGTCCCTTTGAGATAAGTAGGACAGCTGCCGTTATCTCAATTCCAGGGATCAGGTGTTGAGGTGCAGGGGGGGGGGTACCTTAACTTGTTTAGTACCATTTACCTCGTGAAGGGGCAATGACAGGACTGACACAGTGCTTTAGGGGCAAGTCCAGGGCTCCAAGTTGTACCTTCCTTAAGGGGTCACCAACCTGCAAATTGGTATAAGTGATGTTGTACTATCACAGTGTTATTCTCTGTGAATGTAAAAGATGTCAACACCTCAACACGGATGGAATATAGGGACACCTCTTAACTGGGCATATGTGTGTAGGGTGTCCAAGGAGGAAAACATTATAAATGGACTTTTTCTACAAAATAACTTTAACAAAACATCAAAAACCTCTTTAATTGATTTCTTCAACATAATGGCAAGTCGCCCAATGATTGTTCCAGAACTCATCATTTAGGGGCCTTCTGTTGCCTGCTACATCCAGCCTAGGCTTGTGAATTTGCTCTTTTAATTAAAATATTTTTGCATAATACATACAAATGAATTGTGTTTTGTGAGTTTAATTTTCAAAGGACAAATTAAGCACACTCTTTAGGAAAACTAGAGACCTGCTAAGGTGTAGTGAGCTTGTAGCTAACTACTCCAGATTCCCAGGATCCTGCCTGAATGGAAGTGTGAATGGAATACCATGCTATCATTCAGAACATTTTTGCCTCTGTGCAGAATCATTCAGTCCTAAGGTGTTCATAGTCTGTCTGTGTCCCCCACACCAGGCAATAATCACATCCACAGCCCTCTGTGGGGCCAGCCATTCCTGGTGGGTACCTTGCATATAAGGAATTTAATTTGTAATATATACACGGGGTTTCATGCTTCTTAATAACTTTAGATGGATGTTAAAGAAAGCAGAGACTCTTTTTAGATCTCTCCCCCCAGGAAACGTGTGTTTGCTTCCCCCAAAACACAAGGAGAAGGGCATGTGGGCTAGTGTGCTGGGAGGGAGCCCAGGGCCTGGGGAGGTGCAGGGCACAGTCCATTACCCTCACCCAATGGGCACTCTCCATACATATGTCAGTGGAGGGGCAGCTGCCTGGACAAAGATAGAGCACACAGACACAGCCGGCATGTTGATATTTGGTGCCTCGTAGATAAATTAACCCGATAACCAAGTGTTTTTTTTCCTTCCACGTTTTCCCAGACAGTCTGACGCTGAGCAGACGCATTAGAGAATAGGACGGCGCATTTAAAAGCAAACCTAGGGAAGGTCTCCTGTTTTGAGCAGGTCCGCTTTATATAGGAGAATATGCCCAGAAGGCTCTCACGGTGCCAGAGAGCCCTTCATCCAGCTTCCTTTGGCAGGGTTCCTCTGGCCTCTGCTGTCATTTGGGGTTCTCTCCAGGGCCTGGATGCTGTAGGCTGCCCTGCCTGCTCGGAGCAGGGCTGAAATGGATCTGTATCCATAGAGTTCTGCGCTTGTTTGGGGTAGATTGGAGGATGGTTGGGATACTATTAATTTATCCCAAGAGAAGCTGGTAATATCCTTCTTACTCAAGTTGTAGCATTTGGAGAGATTGGAGAATAGGGAATTGTAAGAAAAGGATATACAATGTTTGACTCTGATGGGTCAGACAGATTGTTAAATAGCCAAAGTTTTAAAGTTTTACTTTGCATTTCCTTTTGATCTGTCTGGGAGGTCTGGGAACAGAGACAGGAAGGGAGGTGCCAAAATTGTGCTTGTTGTAATACACAGGAGAGAGCCTCAAACCAAGTTAACAGATGAAATTGCCACTAGGAACAGTAATTGTTTTTTTTTTCTGTCTAATTCTCAGGAGGGTCACTGTATCAAAAGCTAATATTTGACCGTTAATTTATCAAACTCTACGCATTATTTTTAGCAACCCACTCCCTCATATTTGTAGATAGGCCCAGAGAAACTGAACGCTGTGGCCAAGGGCACGTTGTTAGAAGCCTGGGAGCAGGGCTACTGCTCAGCCTGGGAAAGCCAGACTAGACTCTTCAATGGATCCACCAGGCCTGAGTAGGCGTCTGTGAGGTACCAGCCTTTGACATTTATCCCCCCTTATCCAGTGCCTCTCTGACAAGTAGCCTTTCATAAATATCATTGGTTTAACAATAAACCATTGATTAAAATTCTCAGCCTTACTTTCCCACTTTGAATGAAGGGGTGGACCGAATATTCATAATAGCCAAATCTTACTCAGTGATGACTGGGCACTGTGCTTTACACGGGTTCTTCTTACGTATGTACTCAATTTATTACCAGTACCATCATGCTTTTCTTCCAGATGCCTTCATGACTCTTTCAAGTCTTTGCTCAGGTCACCTCCATTCACCTTGATCCCTGCCCTCCGGGAGCTAACAACATGGGGGAAGGGGTAGAGAAAATAAACACTAATGTATAACACATAGGTAAATTGTATAGCATTTTAGAAAGTGATGTATGATATGGAGAAAACAAATAGATGTGAAGAAAAGAAATAGGCACGGGGGATCGGAAGTGTGCTTGTATGTGCATGGGCTCGTGCACAGGTGGGCGGTCGCAATGTTAAGCTGGTTAGAATAGGCTTTCTTTGAGAAGAGCATACTTGAGCCAGGACCAAGGGCGAGGAGGGAGAGAGTTATGCAGAATTGGAGGGAGTGTGAACAGCTATAGTGCAAAGGCCCTAAGAGGGCATCATGCTTGGTATGTTTGAGAATCAGTGTATTAAGAATGGATGGAGTGGAGTGAATGAGGTGGAGGGGACAGAGCAGCAGTGGGAGGTGAGGTCGGAGAGGTAGGGGGGCCTCGCTAGGTGAGGGAAGGACTCTCGCTTTAACTTTTGAGGCTACTGAGACCATCGGAAGGTTTTGAGTAGAGGAGTAGTAGAATGTGACTTGAGTTTGTAAGGACCTCCTGGTTTCTGTGTTCAGAACAGATTGCAGTAGAGCAGAGATGGGAAGAGGGGGACTTGTTAGGGAGGCTGGCACAATAATCTAGACAACACATGATGACAGTGGACCCAGGGTGGAAGCAGAGGATGTGGTCAGATTCTAAGCGTAATCTGAAGGTTGATGGAACAGGATTTCCAGGCGATCATGCGTGGAGTGTAAAATACAGTGAGGAGTTGAGAATAATTCCAAGTTTTTTGGCTTGGGCAGATGGAAAGGTGGAGTTGCCATCAACTGAAAAGAAAAAATCTATAGGCGGAGGAAGTTTTAGGGAGAAGACCAAGAGTTTAGTTTAGTTACAAGATCTGAGACGTCCGTGAGACCCTCAGTAAGTGATTAGAGTCCAGAGTTTAGGAGACAGGCCTAAGTTGAAAACGTATATTTGAGAACTGTTGGCCTATATATGCTGTTTAAAGCCACAATCATGGATGAGATCACCCAGAACAGAGTGTAAATAGAGAAGAAAAGAAAAGAAGTCCAAGATCACATTCTCAGCCTAGAGGTGAAGAAGTCAGGGATTCAGAACAACAAGCATTTATAAACCTGGTCAGAATGCTGTAGAAAGGCAATGTCATTAAAAAAAATGTGCTGGACTGTTCTGCACTAAAGGAAACAAAAGAGGCATTCCCACCAAATACATTTCTTGAACTTGGATGGGATACTGAATAAAAAAAGAAGATACCAAAGATATTTTTGAAACAATTGGGGACATTGGAATTTGAATAGGTATTAGCCGATACGATAGAATTAACTGTAGAGTGGTTTCGTTGGAAGTGTTTAGGATGAAGAGTTATGACTTATGAACTTCCAAATTTTTCAGCAAAATATATATGGAGAATAAATACAGCAAAATGGTAGTAGTTGGTGAATGGTGAGTTGAATAGTTAAAGACCCATGGGTATCCATTGTATTGTTCTTTCAATTTTTCCATAAGTTTGAAACATTTCAAAATAAAAAAGTCAGGAGAAATAAAGGTTGGAGTAAGA
>NW_011889131.1:593434-594977 GCF_000151845.1 Pteropus vampyrus | reverse complement strand
CTCCCTCCCTCCTTTCTTCCAAATTAACTAGATTCTAAAAGTAGCATACACTCATGGAAAATAAGGAAAAAGAAAGAAAAACACAGAGAAACAAACTCCCAATCCCATTACTCAGAAAAAAAATCTTTTGATATTATCTGTTTAGTCTTTTTTTGCATAAATATAATTATTTTACAGAAACAGATATTAGATATGCAGTTTCTAACTCACCTTTTTGTTAATGTTATATTGTGAAAAGTGTTGCACATCATCAAACATTTCTATCTAAGGATTTTGAGTGACTACATGATATTTTATCTTACAGCTATATAGAGTTTTTAAAACTAGATTTCTTTTGTGGGATATTTAGATTTCTTCCAAAATTTCCCTTCAAGTAACATTGCTGTAAACATTCCTGTAATAAATATTTTGTATGCCTCAGATTGTTTTCTCGGTATAAAGTGTGTTGGAGAGAGGAGAGGGGGAGAAATGCATTATTTCTTCCAGAAAAGTGGCGTTTGGTGGCAGAATCTGCTCGAAAAACAAAATCGCTGAGTGAGTCTTTTCTAGACGCCTCTCTGCACAGTCCCCGCAGCCACTGCGCCCAGGCCCCGGCGGAGGGGGCTTGTCCCAAGGTGCCAGATGCCATGATTGCAAAGAATAAATCAAGGAGTAGCCTGAGACAGTACCTTAGTTTTTGAAAAAAGCTCATTGATGAAATAAGTTAATTATCCTCTTTGTATTGGCTGAATAAATCCCTATTCCAAATCGGGTTTGCTTTAAGTTAAGGAGGCCTCCTGCCATGTTCTAGTCCCTGACACAGTGGACCCTTGAGGTGGAGTCTTCAAGCCACTCTGTCTCCTTCCCCAAGGGAACCCAGTGGGGAGCTCCTGGGAAGGGATCTGCTTAGTCAAAGGAGTCTTTATGGGAAAGAATCGGGCAGCAGAATTAGAGAAGCACGAGTCAGAAAATGTAGATTCGCCGGCAAGGCAAAACTTGTTGGTTTGATTTTCAGTGTGAAAAGAGATAAGCGGTGGATGCCCTAGAAAAAATATTTGTATACAATTTACTTATATTTTGCGTTTTTGCGTTAAGGTTCTTTTATTATTGCTTTAGTAGAATAACCATATCTTTAAGTGTATATTTAGGAATATACATCAAAACATACACAACTCAATAGAAAAATAACCAGTTCGCTATCTAAGTGTTGGATAAACTCACTCCTCACCCCTGCTAATAATAGCGCTTACGCTGTGCCAGGCACTGTCCTGTTTTTACAGACGTGAACTTTTAAACCTCGCCCGACCATCTGAGCTGGATACCCCACGTTACAGCTGGGGAAACAAAGGCAGGAAGAGCCTAAGTTCTGGGCAGGTTCCAAGTCGGTCAGTGGGTTCCAGAGGCTGAGTTCTTACACACTACGCCACCTTTCAGCCACCCCAAAAGAAAAGTCCCGGGCTTCCACTAATCAGCTTCATTCGATCCCAGAGAAAATAAGAACCTTAACTAAACAGAAGCCCGCACATCCCCCGCCCCAGGCCCCGCCCCATTCCCTTCCCCGCCT
>NW_011889131.1:587608-591849 GCF_000151845.1 Pteropus vampyrus | reverse complement strand
GAGAGAGACCCAGAGTGTTCAGAGAATTCAGTTTATCTGTCATTCTTTAGTTCCCACTTCCTTTGATATGGACTTACAGTGAGGAAGAAGAAGAGAATGTAGCATGAAAAGGTAAGAATTTGTAGAGTGAAAGGCCTGCTGGCAGTTCCTGGCCTTTAATCCATAGGTTCCCCATGGTTTTAGCCATAGGGAATGACTCTTGGTTCCTGTTTCCCCTTCACCGGTGTGGGGAATGGGTTGTTATCAATCCCAGCAGAAATCTTCCTTTGTTCTGAAGGTGTCCTCCTGGCCTGGCTGCAGGGCTGATCAGCACCTTGCAGTCTCTGAATGTGGCTCGATTAATGTTTACATTCTCTTGCTTCCTTCCTACCTTACATCTACGTGTCTTCTGCACCCCCGGCAAAGACTATCTAGTGTTTTGTACATTTAGGAAGCAGTTCTTTGCCTGCTTAATGTCTACCTCTTGTTCGAAGATGCTCCCCCCATCCCAGGGCTACCCTCCTGCTGTTCAGAAGCTTCCCCACAATCCTTTGGGTCTCTTAGGGCTGCCCTGTTGGAACAGGTCTTTGCACACCCAGCCTCATCTGCCCAGTTTCTCCGTTTAATTCTTGCCAAAAGATGCCCTTGTGCAAAGTAGTGCAACAAGTTTTCTTGATGGCATCGGCTGCCTCAACCTCCCTTGCAATTTCCGATGTTCACTTGTGAGGGACAGTTCTGACTGAAGACCATGTCTTACTCCAAAGGATGGCATGTCTGACTGAGCTTCTCAGACTTTGTCTGGGACCTTATCAGATGACTCTGTAGTGTGGGGCCTGAGACTTTGCATTTCCCACAAGCTCCTGAGGACTGCTACTGTTGGTCCTCAGACCACATTTTGAGTTGTAAGGCTCCAAGGGATTCAGACTTGTGGGATGGCTCCAGGGACAGAATATTTGGGGCTGTTGCTCTCCCCCCACACCCCTCCCTTTGCAAAACCTTTTGCCCGAGGCAGGTCCTTTGCTTATGAGTAGATTAGAAAGACAATGAGTTGCTCGATGAAGAGTTGAGTCTTGGATACATACTAAGCCAAAGTTTAGCTTACACCATTTACTGCAGGAATATGGCTAAGTCACAAAGCTTCTTTGAACTTATGTTTCCTCACTTATATATGAGCATAGAAACCTGTATCACTGGTTTTATTCGGGAATCACGGTAGATAAAAAGCCCACGTGACTATGCTTTTTAAAGACATAAAGCAATGACTGTATGGAAATGATTCGTTTTATTCTCCATGGATTTGCGATATGTTCTCAAAAGGTAGACCGATGTGCTCACACACAAATAAAATTAAATATATTGAATATATATGCATACACACAGAACTCATTTATATTAAAGCAAAAGCTATGCTCTTTGAAATGTCTTAAGGATAATGGTTCATTTTTATGAGTTATCAAGATTCTTCAGGAAAGGCACAGAAAGAAAAAATAACAGTTTGAGAGAGCATAGCTGTATCTCTCACACCAGCCTTACACTGGACTGACCGTTGTATTTGGTGCTTAATTAGAACTCGCTCGTATTTGGGAGTAATGATAGTTTTCTTTTATTCAGTGGATTTTTTCCTATAGTAACACACAGTTCAGAACAAAGACAAGTTTTATTTGAGACTGTCACGCATCAACTAGTGTAGTTGTTAGTGGTCACTACATTTGTCTCTTTTCCTGAAAATGGGGCTTGTTTGTATATTAGTGGTTGCTTCACTTCTTTTAAGCAAGGGTTGGTCCTAGAGAGGCATATTTGACCCACACTATTTGATTGTTTTAGATTAAAAGATTTTTTTCAGAAAAGAAATTTTATATTTATAGAAAAATTGAAAAGAAAGTACAGAGAGTTTCAATATCAACCATCCCTAAGAGTTTCCTCTATGATTAACATCTTGCATTAGGGTGGTACATTTGTAATAATTTACGAACCAATATTAATACATTATTATTAACTAAAGCCCGAGTTTACATTAGGATTCACTCTTTGTGTTGAATATTCTATAGATTTTGACAAATATATAATGACACGTACCCACCAGTACAGTCCCACATGGAATAGTTTTCACTGCCCTAAAAATCTCCTGTGCTTCACCTATTCATCCCTCCTTCTCCGCGAATCCCTGACAACCACTTATCTGCTTACTGTCTCTGTAGTTTTGCCTTTTGTGGAATGTCATATAGTTGGAATCATACCGTATGCAATCTTTTCAGATTAGCTTCTTTCACAGAGATATGCATTTAAGGTTCTCCCATGTCTCATCGTGACTTGAGAGCTCATTTCTTTTTCTTGTTGAATATTATTCCATTGTCTGGATGTACCACAGTTCATTTATCTATTCGCCTATTGATGTTCATCTTGCTTGCTTTTAGTTTTTGGTAATTATAAATAAAGTGGCTAAAAATATCATTGTACAGGTTTTGTGTACATGTAGTTTTCAGCTCGTTGGGTGAATACTGAGGAGCATGATTGCTGGATCATATGATGAGAGTATGTTTAGTTTTATAAGAAACTACCAAACTGTTTTCTGAAAGGCTGTAATATTTTTGCATTCCTACCAGCAATGAGTGAGCGTTCCTGTTTGCTCCATATCCTCACCAGCATTCGATGTTGTCGACGTTTTGGAGTTTAGCCATTCTGATGCTGTCTCATTCTAGGGGTATATTATTATTGGCTTAACTTGGAATTTGCAGATGGTAAATGATGGCTGGAGCATTTTTTCATGTGCTTATTTGCCATCTGTGTATCTTCTTCAGTGAGGGGTGTGGTCAGATCTTTTGCCTATTTTTAAATTAGGTTGTTTGCTTTCTAATTGTTGAGATTTAAGAGTTCTTTTTGTATTTTGGATACAGCCCTTTATCAGATACGTATTTTGCAAATATTTTCTCTCAGTCTATGGCTTGTCTTTTCATTCTCTTAACAATGTCTTTCACAGAGCAGTTTTAATTGTAATAAAATCTAGCTTAGTTTCTCTATCAAAGATTATGTTTTTGGCATTGTATCTAAAAAGTCATTCCCAGCCTACGCTGTATTTAAAATGTTTAAATTTGAGCTGATATTCAAAAAATGAAAATATTAAAGAAATATCTGACATTGAATAAATATAAATTGAGAAATATTTTATAAAATAACAGGCTTTGTTCTGGTTACTGTGGTTATGTATGTAACAAATAACCTTACCACTTATAGGTGTGAAACAAATATTTATTATGCTCATGGCTTCTGTGGGCAGGAATTCAGAAAGGGCACAAAAAGGGATGGTTTGTCTCTACTCCATGATGTCTGAGTCTCAGCTAGAAGGGCTCAAGCCTGAGGGCTGGAAATATCTGCAGGCTTGTTCACTTTCCTGTCTGGTGGTGGATGCTGGCTGTCATCTGGGACCTTGGCTGGGGCTGTTGGCAGAAACACTTATATTTTGTCTTTCCACGTGGCCTGCTTGGCTTGCTCACAGCGTGATGGCTAGGTTCCAAGGGTAAGTAGAGAGAAGAGATAGAAAGAGAAAAAGAAAGAGAAGCTTAGAGAACCAGGCAAAACCCACATCCTTTTTATAAGCTGGCCTTAGAAATCACGTAGCATGACTTATGCCATATTCTACTGGTCAAAGGGGTAACAATCCCACCCAAGTTCAAGGGGAAGGGAAATAGACTCCACCTCTCAATGGAGAGTAGTAAGAAGGTTCTGGAAGAGCATGTGGACTAGGAATATTGTTTTGACCATTTTTTTGGAAAGTGCAAACTACTGCAGGCCTGTAATCTTAAAAACTGCAGATTGTGAAAGCCAAGAAGAGACTGGATAACTGTTCTACATTAAAGGAGGCTGAAGTGGCCTGAAAATTGAATGCAAAACATGATCAAGGATTTTCTTTTCTATAAAAAGCATTATTGAGAAAATCGATGAAGTCTGAATAAGGTAATGCTAATTTCCTGGTTTTGATAATTTCACTGTGGTTATATAAGGGAACGTATACATTTAGAAAATATATACACAAGCATTTTGGTGGAAAGGGCATCATATCTTCAATTTCTCAGTTTAGAAAAAAATATATGTACGTATGTGTGGATGGATGGATGTATCTAGAACACACACATGCACAGAAAAGAATGAAGCAAATGTGATAAAATTTTAATGTTTGGGAAAACTTGCTGAAGGGTACGTGGGAACTTTTATACTCTTCCTGCTATGTTTCTGTTAATTTAAATTCTGCCACATTAAAAATTTTC
>NW_011889131.1:551900-586738 GCF_000151845.1 Pteropus vampyrus | reverse complement strand
CAAACTACTGCAGGCCTGTAATCTTAAAAACTGCAGATTGTGAAAGCCAAGAAGAGACTGGATAACTGTTCTACATTAAAGGAGGCTGAAGTGGCATGAAAATTGAATGCAAAACATGATCAAGGATTTTCTTTTCTATAAAAAGCATTATTGAGAAAATTGATGAAGTCTGAATAAGGTAATGCTAATTTCCTGGTTTTGATAATTTCACTGTGGTTATATAAGGGAAAGTATACATTTAGAAAATATATACACAAGCATTTTGGTGGAAAAGGCATCATATCTTCAATTTCTCAGTTCAGAAAAAAATGTATGTACGTATGTATGGATAGATGGATGGATGTATCTAGAACACACACATACACAGAAAAGAATAAAGCAAATGTGATAAAATTTTAATGTTTGGGAAAACTTGCTGAAGGGTACGTGGGAACTTTTATACTCTTCCTGCTATGTTTCTGTTAATTTAAATTCTGCCACATTAAAAATTTTCTTAAATTAGGGAAGGTTGGAAAAAACCCCAAATCTCAGTTTTTGGCTTTTTTTGAAAATGGATAGAACTGGCCACGTTAGACATGCATTTCTGCATGATGAAATGAAGCTGAAAACTGGCAATTTTTTTAAACAATTGTCCTTGTTTCTTCAAATGATTTTTTATGAAGTCGCAATTTCAAGGAATATATTTATATGGCTCAAAGATTTTAAAAACATATAAAAAGGCATTCATACAGTGAAAAAATTTGCCCCTCACCTCCTACCTCTTATCTACCCCTCCCCATCACCTTCCTCTACATGTGACCACTTTGTCGATTTCTTGGGGAAATTCTTCCTAAGTTCCTCTATACAAGTTTAGGCAATGACTATATAGTATATAGTCTAGTCTAATCCCCTTAATGCAAAAAGGAAACGATTTCTATGCATCGGGACACCCTTCAGCAGGGCATTTATTCCTAAGTTTGCCCCGGCCCTCCGCTGCCTTGGGTTTATGCCCTGCTTGCTTCTTCTCTTCGTGTGATGTCTTCAGGCTGAGCAGACATCAGCTTTTGCAAGCTCTGCCTTAAAGGCTCTTTGTAAAGAGTATGTGGGAAAATGTATGTGAATGTAAGTTTTTCTACCAGTGTAAGCAATACAGATCATATCTATATGTACTTGTTCTTTGCATGGATCCATTGAGATAATGGATTTGAAAAAGCAAAACACAATAAATAGAAGTGGCAGAGCACTGGTGACTCCTGATAGGTGGTAATGAGAAGCATCTTTCTCAAGCATGACTATTGTGATGTTGCTCTTCCTTGAAGCCTCTTCTTGGGTTCCGTTGTTTTTTAGAAAAAGTTAACTGATAATCCAGCCCATCTTTTCTAGTCTTTACCTCTCCTGCCTTCTCAGTCTCCACTGCATTCCAGCCTGGTCTTCTTGTCAGAAGGACCAGCTGAGGCTTCAAGAGACCTCCACCCCTCCTGCCTCACAGCCGGTGGAAGTTCAGAAAGAGAGAGAAAAAGCACCAATGGCATTTACCTCTTAGCTTAATAGCCCAGTTTCTAAAACAGAACGAAACAAAAAATGAGCAAAATACTTACATTTGTTCAAGAGTTTATAAGATTGAATGGGTCCAGTACTTGTGGACCCATTCAATCTTATAGAAACAGAAACATTTCCCAGTTGTCATATGCGGGTGGACAGTTTTCAGGGAAAGGAAAGAACACAGGCTTTGTGTCAGAATCGGAGCCCTGAGCTCAGCTGGAGATGACTGATGCTGACTCCTAGAGACAGTTTCCCCTTCCATCCAAGGAGGATTTTAGCTGAGTCTTAGAGCCCTGCTGACTTGAGAGGTCTAAGACGTTCCCATATCTCATGGAAGAGATACAGTGACATGATGCTGGGCTTGAACTTAAATATACTTTCAAATGAGCCTAGTTCCACATAGAAATATAAGGGAGATTTAATCACGTGTTTCTGAAACCTCTCATAGGGAACTCATTTGACAATTCTGGATAAAGTAATTTAAAAAATATGTTTAAATGCAGTGATGATCTGTGAGGAAAATGTAAATCCTCAGAGGTAAATAAAACAAAACCAAATGAATTGAAAAAATCCAAATAAGTTAAAGCAGGAACCCAGAGAAGTAAGTAGAATGCTGAAGGCAGCATTTGCCCAGAAGTCATTGCTGAATCCTTGTGAACTTGAGATTTTATGGCACCAGGGACAGAAGATAAAGCTTAAGGCCCATCCAGGGAGAATGTAATAGAAGACTTTCTACGCAAAGCTGGGACTTCCTGAAGCGACATTCTCTGTGCAAGACTGAGTTAGAAAAAAACTCATATTCTGGAGGACATAGCAAGTTAATTTGCTTACGAAGGCGGAGAGTAAAATAAGATTGCCTGAAAAATCAAGTGTAAAACTGGGACTCACACAGGTTTTTGCAGCTCAAATTCACAATATCAAGATGGTTTAAATATCAAGCTGATAATTTAGTAAAAAAAATGCTTGTAGGTTGCTGTCTTCAGGCTCCCGATGGAAGTGCATGTAGATGTCCGTGGGAGGAGCCCATCTTTAAGACTCGGAATTCACACAGGTAAAAGTCAAACACACACACACACACACACACACACACACACACACACACACACACGGACACACACATGCACACACACAAGGAGATAAGGAATGCCAAAATAAATTTAAAATAGATGCAAAGTGGGTCAATAATCAGTTGCATTCAGCTGGACCTAACTAACTTGCATTTCTCTGGATAAAATATTTTGCGTTATTTTCAAATTTCTTTAACCTAAGAGATTAGAAAATAACTCAAGACAGTGAAAGAAATATTATGGAAAGATGCCCAAGACGGGACACTTAGCAATTTTTTTTTTTTTTTGCACATTTAAAAATTTCTCAAAATTGTTCATGGCAGTATTCTTCCTTGTGATCATAATAATGTCAAAAAAAGGTTATTCTTGATAACAAAATAAGGCTTCTCGTTAGGTTTGGTTTGATTATTTAAATAAGTGCTGTCACACTATCAATTCACCATGTGTTAGTTTGCTTTCGAATCCGGAGCCATAGAGTATTGAATTAAGTCCACAGTTGTATTTCTCTGTCACTATGATTCCTAGTGTAGTCTCAGTCATACATGTCATTTATAAATTATAAATGATAACTTATAAACTCATGTATTAAAGTGTAAATCAAAATAAAATTAGACAATGTTTATAACTGAGCTATCATAAAAACATTACATATCAGAATTTATGGAACATAGAAGAAAATATATAGCCCTAAATATTTGTAATAGAAAAGAAGAAAGGCTGAAAATAATTCCACTTCTGAGTATATAACCAAAAAAAAAATCAAAAGCAAGATCTCAAAGAGCACACCCATGTTCAAAATGGCATCATTCACAAGAGCTAAAAAAGTGGAAACAACTCAAATGTCCATTGATGGATAAATGGATAAGCAAAATGTGGTGTACACATACAATGCAATTCTAGTCAGCCTTAAAAAGGAAGGAAATTCTAACACATACTGCAGTATGGATGAACTTTGAAGACGTGGCACTCCATGAAATAAGCTAGTCGCTCCATGAAACAAGCAGAAAGACAAATACTGGAAGATTTCACTCATAACGTCGTATCTAGAGGAGTCACATTCAGAGGCAGAAGGTAGAATGGTGGTTGCCAGGGGCTGGGGGAGGGGGCAGCGGGAGTTATCGCTGAATGGAGACAGAGCTTCAGTTTTGCCAGGTGAATAAAGCTCTGGAGACGGATGGTGGTGATGGTGGCACGAAATAAATGTACTTTATATCACTGAACTGTACACTTAAAATGGTTAGGGTGGTAAGTTTTATGTCTTGTGTATTTTAGCATAATTAAAAACAATTCTTTTTTAAAGAATAAAGAGAAAACTCATGTAGTTTTTTAATTATTAAAGAAATTAGGTCAGTGATAATAATATCAAAGGCATAGCACTTGCTGTGGGCCAGGCACCATTCCAAATGTTTTCATATATGTTAGATCATAAAGTAGATGATATTATGGTTCCTTCCCATTTATTGATGAGTATACTAAATCTCAGGTCAGGTAACTCGCACAAGGCCGCATGACTAGTAAGTAGGAGGCAAAGTTGGAATTTAAACGCAGACAGTTTAGCTTCAGGCCTATGCTCAAAATCAGCGCACTACCCTCCCCCAGGAGTTAAAATCTTCCCTCCAAGAAAACAGCAGTCCCAAATGAGTACGAATGAGTTCTTTTTAATATTCAAGGAATAAGTAATTCCAGTTCCACAGAAATTATTCAACAGCAAATCTGAATCCTGCATTTACTTAAGGAAGCCAAGCTCAGTTCGACTTTAGAACATCAATGAATATAATTTATCATTTAAAGGATCATTTCGATCAATTCACAAGCATATGTGATAATAATTCGACATTCAAAAAAAAAAAAAACAACCTTTTGCATACTTGGAACAGAAGGCAATTTTCACTACCTGATCAAGCATGTTCATAAAAAACTTACTGTGTTTATTAACCAATGTCACCCCAATACATTTAAGAAAAGGAAACGTAAACTTGCTGTGTGAGGGTCAGACACAGATCGTAGGTTTTCCCTGTGATTCTGAGAACGAGACGGGGCGTTCACCACCAGTGCTTCTCGTCAGCGTTGTGCCGAGGTCCTGACCAGCTCAGGAATGTCAAAAAAGGCGTTTTCTTGGAAAGGAGGAGACGAACTAGTCATCCTCCACGGATGCCGTAATTGTGTGCATAACAAACAAAGTGATTTTGCAGATCACTTAGTAGAACTGATAAGAGTTTAGAAGGTTTCTGGGTGTAAAGTCAGCGTAAAAAAAATGTACATGGATATCTATTAGCAATAACAGAAATTAAAGATAAACAATATATAACAAGATCAAGGAATGAAATACCTAAGGTCGATCTTTCAAAGTATGTGTAAGAACCACTGTACGAAGCACCAGGATCGAACCTAAGAGACTGGACATTTTATCATGATCATTTCTTTAAAGGGAAATCAGTTTACCTGTTAAAAAAAGTAGCCTGGTTCCCACAGTGAACCTTGCGGTGACAGGGTAATGGTCCCAGTATCTTGGTGACCGCTCGGGGAAGGGTTTTTCCTTTTGCGTTCCCTTCTTTTTCCCACTCTCCTTTCTCTCTCCTCTTTAACCCTTAGCAGCCCCTCAAATCTGTCAGGTTTCACGTTGACAGACCCCCCCGCCCCCCGCAATGGCTGTCTGACTTACCTTGGAGCTGTGGGGTCCAGGTCTTGAAATATGTGGGTGCAAGACTCCTTCAAGCATGAGATTTACTAAGAATGTGCCTACACCACGATTTTGCTACCTTGCGCTTTAGAAACTTCTTATTTTAATGAGGAAAGCCACGTGCTTTCAGCAAGTTGATAGATGCTTTGGAGAACTGAGTGGGATTGTGTCATTTTACCATTAGACGAATTCATTTTGGATAGAGAAAATCCTTACTGCTCATAAAATACCTTCTACATGCAGAGTACCAAGTATCTTGACACGTTGTCATCCAGACAGACCTCTTTTGGGGGCAGGAGTCCATCTACTTAAAAAAATTGTCTGCGGATCCAGTAGGACCCCTGACTACCCCTGCGTGTCTTTCGTTGCCTAGTGCCTAGGAGACATCTCGCTTGCCCAGATTCAGCCCAGGAGGCAATACTGGATCCCCCTTCATCCTCATTTCAGCTTAATTTCATCAGATCCATCAGTATAATTGTCTCTCAGACCCAGACACGAACACTGAGTTCTACACTCACTGGGAGCTGGTGACTCGCTACTTGCTCCAGAATGCTACTTGCTCCAGAATGACCCATTTCTCACCCCCTTCCAGTTGCTTCTTCAGCTTTTGAGCATTGGTTTTAATCTCATATTATTCTTTCGTTGTAGTTGCAGACATGTATTACTAGTTGGCCAGATAGTTGTATCTTTTTAAAATTCATACGCAAGAGAAATAGTTAAAGTTAACTCTCTAGCGCGAGACGATGACAAAGATGATGAGCATAATCCAAACTTCCTCTTCTCATGTGTTACCCTGTATACGGTCTATTTCGTTTTATTCTTTTGTAATGCCCTGGCACGGTAGGGCAAGACCTGGGATTTCAGTGAGCGAGCTGAAGGAAGCTGGTGGTGCATCTATGAGGCTGAACAGCGGGAGGCCGAGTCACGAGCTAAGAACTTGGAGCGGCAGTAGCTGAACAGTAGAGAGAAGGGTTGTGGTTCTCTCCAGGAAAACCTCAAACCCAGGTCTTTAGGGAAAAATCAAGCCAGCGTTTGCTGTCCGCCAGGCTTCCAGCAGGCCACCACTCTGCCTTTTTTGTTTTGTTTTGTTTTGTTTTTGTTCTTTTGTGAAATCCAGTATTATCGTATAACTTTTAATCTACTTAGATGTAAGAGAAATCTCTTAAGAACATCTTCATACTTTTTTTCCTATCCAAATTGTGCACCCAAGTTTTATTCTTGTTCAGAGGTGCCTGCCTTCAGTGCTGGGCGGGTGTTCAGAAGGCACTGAGGGTTTTGAAATCTCACTGTCATGAATCTCCCCCTCCCTACTCTTTTCGGCTCAAATCCAGTCCTTTCTTTTGTTTCTTGCCTTTGAGATCATGGCATCACATTCAACAAAAACCTTATTGGAGAAAAACTCCCAAATGCCTCTTTAAACAGAGGGTCTCCCCATTGACACCCTCATTTAGATTTTTGTCTCATATTGGAACCTCACCGAAGCCTAGAACCTGGGTCTGATTTGGCAATAACTCAGCCTCCATGTGTGGAGCTAAATGACGCCTTTTTGCCCAATCAGAACAGAAGGGCTTGGAGAAACCCACAGTGTGTGGACCCTCAGCAAGAAGGACCAAATCTCTATCGTGCAGTTTTTAATAGAAGTAATCCCAGCACCACATGCGACAAAGGGCCTGTGTATTTGTTTTCCTGATTTTGTGTATGAATGTGAGAAAAAGAAATATTTATAATTTTTAAATATCTTTGGTAAGACAGAAGAAGCAACACGAACAGATTTTAATGATGAAATATTTTAAACTATATTGTTTTGTACTCATGTAATGGTTTAGTGACCATGAGAAAATCTGTCTCAAAAAGTGCTCATAGTTAGAAAAATACCTGAATTAAACCAATTTTCTAACAACAACAATAACGACGCTAAAAATCATGCTAGACTAAAGAAATTGTTTTCTGGGTATTTGGTATAATTTTTTATTCTTAGCATTATTTTAAAACTATTCAATATTTGACAAAACAGGAAAACAAATCAACCACAAAAAGTAAAGAAAAATAAATATATCCTTGACTTAATCTTATGTTTGTATTCTACAGAAAAAAATGCCTGATTACACAAAGATTTATGCTCCAGAATGGTAATTGGATTGGTATTTGTAACTGAAAATCTACAAAATCCTTGATATTCATTAATAGACATTTTGGTGATGACACAATGAGATAGCATGTAGCCATTTAAAAACGTATGAATTTGGAAGACGTGCATGATATATTTTTTAAGTGAAAAAATGTGAGTTGTAGACCAAAAAATATTATGATTTCACATTTAGAAAAAAGAGTTTGAGAGTGTGTGTGTGTGTGTGTGTGTAAATGCATAATGGATTAGTGTTTTTAAACAAGTAGGGAAGGCTTGTTTAAATGACGTGACTTAAAAGAAATGTTAAGTCACTAACTGGGAGGTGGATGGATAGGTGGAGTGTACTTTATAAATTTAAACAACAAGTTATGGGATTATAGGTAATTTTTGGTACCTTTTTTTATTATAAAAAAATCCTAAAACAATGCTGTAGGGTAAGATGAAAACCTAAGGCCGGAGAAAGATGCTTGGGTAAACTTTGAGCCAACACTGCCCTCTGCTGGGGAAGTTGTGTAATGCACCGGCTTGGTTTGTGCTGGATCCTAGAAACGAGGTCCTTCCGCGCGCCTGGAGGGTTCTGCCGGCTGGAGCCTTCTGAAAGAGCGGGGAGCCCACCGGGAGGTCGTCTAGTTGAGCGACCTTCAGACCTAGGCTGCCCTTGAGAATGATCCGGGATGCACCCGCCGAGAATCGAACTGAGCAGGTTTGTCTTTGGGACCAGGAATCGGTATTTATGAAAAAGCCCCCAGGCGTTGCTGATAGTCAGATGTGGGTTCTTGTCTCCATCCTCATAAGTTGGTCGCTGATCAATTGTGCAGGGTTACCAAGGAGTTGTTTAGCAGAGTCAGATCTAGAACCCAGATCCCTTGAATTCCTAGTCTAAAAATTCTTTGTAATTCTTCTCCTTGTCCTCCTTTGACGTTTGGCAGTGGTGGCGTCCTGTTTAGTTTTGTGCCCTGAAACCATATTTTGCCAGAAATGACCTTGTCCATGTCTGTGGCCAGTTTACCGGTGCACTTAGGGACTCTTCTGGAATTTTGCCTCTCATTCACCTCTTCGGTTCAGTCACGAGCCCATCCTGGAGGTCCTATAGCAATAAGTTCGGATCCAGCCCCCTTTCCTCAGTTTCACTGGGAGGCACCCAAACACAGGCCCTGGGGCTGGAAAGCCTGGCCAGCATCGGGCTCTATGGCTCATTAGCTGTGAGGTCTTGGGCGGGATAGAGTACATCTTCAAGCCTCAGTTCCCCCTTCTTTAAAGTAGTGCCATCCCTCTTAGGGTGATTAAAGGATCAAGTGGGAAAATCTGTGTGCAGCATTGAGCCTCACTGCTTCATAGCCATTTGCTCTTTTTTTTCTAAAGCATATGGCAACATTGAGGAAGCTTAAAAGGTATAATGACACTTGGAGCCCTGTGGAGCAAAGATAGCGTGCCATAAAGGGACCCCAGTTATTTCAGAAAGGGACACTTTTGCCAAGTGTCCATTTAGTCCTGAAGAAACTCTCTGCAGGTAGGGGAGGATGTATAGAAATAAAGGCACTAAAAGCTCTAGGAAACAAAATGATTTTCTATTTTTAAAGTTTTAAAACATTTCTTCCTAAAAATTAGAAAATCTTCCCTGTTTTCCATCAGAGATGAGACCCTCCTCCCATGAGCATTTATGAGAAAACTTCTTTATGCACAGTATATTTCTAAACTGACAATGACTTTACATCCTCGATGAGCATTAAAATATCTAAAGTATTCAGATACTTGAGAAAGAAGAACAGATTGGAGGCATCTCCCTCCGCCCTCCCTGATTTCCAACTGTGTTACAAAGCCATAGTAATCAAAACAGTATGGAATTGGCATAAAAACAGACAATGTAGTGGTTCTGTGTCCCATACGTCTGAGTCGATGGTAAAGGAATGGCCCCTCCTCTAATAAGACAAAATCCAGACTCCCCAGGGTTTGTACATGGAAGGAGAAGGTCCTGATGCCTGATGAAGAGGAGTTACTGATAAAGCCATCTCAATCTTGCTCCTAACATTGTATAGCCATCTTAGGGTAGAACCTGTAGGCTCAGGGATTTGCTTCTCCACATTCGACTCTCCCTTCCCTTATCTAGCATTAGCTAGAACTTCAAAGGAACAATGAGTTTTGCTATAGAGAGAGCAAAGGGTTAGATTAAGCAGAGAATATAAGGACTATAAGAGATGTGCTTGCAAAGCAGATCCCACCCAAACTAGCCGGCATCTGGGGCTTCCAGGCCCTGACCCTGACTTCGAGGGAAGGGGGACCCTTCTAAAAAATTTTCCCCTTTAATCTTTAATGTCTTTTTTATTTTCGAGATGGGCCCTGTCTGGGGCAGGAAGCAGCCCTGTTTCTAGTACAGGTCTCACGGGATCCGATGGCTTAATATGAGATACTGACCCGAGCAGTTGAGTTGCTGAAGTCACACCTGTGCCGTGGAATGGGCGACTGGGAATCAGGGATGTTCTCCCTCACATCTGCCTCTGATAAGATGACCTCTCGGTTGCTAATACCGACTTACTGTGATACCTTTAGAATGCATTTTTACATTTTAACTCCACTTTACATGTTTTGGTACGAGGGAATGACTGGGGCCTAGTGCAGCAGCTTGCACACGTGTGAGCTTGCCTGTGTGCGCAATTGTGTGATGGTGAACAGTGACCTGCCCAGTGCCCCTCTGATTACACAGAACTCAGCAGCGTCACACATGTTCAGTGGCATGGGAACTGGGGACATTCAAACATGAGTCAACTGAGAATCAATCTCTCTCCCCCACACTGGGGATGGCAATATGGGTTTGAGTACTGGGAAGCAAGGGAGAGAGCTGCCTCTTTTGGCAGGAAAAAAGTGGCTTTGGGATGTTCAATCTGCCCCCTGAACACCCCTGAAGCCTGAAGCTACTTATAATCTCCTTATGCTTTCAGAAGTTTATGGCGCTAGCATTTTTGTTTGTTTTTGTTTACGACACCGGCTCCCATCCCTCTGCTGCCTGAACCCGAATCTAGCCCTAACCCACCCTTTCCCCACATCCCCTGCTGGTGTCCGAATCTAGCCCTAACCCCACCCTTTCCCCACATCCCCTGCTGGTGCTTTTCTGCAAGGAAAGCCTCGACCTCCACTGCAGGCTTGGCTCAGCACCGGTTCTCAGACTAACTTTATTTCAGGAGAAGCACTCTAAACTGGCTCAGGTCTGTAACAGTCCCCCACCCCAGACCACCCTCCCCCCCACGCACATGCACACACGCAAAGTGTGGACGTGTTCGCCAGCCACGGGCCTCTCTGCCTTATTTCGCGCAGCTTCCTCTCCACCGTGATGTATGATATATGAATTGGGCCTTATACCGGGCTCTTTTTCCAAGTTCCAGGGCCTGAGCCGTTGTTCTATACCAGTATGTTTTTGTCATTTGTCCATTTATTCATTCCATATTTGCCGAGTGCTGTTCAGGCACTGTGCTGGATGCGGACATTTGTACCTGTACCAGGAGCCCACTTCCGCCCGTCCTCCTGCTCTGACTACCTGGCAGTGTCTGTCCCACTCTTCCCTGTCTGGGGGGCAGAGTCTTGTGACTTGCACCTGTGCTGCCCAGGTGATGCTTGCTGGACCTCACGGTCCTGCGTCCCGTGGGGCTGGGCCTCGTTCCTCGTGGGAAGAGACATCTCATTGAAGTGTGATGGGAAAGGCCTGCCTGACCCTCCGGGGCCAGCCTCTCCCGGTACCTAGAACTGCCTTCTCCAGTCCTGCCCAGCCTTGGGAGAACACTGAGGGCTGAAGGCGCCCTTTCCGTGGGGTTTGCCTCACTGTGTGCTTGTTCGCCGAGTCCAAAACGGTCTGGGTAAAGCCTGGCGGCTGGGGCGTGAGGTCCAGGCGGGAGCAGTGTGATCGTGTGTACAATGTGCAGGCGATGACCCTGGAGTTAGGAAAGAAGGAGCTCTAAGAGCAGAAAACTGCGCTATCAGTCAGAGAAATGAGCTTTCCAAAGTCAAATGAATAAGTGTCTTAAGAAAAAAGTGTCTTGAGCTTGAAAGATGGAGAGGCAGGCAGATTAGGCGTGGGGTAGGCTGGGGGCTGCCGCTGATCTTAGTCCTGGCTCCTACATACCTGTCTGTCATTAAACCTGCTGTGTGCTGTGTGACGGGGGTAGTAACGGTGTGTTTCTGATGCTTTGATCTCGGGAGGCCTGCTGACCCTGGCGGGACTGCCCCTCTCAGGGCTGGCTGATTCCTAGAGAGAGTAAAGGGGTCACCTGGGAACATACCTTCTGTATCCAAACCACCAATCCAGGACCCATTCCTTCAACCTTCTCCTTTATCAGGCTCTCACACTCCTGGCCACTACCCCTCTTCCCTAATCACCCCAGGGCCAGGTACCAGAATCTAGGTACAACTCCAGACAGCCCCTATGCCCCAGAGCCCACGAAACTATTCTCACCAGCCTGTCCTAAGCCTTCCTCCTGAAGGACCCTGGCGCTTCCCGTGTGTCCCCTGCTCCCCATGGCATGACTGTTCCCTCCTCTTGGGAACTGTGAGTCACACACACACTGCCTTTTCAGTGGCAATTTTCCTGGTCTGTGGGCCTCCTCAGGCCTGAATAATGATAAAACCTACGTTTTAAAACGCAGGAGGAAATCCGAGCTTCGATTTTTCTCACCACTAAAATGAGAGATTGGATTACATGGATTTTTTTTTTTTTTTAAGTCTCTTTTAATGACCCAGATAGGCTTGGGAGGTAGTGGGTCTGCTGCCTCCCCGCGAACTTCTGCCGGGGCCCTAAGCCTGGGGACTCTCCCCTCCCCCGCCGCCGCGCGGGGTCTGAAGGGAGACGCGCTGCGCCGACCCCTCCCTGCTCACTGCCGGTGGGCACACCTGGCAACCCCCAAGAAAGAGCTCTGCCGCCGCACGGTGGGAGTTGCCGTCTGGAACGAAAGGCAGAGAGAGCTCAGGCCTTTTGGAAACGAAAAGGTTACAGTTCAAAACTCCGACTTCAGTCGCCAAAAAGCCTCCTTTTATTTAGACTCGGGTTTGTGGATCTTCCATGGTTTGCTTTCCCAGAACGGCAGAAGTGCCCGTCCCCCCGTCCACCCCCCACCCCAGGAGGAATTCTGTCCTCAGCGTCTGTCTGATGGGAGCGCGGCACGAGGTCTGCCCTCCTCGCGAACGTCTCCCTGCACAGTCTGCTCCTTTGGGCGCGGGCAGCAGGTCACTGAAGCTGGCTGGAGCGTCTTCACCGCGCCGACCTGCAACTTCACCCGCTTTGCGCGACAGCTCCCCTTCCCCTCCCCCAGCCTCTGGAAACCACCACTCCAATCTCCGATTCCAGGAGTCGGGCTACTTTAGATGCCTCATATAAGTGGGATCGCGCGATGTTTGTCCTACTATCTGCTGTGTCTGTCAGGCAGTTTTCTGGACTCTGGTGTTGCTCCGGCGTGTTGAATGGATGCCTGGACCTGGGCACAGGACATCAGGGGTCGCTGCCCAGCACAGCTCACGCAGACTCACAATCGTCTAGGACCAGGCTGCTGTGATTGTGGCCCAGGGTAGAGAGGTCAGCGTTCAGCTCTCACGAGTGAACGCTCCCCCGGTCTGTAGTTGCTAGAAGAATAGTTTTACCTCGTACATCCTCTAGATGGTGCTACTTGTCAAGTGTGAGTGTTTTGTTTCTTCTCTTTTTTATTTCCCTCCCTTTACGTTGAAGCCCTTGGCATCTCACCGTGGCCCCAAAGGCCTGAGCGAGTGTTCGCTGTCTTAATGGAAAGTTACGGTTGTCACATTTGGCGAGTGATGTCACAGATGATTTCAAATGGAAATAATCCTCACCTCTGGGTATTTCAGAATAAGTTGTGTAGGAATGCGATGTGTGACTTGTTTACGTGTGTGGCATGTGGCTCTCCTTCTTCGTTGCATGCCTGTTTGATCGGTAATCCTGTGTGCACGGAAGGTGGTTGACATTCACGGGCCTGCGACTGGAAGGGGAGGGAGGAGTGACATGTCAGAGTTTAGGCAGAGTTCATGCTCTTTCCTCGTCCCTTTCTCTCCCCGGTTCAACTTTTCTTTAGATAAGAAAACTCTCCGGAAATCCTGATTCATCACCAGCCTCCAAATGTCTCCTTTGTCTGTCCTCCATACTTACCGAACTGCCAGCAGGACACATTCATTCCTTTCTGTCCTCAGAAGTCTCCTTATCGCACATGCATTCATCCGCAGGCGTAGCGCGCCGAATTCGCACTGATCTGGGCATCATAGTTTTAATAAGGGAGACGAAGGGGTCATTTAGATGCGTAGGGAAACTTTTGCGATGGGGAAAGAAAACTTCAGTGGGGGCTGTTCCGGCGGGAGACTCTGGGCTTTATGAGGGGCGGGCGAAGACCTGCAACTTTACCCGCTTTGGACAAGGACGCCCTGAGGGAAGTGACGCCATGCGTTGCCAGGTACCGCTGAGCACTGCTGGTCTCCTCCTCACATGCAATGCTCTCGTCCCCCATGGCCACCCTGGGAGCGATCTCTTAATAAGGGGATGTCAAAGGGATGGTAACCTTTGCTAGGGGTCCTGATACGCCTGCGTGTGGAGAGGCTCACCGACTTGCAGGCATCTTAGTTGTTCCCAGGAATTGCTTTACGTCGACGAAGTCACTGTTGAGTGGACTCAGAGTCTTTGGAGGAGAAAAGTTTGGTTGCCCGTTGGTGAAAATGGGTGGGCCGCAGCTCTTGGTGCAATTTGTTAGATGTCACCGGCAACGTTTTATGGCTTTGGTCTATTATTTGGGGCCGTAGGTGGCCATCTGCACGTGAAGCAGGTCATCAGGAGAACTGCGGGGCCTGAGCAGGCTCAGGTTTCTTGTTACCCTGGGTTTAAGGGGAGTCAAATGTGAAGTGAGGAGAGAGAGACTCAGAAAAGGAAGAGCCATTATCTAAGTAGTTAATCAAATTGGATCAGTAGTTTTCAGTTTTCTCTTTGTTGTTCATTTCCGTTTGAGAGTCTGAAGACTTCTTTCTTGTCTTTGCTTTCCTTTATTTCATTCCCTAAGCTGTGATTCCAGCTCCAATATTTTATAACCCACCGATCTGGAGATGCAGACAGTATCTTGATGAAGGAAGGGTAGGAGAACCGAAGAGAGAAATAAGGCTGACAAGTGAGCAGCATTTCCTACTGAGCCTGTGGAGTGTGTCTTCACCACGGGGCGCAGGCAGGGGAACCTCAGCTGCGGTCCACACTCCTCCATGAAGCCGTGGAGTTGTCCGAAGTAGGTGACAGGAACACAGTCCGTGCAACTTACATCGCTTCTTAGCTAGACCCAGGGTTCTTACTTGCACACATCTTAGCAACTTTTTCTAAGATGCTGGCTGATAAAGGCTTAAACTATCACTTCTTCTTAGGGGTTTTTGCACTTTTATTAAGAGTACTTGACTAAAATCCTAACTCCTTAGCTTCGTATTCAGTGTCCTCTGTGCTGTGTTCCCAGTCTTACGTTCCTAGACATATTTCCCCTTTACATGCCCTTTAAGCTAGCCAAGTCATCGGACAGTGAGCTCTTCCAAGGCAGGTAGGTGTAGGATTTACTGTTTGTTATTTGTGGTAGATGCTCAATGAGTCACAATTCCCTGAACTCATACCCTGTGTAGTCCCCTCTCTGGCCAGATCTGGATTGACCTTATGACTTGCTTGGACAAATAAAAATATGGTAGAAGTGACATTGTGCGGGTCGTGGCCTAGGCCATAAGGAGCACTGTGGTGTTTGCTTTTGCTCTCTTGCTGTCTTGAATCCTGTGCGAGAAAACCTGGGCCAGCTTCCTTGAGGTTGTGAGTTCTTGGGGGAAAGAGAGGCCCTGGAGTATGAAAGACCGTGAGGAGAGGGAGCAGGACATCTAGCCGCTAGTTGGTTGTAGTCATTCGGGCTGAGGTGCCAGACTGTGTGTGAGGCCACCTGGGATTTTCCAGTCCTGGTGGAACCACGAGGTGATTGTGGGGTGGAGGAGAAGCCATGCTCCTGAGCCTAGCATAGACTGCGGAACCGTAAGCAACTAAATGGTTGTTGTTGTCGTAAGCCACTGAGCTCTGGAGTATTTGTTACACAGCAATAGCTGGCTGATACGGTATTGTAAGTCGTCTTTGTGTCGGCACGCCAAACAGGGTTTCATTTGTTAGCTCACTATTTCCTAGACATGCTTCACACATTCGTGCCTCCTCACGCACCTGTGCTCAAGTTTTTCCAACCTGGAAATCCAACATGGAGAAATGGATATTTCCCCTTTATCTGTCAAAATACAATCGATCCTACCTTCTCTGACACTCCAACTAGAATTGATTATTCTCATTCTGAACAACTTTGGTGCCTCTTGCTATTTGGCGTATGTACTACAATTACATTTTTAACTTCTTTTTTAAACAACTTTATTGAGCCGTAATTCATATATCAACACATTCACTCGTTCGAAGCATACAGCTTAATGAGTTTTAGTATATTTGCAGAGTTGTACAACTGTCACCATATCTAAGTTTAGAATAGTTTCAGCACTCCAGAAAGAAACCCCAGACCCATTAGCTGTCACTCACTTTTCAATCTGCCCAAGCCCCAGCCTGAGGCAACCACTAATCTACTTTTGGTCTCTACAGAATTAGATTTTTTTTTTTTCGTCAAGTCGAAGAAATCTAATCGCTTTGTGTTGACTAAGTAAAAACTCTAAAACCTTCTTCAGACCCCCAGGAATGACTATGCAGTGGTCCAGTTTCACGTTCAGTAACAGGAGCAGAGAGAGATTTTGTTGAGGAAGGTTTCCATGGCACCCCAGGCATTGCCCCATATCTGCAGCTCTGTCACTTTGTCCTCAGAGATAACAGAGTGTAGTGGAAAGCGAGCACAGTGGCGTCTTGGGTCCGGCCTCGCCTCGGCTGGTGACTGGTTCTGCGGTGGAGGGCTAGTCGTCCAGCTTCTCTGAGCTTCAGTTTTTTCAGTGATAAGACTTCCTGGCGATAGTGTGGGGATCAGATGAAATGACACGCGGGAGACACCTCCCATTGTTCTGACGAAGTTATTTTCTTTTCCTAATGCTTGTCCTGTGAGCCCCTTTCACTGCATAGTTACTCGACGGTGGCTCTGTCTACCAGGTCCCCCACCCCAGCTACCGCCTCGACTCTGCTCCAATTTGGTTGTCCTGCTTGAATGAGGAGGAATGGGTGAGCCACGGCCCCATGGGTGGGGAAGGGGGCGGGGTGCTCAGATCGCTGGGGACAGTGTGATGGTACCAGGGGGACATGGGACACCCTAGGACCAGGCATTCCCAGGTTTTTTATCAGTCCCTTCCAAGGGTAAGATTTTGGACTATGGCTCTTCCTTTTCTAGTTTTCCTAATAATGGCTCTTTGGGGACACATGTCTGTGCAGCCATTTGGTTGCAGACTAGGTCAGTTGCAGATTGCCAGTCTTTTTATATAGATTGGCTGACATGATTCGCTCACACAGAAAGCTGGCTCTGCTTCTTGGTGGTTTGGTCTCCCCTAGAAGAGACAGCAGAAAAAGACAAATGTGGGGAGACACAAGGCCAGACTTCTCTGAGTACGCGGCGGATTTGAGATACTCTGTTCTCTTGGCCTTTCTACTTTCACAGAATTTATGATTGGGTCCTCATGTTTCATCCTGAACTCACGTGGAGAGAGCAGGCAGGGAGCAGGCTGCTCCACGTGCAGGGTTGATTACCTTCCTCTGACTTCCTTCCAACCAGGTCACCGCCCGCTCTCTGCTGGGGATCCCCACCTCTGGCGGCACTCCCGGAGGTGGGGATGGGGATGAGACAGCACAAGCAGAGCAGTTTCTACAGAGTCAGGGCGTTTTTGGGACAGAGTTGCTCACTTACAGTGGAAGAAGCCGTGTGGGAGAGCAGAGCCCCTGGCAGAGACTGAAAAGTGAGGCCCTCTTTTGCTTGGTTTCATGGGACGAAATGGGCATGCTCACTCAGGGCTCTGATCTTTGGTTCCCATTTTGGGGAAGAAAGAGCAAGAAGGGCCTTTTGGTCCTTAGTTTTTAGCTAGTCCTGTAGTCACGATACCCCTAGCTCTGAAGTCTATTCCCCGCTACCCCTTCCCCTCAAACCTGCCAGATGTTCGGCGAAGTTCTAGACACTCTGCTGCACATTCTTGGGTCTCTGCATCTTTGCTCTGCCCAGGCTGCTGGCTGTTGCTGCATGTAGCATCCCCACGCTCCCAGTGCTGGACTGGGTCCTGGCGCCCGGTGAGGAGTGGGGGGTTTCAGATGACGGTTCTCTTCTGAAAGAGAATTCCCATCAGCAGCATGGTGGCTTCTGCTGAGTGTACTTACCTGTGAATCTAGCTCTGTCCTTGGTCAGAAGGGCTCAAAAGGAGCCTTGTTAGTTTCTTTCTTCCCAGCCAGGGCCCCAGGGTGAAAGAGAAGAAGCTGTCTAGGTGCCGGCCCTGTGACGGAAGGGCAGGAATCGGGGCTGGGGACGTGAGGATGTGAGCAAGGACACGCAGGAGCCCCGCGGTCCTCTCCTTTTGATTGTTTTCTCTCTGCTCCCTTTTCCACTCGCAAACCCCCACATTCATAAAGGAGGAAGTGATGTCATCGCATGTGTGCCTGCCTCCCCTTCGTGAGATGCCTCTGGGTCACCACTTCCTGTTTCTGAGTCATCAGGAAGGTGATTTCCCCCCCGGTGCTCAATATCCCCAGGGACACTGGGATCACTCAGCATCTACCCAGTATCCTCTTCTCTCCTTTCTTTAAAAAATAAAAATCACCCCCTCCACTCCCCAAAAATCACCTAAACTAAACACAGTACGGCTGCTGGTCTGAGCTGCTGCAAGCTCACAAAGTGCACAGTGGATTGCAGCCCTCGGCCTCTGTTTGGAAGGATGGCTGGGTGCCTGGATTTAATTGGATAGGTAATTACAAGTGAAGATGACTCTTGAGTGCCTCTCCTGCAGCAAAATCTGCCCTAGATCTTGCCTACTAAGGGAAGGGGGAGGGGTATTTGGCTGCCCCTCAAAATAAAGATTGAATCCATCGGCCAGAATAAGGTACCCCAGGAGGCACGAGATGGCACTGGAAGGGTTTGTTAGTGTTAGCTGAAGCGAACCTTCGGGGAGCCAGCCCCCCACTGCATTTTTCCTCCTGTCTTTTCTGTTCCTCTCCCTTTCCAGTTCTCCCTCCCTCCCTCCCTCTCCTCCCTTCCTCCTTAAATCGTGCCCCACACTTGCTCTTTGCCTAGTTTTCTCTTTCTCTCTGATTTTCACAGGAGGGAAATGACTAGTGGGACCAGGAATACGAACCAAGTGCTTGGGGCTCAGTAGTTTATTTCACAACCATTTATGGTCTCCTAAGTGCTTTGCTAGGTACTGGGGCTCGGAGATGTGTAAGATACCCTTCTGGCCTTCACGAATCTCACGGTCCGTGGGGACAGTTTGTTTAACCATTCATCTGCGCATGGACACTTAGGTTGTTAAATGGTATTTTAAATAAAACACAGGTCAGATTAGAGGCTGGGAGGGTCAGGCCGAATTCAAAACTAGCGAAGGGAAAGGAAGCAGGATCATGGGTGCATCTGTGGTGGGTTTGCCTGGATTACTGAAGGGGCGTCCGTTCTGCTCAGGCTGGTGGCAAGGAAGCCGGTGGTGGAGATGGCGAGTGTAGGTGTTTGTAAGGGCCCAGGATGGGGACAGAGCTCCTGCCTGATGGCCTCAATTTTCTGAGCAGAAGTTGGAAGGGAGGAGGGACTCTCGGAGACGGGGCCGGGCGGAGGTGGGGTGAGAAGGGTGGAGAGCAGAGGGGCCCTATGAGCTTTGCTGGGGCGGCCGGGGCCACACTGGCCGGAGACCTGGCTGCACCGATGATCACCTTCCGCCGCTCCCAGGGACCCCCGCTCTCTTCACAGTTTCCTCTTCGTTTCCCTTGGGCTCAGAGCTGTTAAATTATCACTGGGACTAGAACTGAGGGACTTTAAAAAAGTGCCAAGGCCAAGTTGTCACAGAGAGGAATCTAGAGAACCTCCCCGCTGAGCCAGGCCTCCGAATACTGCCTCTGCCTTGTGGCTGCAGCCTGGGCTTGGAGACGAGCGGACCGTCCTGAGGCAGGCCCTGCGTGGACCTGGGCAGGCTGTGGGCCAGCTCCCAACCTCCGCGTCTTCGTCTGTCAAGTAGAGATGAACACAGGAGCTGTGACATGGAGTGGTGTGAGCCTAAATGAGAATGACGTACGCAAAGCTTGTGACCTAGCCGGTGGCCACCCTGAGTGGGCCCACGGCGCCGTGCTTTGCAGCCCTGCTGTGTTCTCTGCCGGTCACGGTCTGGCCTCGTGCACTGGAGTCGCACGCACCCCGTCCACTTAATCTTCATCCCCTTCCAATGGCCCTGGCAGTGAGAAGATCTCAGGTGTCACAGCTGGTCCGGTGAGCACCCCTCCCATTGTGTGTGTCTTCTGGGTGCGGCAGGCCCGATACAATTTCATGTATTATTTGGGTTCATTCACTGGGGTTATTCTGGAAGCATGGCTTTGTGAGGCTTCTGGGAGCCTGGCTGGGAGTTATGTAACCGCTTCAGTCTGGTGCACTGAAGCCAAGGCCTCCGATAGCGAAGGGCCCTCGGCCGGCAGAAAATTTGCTGGCAAAGCCAACGAAATGGAGCTGCTCAGCTCCCGAAGGAGAGAGGGAGCTTGGAGGCTCTCCTTTCTCCAGAGACTTGTGTGTTGACTGACCTCGGTCATGAGGGGAACGATGAGGAAGGAGGGGCGGAGAAGAGACAGAGGTGGATTCCTCATTCCTGTCCCCGTGCTGGGGACAGGTGTCTCCGGAGGCTGTGACCGGAAGGGAGAAGGGCAAAGAAGAGAAGCGGGGCCGGCAGAGGAGGAAAAAGAGAGGAAGGAAAGAAAAAGGAAGGGAGGACGGGGGAGGAGGGCGTTGGGAGAGGGAGGATGCCTCAGAGTGCACGTGAAGGCTAATTCTGTTCCAGAGGCCCCTGCCTCCCAGAACGGCAAGCTCCCTCTCCTTGAGGTCATTCTGCCCCTTTCCCCTCAGAGGCTCTTGTGGGGGCAGAGCCCGCTCTCCCTAGGGTTTGAAAGTTCAAGTTCTTAGAGTACAGTTTCCAAGCAGAGGAACTGGAGAAGGGGAGGATGACAAGAAAAAGTGGCTTTTCAGCTAGTGGGTGGCTCGTCCTTCGTTCTACTTAAAGCTGGTCTTAGTTGCCTTCCAGTTCCTGTCGCTGGCCTACTGCAGGCGAGTCTGCAGAAGCAGATCCTCTATATAGGAGGATCCTTTATAGGACAGGCGGGAGCTCTGTCCCTGTCCTGGGCCCTACAGGTTGATGACCGTCTGCTCTGTGCCAGAAACTTGCAGCACATCATGTGTCCGAACACTTAACTTAGTTCTTTGAGGTGGGCACTGTTATTCCCGCTCCACAGGTGGGGAGTCCGAGGCTCCTGGAGGTTAAGTAGCATGGTCCAGGTCACACGGCTGGTAAGTGGCAAAGGCAGTTCTCAGCTCCAGTTCTGCTGGGCTCCAAAGCCATTTCGTGTGGCGCTTTACACAGCTCAGATATTCTGTCGTTTCTGTCTCCAAACTATGTCCCGATTCTGTCCACTTCCCCTCACGCCCACTGATACAACCAGGCCAGGTCATCATCATCCTTACCTCACAATTTGCAAGAGCTTCTTAACTGGTTTCCCTGTTCCTGCTTTTGTCTCTCTCCACCGTGTTCTCACAGAGCTGCTAGAAAACTCATCTTAAAAGGCAGATTGCCTTGTGTCATGTCTACACATAAAACTCCCCAAGGGCTTCCCCGTGCACTTGAACTAAAATCTGGACTTCCTAGCATGGCCTGCAGGATCTGCTCTCTTGGAGAGTCTGAACTCATTACACAGTTTCATTAATGCCACCTTCTTTACTCAGCATGCTCTGGCCATGCTGGACTTTCAGTTCTTTTCTGCCTCAGGACCTTAGCACGTGCTGCCTTCTCAGAATAGAATGATGTTCTCTCCAGTCTTAATCCTTATGTATAGTTTGCGTGTCAGTTTAAATGTCACTTCCTAATAGAGAAGAGACCTTTCTTGAACTTCAAACCTGAATCAAACCATCCTCGTGCTCGGAGCTTCTCAGCAGGCAGAGAGGGAAGCAGGATGAGTTACAAAGAAAGATCTCGCTGTCAGAAAAGAGAAATACTAGTTTTTCATGGGTAAGAGTTTCCTTTGGCACCGAATTCCTTCATGGGGTCTTTCTTGGGAATCGTAAACTGACGTAAATCATGTGATTAAGGGTAAACTGGATGGACAGAAAATACCAGCACGTCCCAGTCCCAGAGAGCTCTGAGAGAGGGTCTGGCCAGGGAAAGCTTCACAGAGCTTTTTCTTGTGGATGGAAAGGATTTGGCATAGCTTGGGGAAGAGACAGCCTGGGTAGGACTTGGTGAGTATGGGAATGAAAGCGTGTGAAGGGACCTAACACATTGCCCAGGGTGTAGTAGGTGCTGATATATCTTAGTTTTGCTTTTTCTAGTCCCTGAAAGTGACTGTTGGTCTCAATAACACGTGCCTCTGCTGTGGTATTTGCTGCTCGTCCACAAAGGGGCTAATCCCCTGCCCACCTCCTTCGCGCATTTTCTCTGTATCCACCCAAGCATTTACCACCTTTCTCTAGCAGGTCCAGGACTAGGATATGACGAGAGAGGACACTTGGTGGCTGAGCAGAGAGAGGACAACTTAACTGTTTTGCCCTGGGTGTAACTCCATCCTGGGACACTAACTTCCTCTGGCCAGTGTCTGACCTTAGCCAGTGGGGTTATCATCCATTAGGCTGAAAAGAGCAACAGAAAACCTGGATTCAGGTGTATGGGGAGGAAGTGGGAAGGTGGCAATAGAAAGAGACGAGGAGCTAGACACATTCGTTTAAAAGTCTGTTCCAAAAACATCTGACTTCGTTTCTTTACATTGTCAAGAAGGCTTTTAAAGCCCAGCTGCCTCTTATTAATCCTGTTTGGGCTGCTCCCCTTCCCGCCAACCTCGCTCTCGGGCTGTGCCAGCATCAACGGCCCGGTGGAAGCGGAGGGCACGCTGAGTGACGTCAGTGCCTGGGTCTGGCCTTCAGATCTCAGCCCAAGCAGCTGAGAACACAGCACCTTGGTCCCCTTCCAGTGAGAATGTAAAATTCTCTGCCCGCTGCCCTAGAAGGCCCACGGGGCTTGGGGAGACGCAGAGGATGGGAGGGAGATCATAAAGTGTCTACTCTGTGTGACTTGGGGGGTGGCTTAAAGACCCCAGGGCCATAAATACCCCTCAGCATGAGGTAGGGGAAAGGAGCATGGGTCTGGGGGGGCTCACAGAACCCTGAGTTTGAATGCAGGCTTTCGCTAGTTGTGTGATCTTGGGCAAGTTAACCAGTATCTCTGAACGGTACGTTTCTTCCATGGTACAATGTCAATAATGATACCATTTCCTATGTTAGAGGGTTCGTGGGATACGATTTGTTTATTTATGTAAAGAATCCAGCACAGACAGGGTCTAGTGCATCATAGATGCTCAATAAATGATTCCTCCCTCCCTCCCTCCTTTCTTCCCTTTTCCCCTCTTTCTATTCCCTCTCTTCCTTTCTCCCTCCTTCCTTTCCTTCTTGTCCTTGTCTGTGGGGGTGGGGTAGGGGGACATCAGGAAGGAGCATACACTTTTTGTTGTGCAAACCCTGAAAAGGCGTAGGAACCAGGGACCGAGTATCTCTGAAACTGAGGTTTGACGAAGGGACAGAAGACAGAAAGGCTGGTGGAGAGTTTGCATGAAGAACACTTAGGAGCTCATATTCACTCTTTCTTCAGGCCACCAGGCGACTATCCCTCCACCTGCTTCCCCCTGCCCCTGCCCCCGCCCCCACAAGGTTGTGATGGATTCTGGCACTTAGGCAACGTGTTGAAAATGGGCACTAAGTGGAGCTTTACACACAGAACAGTGAGAGTCCCTTAGTCTCTTAGCCCCTTCCGCTGCTGGGCTCCCTCGGCACGAGCAGCCAGCCGGGTAAGGAGGCTCGAGGTTGTATCCTGGGAAATTGGCCTGCCCCAGACAAATGACCTAACAGGTGGATCCCCACTCAAAGTCTGGTGAAGTTCACCAGGCAATTAGCCCTGCCCATGCATAAATAACCTCTATTGAATGTTTAGTTCATCACCATTGGGTATGAAAAAAAGAAGCTAGGAATCACTAAAGATTTGAGGCAAGATCATAATGTGTAAGATGGAGACCCTGACGAATAAATGAATGGAAGAACAGAGACAGTGTAGGGGACATAATAAAAATCCAAAACACAATGATTAACGTCATCCAAGAGATAAGAAGAAATATATCTGGGAAATAAGAACGGAAAATTATATGAAGAAACAGAGAATGAAAAAGAGCTTTCGAAAGTTAAAATATGATAGCAGAAATTTACAAAGTCTATCATGTTGAGGAAACCTTCCGGGGTGTAGAACTAAAGGACAAAGTTAGGAAAAATAGAAAAGATGAGTAAAGTAGGGAATCGGTATAAAACGTTAGACATCAGACTATGAGGAGGTCCAGAAAGAAAGGAAAAGAAAATAGAGAGGGTGAACTATTGTCGACTGAAAAATAATATCAACTAGGCATTTGGCCACCAAAAAGGATTTATTTGGGAAAAAGAAAAGGGTGCGACGCAGCCGGCAGACGCGGCAAGCCACGTGCGTACTCTGGCCTGTGCGCCAAGGTGGAGGGGTGTTTATAGACAGGAAAAGGAAGGAAAGGGAAGGGGGGGCTAGAACCACAGAGCTTTATTATAAACGTAGCTCCTCCCACAGAGGCCCCTCCCACTCTCCCGTGATCTCTGACCCCCTTTTAGCTACTTCCCTCCTCCCACAGGCTGCCCCTCCTTTTGCTCTTTCGATGACACCAGTGCCTTCCGAATGGCTGTATCTAAAGGATTTTCTTTTGTTCTGAGTTTTCTCTAGCTTTCTTCTGTATCTGACACGGTAGACGACACTCACTTTCTTAGACTATTATGCTTTTGGCTTCCAGAACTCTCCAATCTCCTGATCTTTCTTAACGCCTCTCCAGTCATTTATAAACTGTCTCCTTCAGTAGCTTCTCTTCCGCCCTCCCAGGTTTGTGTCCCCTTGGGTCCTGTTCTCGGCTCCCTGCCTCATGTGTATCCATGACTTTTGTTACTGCCTAGATACAGGCAACTTCCAGGCCTTCTCGGGGAGCAGCAGATGCGCATGTCTTCCTGCATGTCTACTCAAGGTCCCACAGACACCTCAGCTCAACCCCTGCAGCGCTTGACTCATCATCTTAAATCAGCTCTATTCCCAGGAACTTGGATGCCACACGTGTGCCTCTCGCACACACATCTAAACAATCACCAGGACCTGATAACTTGTCTCTAATTATTTTTTGACTTTGTTTCCTCGTCTCTGTTCCTGTCCTGAACACCCTAATTTGGATCTTTAGTAGTTTTTTTCTTATTATTGTAACTGTTTCCTGACTTATCTTTGCTTCCGATCTTGTCACCCTTCACACATATGCTGTGGCGATCTGTTTAAAACACTGTTCTGGCCATGTTACTCCTTTTCTCGAAATCTTCCAATGGCTCCACATTGTCTACAGCAGGAGTCCCCAAATCCTGGACCCTGAAATGATAGCATCCATGGCCTGTTAGGAACCAGGCTGCACAGCAGGTGAACGGCGAGCATGTGAGCGAAGCCTCATCTGGATTTGCAGCCGCTCCCCAGTGCCAGCATCACTGCCTCAGCTCTGCCTCAGATCGGCAGGCATTAGATTCTCATAGGAGCACCGGTCCCTGGTGCCAAAAAGGTTGGGGACCGCTGTTCTACGGGATAAAGTTCAAGCTTCTTAACGGCATGCAAGGCCCAGTGCAGACTAGCCTTTCCAGATCTTTCTGCGTCATCTGCCCTTCCTTCCTTCCTACCTGCCTCACAGTTACACTCTGACAAAACTGGCTACCTCAGCATTCTCAGCCCACACCAGGCTCCTGCTTGCATCGTGCTTTTGCTTAGCTTGTCCCCTCAGAGAAGAGGGTCCCTTTCCTCTGCCTGCCCCTTATTTGAATAATTTGTACTCATCCTTTGAGATCTAGTTTGGGTGAAACCTCCAGGAATCCTTCTTTGAGCCCTCAGACTGCTTCTGGCCAGAGTCCTCCAGAGTCTGTATATGTGTGAGCTGTGGGCACTCAGTGCAATAAAAGGAACAAGGACTTTAGAGGAAGACTTACCTGGATGTAAGTAGCAGCCTTGAGGCCTCAGCAAGAAGATAATTTCAATTTTGAGCCTCAGTTTTGTCCTCTGTTGATTAGAGATAATAGTATTATTTAATTTATAAGGATTGTGGAAGGATTATTTTAAATAATGTATATGTAGTGCCAGACACACAGTAGGCACTCAGTAAATGGCAGCTGCTGGTATTATTTGCATCTGCATCACCGTCTCTACTACAGTATTTTAGAAAACCCAGGTGTGGGAAGAAGCTGTTTTTCATTCTTTTTAATTCTTGTTATTAATGCTTGAAGGGTTACCTGGGAATTTAGTCTTACTGCCTCTTGGATACAGGGCTCTTCTAGGCAGCTGTCACTAATTAGTGATGACTTTGCCTTGTGAAGAGGTGGACATTGAGGGGTAAGAAATGGATACCCCTCCTGCAATGTGACTGGGGGACAGTTCCCGGGGCTTCCTCGAGTTTTTCCAATCTTCTTCAGACCAAACACTGCATCACAGTGGAAGAATAAGAAGTCTTTATAGAGGGGTTGTGTAGCTATCGAAAGAACAGGACAAAGCAAACTGAATGGAGATTGTATTTGCATCTAATTTGCGTGTTCCCTTGTACAGGCTTGGGAAGGACATTACGAGTGGAGGCTTTTGAAAGGAGGATGTCCGATGTGGCCGCTTCCTGTCTCCCAAACCATTTTCTCCTTCTTCGCCCTCTTAATGTCCCCTAAGCCTGTGTTCTCATTCCCTTTCACGCCCCCACCCCTCTCCACAGGAAGTGTAGGCCCTCACTCCTGTGCTTTGCAGATTTGAGTGCCTCTTGCTCTGGCTGGATGCTGATGGAGTTGTCCTAGTTTTTTATTGCTCCCTCTGGTTGGAGTGGAGATGGGCTCCAATTCTCAAAATAAGGATGGAAGTGGGTGCTCAAATGTCAGTGTGATCTCCCCACCAGTTTAAACTAAAACCGAGCTCTCCTTGCCAAAGTAAGCAACACAATTAAGGCTTATTTGAGGAAAGTCTTTTTTTCCTCTAGTCTGTTGCAAAAACAATAAAACCTCCCATTAGTTTATTAAGCAGTATTCCACCATAGTAGCTACGAATGCCCTCAAGTCTGAGCCAGTTGGCAACAAACTTTATTAGATTTTTTTTTTTTTAGTTTCAAAACACCCTCTCAATGGAATGGAGGAGGAAAGGTTCCACTTAACGTCGACACACACAGCGGTCTTTTAATGCGTCTATATCACAGAGCAGACCGTGACCTTCTTGGGAGCAGCGTCCCATCCCTTGTTCATCCTGGTGCTCTCGGTCTCTCTCTCCGCGCCTCACAGAACGCTTTCAGTACATGCTCGTGGACTGTGCGAAGGTGTTCCCAAGTTTAATGGGAATTTTCCAACCTTCAGTTTCTTTCGTCAGTGGTGTAAGTCACGTTCGGAGCATAGATTCACATGGCCTTCACCTAGCTCAGATCTCTCCTTCCTGGGAGGCTGAGTGTCAGGATGCAGGAATCCCATACCAGGCCCACAGAACATTTCAGAGGGCAGTTGGCTAGTATGTATTGAGGTCTTAGTCTGTGCTTGCTGATGTATTAGATGCTGGGATTATGTGGTGGGAGGTGAGACACAGCCCTCTGAGAACTTAAAATTTTGCTCTTGATTTCTTGATCTTTGGGCAGTTTGGCAGACTAAGTTTTAAAGGAAGGAAGGAAATATTGTGTGATTTTAGGGGAATTCTCCCTTGCACCAGCTTGATATTCAAAATGGACTTTAGAGCCGTATTACTGATCACTTTAATCTTTTTTTACGTACAGTCTACGGGACAGATAATATCTACTGTTTAACACTCTTGTATGAAAACAGGAATTGAGAGCAGTCTTCACTTTGGGAGGAGGGAAGACAATGAAGCTCCTTGGATACTGTTTTTGGGGAAAGGAGATGCTGTAATGGGGGCAGGGAGAGGGTGAAGGATGTGGAGGCTGGGCCCGGAGCCTGACTGGGAGGGGCCCGATGATGCAGTGTAAACAGCCATTGAGACCTCAATTCTGCCACTCAGGAGTTGGTGGATCTCTGGCGACCTCCCCCAGATTCTCGTCGTTTACCTTTTAAGATCTATAACATGGAAACTGTAATACTCAACTTTATTTTTAGAGTTGTTGTTCATTTCTTTTTCACTTCTTCAGTTTGCCTAGATCTGTGTGAATTGTTGGCAAAAGTATTATTCTCCGTGAAAATGCAAATACTCTCTGATCAGGATATAGAAAAACTATTATTGACTACAGACATATTGGTAGGAATTGGAAATTAGAGGCCCAACTCCTGGAGATGCATCCCCTGCTAGATATGTCTGTTGAGAAGAGAGAATAAGATTGTTTTTATGGACGGGAGCCTGAGTTCGTTCTTCAGTGAGGCGAGGACATGAGGAGAGAAGGAGGGCTCTGCACGTAGGAAGAGGGTCCTAGAGTTTGGGGTGGGAAATTGAAACTTGCTGCCATGCCTCTTTCACTGTTTGGAAGACTCAGTGCTTTATCTTTATATCTAATCTTATCTATCTGTCTGTCTGTCTATCTATCTATCTATCTATCTATCTATCTATCTATCTATCTATCTATCATCTATCTACCTAACTATCATCTATCTACCTATCTATCATCTATCATCTATCTATCGTCTATCAATCTACCTATCTATCTACCTATCTATCATCTATCTATCATCTATCAATCATCTATCGTCATCTATGTATTGTCTATTTTTTTAAAAACCTTTCACATCGTTTGATATCCTCATGTAATAGAAGTTCTTTTATGAGGATGTCTGCTTCCATCAAAGACAACATTTTGCCCTAGAGAGAGATCGAGAGAGTTAGAGGCAGAGGTAGGGATAAAGAGAGAGATACAGAGGGAGGGAGGGAGGGAAAGAGAGGTGAGGGGGGTGGAAAAGGGGAAAGGAAGGGAGGGGAGGGGAAAAGGGAAGGGAAAAGAAAAGGGAGGAAAAGAAAGATATATTTGATGGTTGATGTTAGATCAAGAACAATATACTCTATCCTGGTTGGATATTTTGTCGCATTCATGGGTGCCACGTTTTAGGAGGGACATTGGTAAATCTGAGTGTAACTAGGGTTGTGAGAAGACAGTTAAGAAATCGCTGAAGGTAACAAGGTTACTTAAGTAGGAGAAAAACCTCAGGACCCAAATGAAAGCTATTTTCAAACATCTGAGGCAAAGTTTGAGGATAGGACACAGGGGCTTGTCCTCTGTGTCAGGGAACTCAGGGTAAGGAGGGGTCTCTGCTGGCGAGAGTCCTCCCAGTGAGGGTCCTGGAGGTCTGGCCTGTTAGAGGTGTTCCTGCCTGTGGAGAATTAGGCTAAATGGCCCTAAAGCTCTGGTCTGAGTGTAAATAGTTATCTTTGCGTGCAGTGAGACTTCGAACAACCTATTGTTAAATAATACTTTAAAATCTAGTTATAAAACCACTATATATGCATTATGAAACATTTGGCAAGTAAAAATATAAAGATGTAGAAAGAAGTATTGCTCATATCCCTACCTGGTGATAACGATTAACATTTTTAAACATTTCTTTTTTTTCTTCACATTTCGGGCCAAATGGAGAAGCAGATGAAATCTCTGTTTGGTGCTCCCACCTTCTCTTTTGGTTCCCGTCAGCCCTTCTTTTCTGCTCATCTTTCCTTCATTCAGTTGCTTCATACTTCCTCCCACCAGGCCATCTTCACACCTGCTCTAGAGAAGGGATCACATTCCTTTTAAACAATGTCTAATAAGGTTTAAGTAGGTGTCATCTCTACCCCAAATGTCTGCATTCTAATCCTTATTCTTGATTATAGAAATAAAGGCTTTGCTCTCACTTGGGGGCGTTTCTCAAACACTTGTTGCAGGTGGGTAGAAGCGGTGCTGGGAGATGGCAGGACCCTTCCGTGTGCCCCTGAAATGACAATCATTGCCGCTCTTGGATGCGAGGCTCCGCTGGCCAGCTCTAGCCTTGACAAGTAAGCCGTCATTTCTGCCAGTCAAACTGCTTCCTTACTAATAACAGAATCTACTCCAGCTAGTTTAAACAGAAAGAGATTGATTAAAGAATGCCACGTACCTTACAAAATCTCTGGGAGGGCCAGATAATCAGATTGGATATTACACAACTGGGAACAACGCATCCACAAACAACGCAGGTAGGAGCCACACCATAGAGCTGTCCTAGCAAAAATACCACTGCTGCCACCACCCTCCATCTGGCACGAATCATATTTGAGACTGGTTCCAGAAGCTCCACTGTAGCTGTCCCAGAACCAGATACTGCCACCCCCTCACTTGCTCCCAAATTTATCTGCCTGCACTCAGCCACTGCACATGCAACTCTCTTCTGCCTCCAAGTTTTGTGTGGATCTGACTTGCCTGTAACTGTGCTGCAAGGCAGTCTGGGAAATGTAGTGTTTTTGATTCTGCTTTGGGAAGGCACATTAAGGTTTTCCGGAGAAACAGAATCAGTAGGATGAAGATTGTCTGTTTATCTATCTACCTATCTGTCTGTCTATCTATCTATCTATCTATCTATCTATCTATCTATCTATCTATCTATCATCCATCCATCCATCCATCTGTCTGTCAACACACAGTTGACCTTTGAAAAAGCGGTTATCAGAAGCACCAACCTCTTGCACAGTCAAAAATCCGTGTATAACTACAGGCATCTCTCCATGTACATAATTCTCACCTTGGAGTTGACCTTTGAACAATATGGGCTTGAACCGCATGGGTCAATTGAAAAAAATCCATGTATAAGTGGACTTCTGAAGTTCAAATCCAAGTTGTTCAAGGGTCAACTACACACACATACACACATACACACACACACATATGGAGAGAAAGAGAGAGAGAGAGAGAGATTGAAAGATGTATGATATTATGAGGACTTGGTTTGTGCAATTACGGAGACTGAGAAGTCCCAGGATCTGCTGTCCACAAGCTGGAGAGCCCAGAGAGCCAGTGGTATAGTTCAGTCTAAGCCCAAAGGCCTGAGACCTGGAGGGCTGGTGGTATAAGTTACTATCTGAAGGAGAGGAAGACTGATGTCCCAGCTCAGGCAGACAGGCAGAAAGAGTGAATTCTCCCTTCCTTGACCTTTTTGTTTATTTGGGCCCCCAGTGTATTGAATGAGGCCCACCCGTACTGGGGAGGGCCATCTGCTTTACTCAGTCTACTGATTTAAGTGCTCATCTCTTCTGGAAACACCTTCACAGACACGACAAGAAATAATGTTTAACCCAGGTATCTGGGCATCCCATGACTCAGTCTCATTAATGCATGAAACTAAATTAACCATCACAGGTGAGACGCATAATGCTGGAAATAACAAAATGTAGGGAGCGCATTCCCTAGTTTACAGAGGTCACACCTATAAGTTTTAGGGATTCAGTACCAGGCTCAGAAACCAGAAGTTAATCTTGATGTCCAAGCCTTTGCTTGTGCCTTTCCCCTGTCTGATGCTTCTCCTGGCATTCGCCTGTGATCTTGGACTTGTGGTAGGATGGCTTCTCCTGCTTCAATGCTAACTACATCTTAGCCCATAAAATGGAGCCCCAAGCAGCTGGCTTGGGCTGGGTAATGCTGTCACATGCCATATTTTTCATTTCAACTTTGTGCCTATGACATATTTGTGGCAGGTTTTTTTTTTTCTTGCAGAAAAGCATAGATATTTATTTTTATTTATTTATTTTATTGAGGTAACATCGGTTTATAACATTATGTAAGTTATAGATGTGTAACATTATAATCAATATCTGTATATACTACATTGTACTCACCACCGAAAGTCTAGTTTCCATCCTCTTTTATTTCAAATGATTATTATTGGACACTCTCAAAAGGCAAACCTGTTGGATAATTTCATAGCTCTCTAGCTAATATGACTAGTTCTTCCATGATAAAATCCATTTTTCTCTAGAGTCCTCAAATGTATTTTCTATACTCTTCTTAATACTGCAGGGAGTGAGGTTTTTAAAAATGTAAACTGATTTTTATTTTTGAGGGAGGCTCATTATGAAAATACAAGTCTCAACTCAAGAGTTTATTTGAGATGATATTCAAACCTTGTCTTCAGTTTCACAGTGAGGCATTCCAGTGTTTTCTCTGTCTGGTGGGAGGCTGGATCTCAGGTCACAGAAAGGAACAGGTATCTTATTTTTCCCTCATGGTTAATTTAGACAGCATGGGTGTCTAACTTCCTTATTGTGAACTCTGAACATCTCTACATCTCTAGTTAGACTTGTGTAAGATTTTAAAAAGTGGCCAATTTAAGAATCACTTTTCTTTTTAAAAACTTTTTAAAAAAATATTTAATATTAAAACTTCAGCTTTATTGAGCTATAACTGACAAATACAATAGTAAGATACTTAAAGTGGTGATTTAATACACATATGTACACCCACGCTGTGAAAGGACTCCCCCATCTAGTTAATCACCTCACGTATTTTTCTTTTTTTTGTGGGGGGGGGAAGAACATTTAATTCTCCTCTCTTAATAAATTTGGATTACATATTGCAGTGTATATCTATACTCACCATATTTTACATTAGATTCCTGTTTAACAGAAGATGACCTTATCTGATTTATTGCTGAAAGTTTGCACCCTTTACCAACCTCTCCTTATTTCTGCCACCCCAGACCTGGCAAACACTTGTCTACTCTCTTTTTCTTTAGATTCTAGAAATAAGTGATACCATGCAGCATTTTTTTTTCTTTTCTGACTTAGTTCCCTTAGCATAATGCTTCAAGTTTCATCCATGTTGTTGCAAATAGCAAGATTTCCTTCTTTCTCGTGGCTGAATAATATTTCATTGTATGTTTATACCACGTCTTCTCCATCCATTCATCTATTGATGGACACTTCAGTTGTTTCCACGTTTTGACTATTATGAAAAATGCTGCGATGGACAGAGGTGTGCAGCTAGCTCTTCGATATCCTGTTTTCATTTTCTTTGGCTATATATCCAGAAGTGGGATTGCTGGATCATATAGTCATTTTTTTAGGTACCTCCATACTGTTTTTCTTAGTGGCTGAACCAACTTACATTCCCACCAACAGTGCACACGGTTCCCTTTTCTCCACTTACTTACCAACACTTGTTTTCTCTTGTCTTTTTGATGATAGCTATTCGAACGGCTGTGAGGTGACATCTCACTGTGGTTTTAATTTGTATTTTTCTGATGAGTGGTGCTAAAGACCTTTCCGTGTACCTATTGAGCATTCGTGCATCTTCTTTGAAAAAATGTCTATTCAGTTCCTCTGCCCATTTTTAAAATTGGATTATTTGTATTTTGCTAGTGAGTTGTATGAGGAATTGCTTTTCAATATGCAGTGAGGCCAAAATTCACACCTCATTTAATTGTAATCACAGATATAAACTGACCCATGTCTGAGTTGCTGTTTACAAACATTATACAAGTTAGTTCCTGTTTATCTTAAGGCACAAACTGTCCATGTTTATGTTTCTGGGCCCAAGGTTTCCTCTATTTTCTCTCTGCTCCCTTCTCTCCTTTTCCATCTATTAAACGCCCCCAAACAAAAAGTCTACAAATACAGAAAGCATGACCCTCCCCCTACAAATAAAAGAAGCCCTCACGTGTCGGTTTGCATCTTCTTTCTAAAGTGACCTTTACGCCGAGGGTCTGACTGGTGCTAGGCTTTGAAAGTTTATATAAAGGATGAAAGTAATGAGCCTGAAATATGGAGTATTCTCCTCCCCACCTCCATATTTCACTTCGGGTGAGTCTCGGGTACCCCCAACTTATGCGGAAGGGTTAATGAGCTGTTACAAGGGTTTTCTGAATTGGACACACTGCTTCCTGCAGCTTTGGCTGGGTGTTGGAGCATCAGGCCTTTGCAGAGGGTTCCAACCCGGGCGAGGGCACAGAGAATGTAGAGATGGCTGGAACTGTCAGACATTCGTAGGCACCCTGGCTAACACACTGTGTTAAATTTAATAACAGCAAAGCACAGTTCCGGAGCCCCCCGTCCCCGGTGGGAGGTCAGGCTAGTTGAAGGTGAGGTGTATTTTGGTCCGTTTCCCCAGAATTTTCTGGCATACCTGCGGGCAAGTCTTCACTGGAGGTCTGTTTCTCTAGTTATTTTGCTATCCAAAGAACGCTCCAAGGATTGGCCGGTGAGAGCTGCGAGGCCTGGGCGAATCCATTTGAACTTGGCTGATTGTTTAGTTTGGCGGTTTGTTTGAGTGTCCATTGTTTCCTGTGCGGATGTGGTACAGCAGAGAGAGTACCAGGTGACGAGTCTAGGATCTGGCTTTCTTACTAGATGCGTGACCTTGGGTAATTCACACATCTATAAAGTAACAGTCTTAGACAGGTAAACGACATTTAGCCTGGGCTCTAATTTGCTTATAGATCCATGTGATCTTTTCAATATTTAAACATGACTGCTAAAACCCATAATTTATCTGGTTAAATAAAGCAATAAGATTCTTTGGTTTTGGCTGAATTAAGTCATAACCACATGATGGTGTTATTGCACTCTGCCAGAGGCCTTGATTGTCTGTCAAGGACATCATTTCTGGACCACACCTGGTGAGTCAAACCACAGTCATCTGTTAGATTATCACGCTATCTGAATAAAAATACTACTGCTAGTACTGCAGCTATTACTGATAATGGTGTCTTTGGTGGTGAATCCCTGAGGTGTTTTGTTGCTCTGATGTTCTAGAAATTTCTAGGTCAGAGAGAGGAGAACCTTCTCGAATAATTATGGCTGTGTTGGGTATCTAATTTTGAGGTAGGAAAGCTTGCCTCCAGCAACACAATGTCTCTCCACTCCCATTTGGTGCCTTTAACTGGCCAGCCTCCTCACTCAAGCCACCATAAATTGGGATGTTCTATGTTCCAGGGGTACTTAACCTCTCTGCCTTCACCCCACCCCATGGACAATCTGCCAAGTAAGATCAGGCTTCTTAAATCATTTGTCTGAATGTACTCTGTGTAAACTAGAGTATGTTAAGAAGGACCAAAGATTCATAAATCTTCCCTGGGATCAGCTTGTCTGCACAGATAACCCAACTGCTCAATAAAAATGTGTTGAAATAAATGATGTGAATACAATTTGCATTGTCTGTCCAAGCAAGTTACTCCTGCCTGAATCATTGGAAAGTTTTGATATTTAAAGGAGGCTAGTCTGCCGCGTTAGTTTCTTAGCAAATCTATTCTTC
>NW_011889131.1:535240-548670 GCF_000151845.1 Pteropus vampyrus | reverse complement strand
AGGTTAGAAATTGATGAGAAGATTTTGGATATTACACTTAACTAATTAAATTCCTTTAGTATTCTTTAGCAATCAGAAAGTTTTGTAGACATCTCGGGAAGTTTTTTTTGGGGGGAAAGGTGTTTCCGCATATGTGTGACATGGAGCAGAATTTTTAACTAAATAAGACTGTTTTAAAATTAAGATTCAAACTAGTATTATGCATGTGGTTTACATATAAACAAGTGATATCATACTTTAAAATTATTCCACTCAATTTTTTTTTAAAGCAAGTGGTTTAACATCATCTGTTTTTGTTTAAAAATTTTAAATTATAAATAAAAATTTGATAAAACTCGGTAAAACAAACATGGAAGTACAAACATTTACAAAGGGGCAGAAATTAAAGACCTTAAATCCTATCTCAGAGTGGTGTTCACTATTAACGTTTCCTTCCAATTTTTTTTCTATTCACGTTTTAGGTAGTTGCTATGACATGTATTAGAATAAGCTGGGTTATGATGCAGTAACAAGCATCTCCAAATTTTGATTGTGTGAAACCGTGGAGATTTATTTCTCATGTTTCATGTCCATTGCAGGTCTGTTGGCGACCTTGCACCCACATTGCTGTGTCTTCACTCAGAGCAATCGCGATCTGGAACATTTCTGGTGACTACAATAGGGTGGAAAGAGTACTCCAAATGCCACACTAGAAACTGAATGCGCAGACAGAAAATCACACATATTACTTCTGCTCCCTGATCAATGTCCATGAGTGATCACGGGCCACTTTATATCATGTAAGCTTTATTACAATGCAATTATTATTAAATGATACTTTTAAAGCTTAGTTTGAGTTGTATGAAACTCATGAAATTACATTTCTTTTCAAATTAGCCTAGAATTCAGGCTTTCAGCTAGGCCCTGTTGGATCGCTGAGGGTTCATTTGTGTTGACCATGTTACTTATGTTTGGTGTTGGAAACTTATTTTTTATTTCCCTTCCATGTGCTGAGAGACCCACCGATTTAATCCTCTTGTTCTCTAGTGACTTAATTTGATTGGTGAGTTTTGGAAAGAGAAATTGGGTACCACAGTGCAGGCCTTCTTCCCTCCTTCCACAGGAAGTGCAGTCTGCTTTGTCCCCATGCTGTTGGGGCAATCTGCCCTGGCCCAACTGGGGTGACCAGTCATCCCGATCTGCACAGGCTGAGGGGTTTCTTGGGTTGGGAGGCTTTTAGTGCTAAAACCAAGGGAGTGTTTTCCTGTGACTGGCTAGTCAAACCTGGGTAATTGTAGGAGCCAGGACTAGAAAGCCCACTTGTTCCATGTATAAATCACATCCTCTACTATCACATTTATCAGCAATATCAATTATAAAGATATAAAGATATAACCCATCACAGACAGATTTTTCTCATTTCTCAGTTGGGTCAGAAGCCAGGCAAGTCAGAGCGATGCTATTTATGGGCCTGTCCAGCCTGAGCACTGTTAGCACCATCCCCACTTGCCCTTTTCCCTGTAGCCTGACCATGGACTGATTTGGCAGCCTCCCCAAATAATGAACCCAGATCTGAAGTTGCATTTCTTCAAGATAAACATCCCCTTGGGACTAATAAGCTTGATCTAGTTGAGGTCTAAGATCAGAGTTTATTTATCTATTTGGCTTCTGTAGTGTAATTTCTCCAAAGCCCAGTGATGTTTAGAGAACCAGACCCATAGTGATTAAGGGAGGGTCAGATCAAAGTAGGGGCAGAAGAGCAGCGGGGGAGGACATAAGTGAAGGAGGGTGAGAAGGAGGACAGGCGCTGGGACAGCTCCATCACCCTGAGGAGGGCCCAGGTTGTGGGCCAGGTCAGAGGGAGCGTTCTGATTCCTTAATATCCTGGGCTTCACAGACACTTTGGCTGGATTTGCTTCAAACATGGAGAATGGAGGGAAGCAGCCCATAAGCCAAGAGACTGACTTTGGCTTTTTAGACAGAAAGATTGTCACATATGCCGTTGTCTTTTACTTTTCATAAATTGCCGAATATTTCAGTTAAAGGAAGGATAAAAAGAAACAAAAGCGCCTTTGAACATTTAAGTAGCTTCCAGTTTTATTTGCATAAACTCTTCTGCTCTGCATTTTTGCATTTCTGTCATTTGTACAAAGGTAAGCTCTCACATATTTTTAAGATCTGTTATGGCTGATATTCAGCTGCTTTTAATGTATTCATGCAGTGGCAGCATGCACAATATTTAACAACCAGCACAGCAGAGGCCCAGGCCAATTAGAACAAATTTTAGATTGTTAGGCTAATTCCCACATAGGCTGCCCTCCGCTCCTTCCCTGAGCCTTGCTATATCCTTCAAGGCGAAGTTCATGTCTGTCTTCTCTAAGAAGCTTTGCCCTGCCACTCCAGTCCTCATTGGTTCCTCTTTCATTTGATTCCCTACGGCACCTATAGTTTGGATGATGTAAGTTACACTGCCCTGTGTTGTTTTTCTCTCATTTCATGCATGTTGATCGATTCTCCAAAAGGTCAAGAACCAATCCTCAGCCTTCTCCCAAACTCCAGAGCACTGGCATAAAGCTGAACAAATACGCTTACACTGGTGTTCACACGAGTGAGGTCATTTTGAAAACCAGCCCTATATATACGTGAATGTGTGAATGATCTTGTTGATACCTCTCTGCAGGTGACTTGGATTCTTAAAATCTCTGACTACTTTAGTGTTCTTTGCAACGCTAGGCCTCTATTTCTTTTAAGTTTTCCTGCTTTTAGCATAGTATTTCTCAAAGAGTGGTGTTCTGGAGAGCTCGTTAAAAATGCAGATTTCTGGGCCTTCCTTCAGACTCATTGAGTCAGAGTTCCTGGGGGTGGAACACAGGTGTCTGTCTTAACAGGCTTCTCAGTTTATTCTGATGCAGCTCACCAGGCTTCCTCGATTCACGCTTGTAATGTGACTGTGTTTGTTTACCTCCTGTTGTCCTTAGCTCTCCCCCAGCCTTTCATTACATGATTTGCTGCTCTAAAGGTAGGTAGGCCCTTATTATTATCATTTGACATTTTGAGATCAACAGCTTCAGCTTAATCTGGTCTGTCATCCTTTCATTGTCTCGGATGCTGTCAGACTTGGTGAGAATAAATGCAAGCCTTTTCCAAAGAGAAGCATACAGACAGTCTTGGGTCTCACTTTCTTGTCTACAGAGGAGACTCTTCCTCTTTGACATTCTATTGAGAAAGAAAGAAAGGAAGGAAGGCAGGAGGGAAGGAAGGAAGGAAGGAAAGAAGGAAGGAAGGAAGGAAGGAAGGAAGGAAGGAAGGAAGGAAGGGAAGGAAGGAAGGAAGGAAGAAGGAAAGAAGAAAGAAGTAAAGAAAGCGAACCCCCTACTTCCCTCTTCTTGGTGGGAAGGTGTGAATGAGGTGCTAATTATTTTATTGGGAACAGAAAAAGCAGTTCTTAGTTTTTCTCCTTTAGGCTAGTTTCATAGATGATGAGTTTATGCTCATATTTATTCTACTTTAGGCAAATTCTGTAACAGAGCTGGTGATTTCTATAACCAAAGCAGGTTTTAGGATCTTCCAGCGGTTTGTGGGATTGGAATAGCATTAGCTACATGTAAAAGTATGCACTCAGATGTGGAAAATGCCCACTGTGTCTTCCAAAATGGGTCCCCAGTAGGCCTGTGGAAACATTTCAGCCAGGCCCTCTGTAGACTGGTGAAGTCTGGGCCAATCATTGTTTCAGTCAACAAGCAGCACGCTATTTTCTAAGTTGTTAGCTTTATGCCGGTGCTCTGGGTTTTGGGAAAACGCTAAGGATTGGTTCTTGATCTTTTGGTGTAACTGAAGAGAATGGGTTAACATGCTTGAAACGAGAGGAAAACAACACAGGGCAGTGCAAGCTTCTATCATCCAAACCGTAGGTGCTTTAGGAACTCAAAAGGAGAGAGGAATCAATGAGCATTGGACTGGCAGGGCAAGGCTTCTTGGAGAAGTTGGACATGAACTTCACCTTAAAGGATTTGGGAGGATACTGCAGACCCAGGAAGGACCTGAGCAAGGCTCGGGGATGGGGCAGAGAGTGGCCTGTGCGGGAATTAGCCTAGCAACAGCAAGAGCTCAGTCTGGAGCAGGCTGAGCTGGGCCCTGAAAGGCAGGCAGAGAAGCTGAGAACAAAACAAAACAGGAAATAGGGGGTAGTTGAATGTTTCTGAATGGGGGAAGTGACATGTTTAAAGAAAAGCTTTTGTGGTTTCATGGAAATGACTTTTTGACCCAGGATTTTATTATCGGTTAACAATTTAGCAGCTACCTTGCCGAGCTTTTGAAGAGCTATGATTTGGCTCAGAGCTGCTTCTTCCTTTTAGATTTGATTTTTCTGATTTATAAGGTGATGATGATGATGATGATGATGATGATGATGATAATGATAATTTGTAGCCCTCTATGTCCAGGCATTGGCCAATCAGAAAGGACGGGGCTTTTCATTAGAGCTGGTTCCTGAGGCCTCTTGGGTGGGGGGGGCGGGTGTCCAGGGGTTAACTCTTTCTTAGCTGGATCATGGGAAGCATGGGTGACTCCGGTCAGAGAGGTGGCTTTTCTAGCGTGTGTATATATACAAACCATTAGGGAAATATTTAAACATCTTAACAGCTAGTGCAGTTACATTAGAGAAGACTGACTGGATTTCAGCTGCTCATTCATATTTAGTTCTCAGGGATAAATTTTCTTCATTTCACAGCTGAAACTGGACAACAGAGGGGCTAAATGCTATTTTTTACATCATACAACAAGGAAGAAAGAAAAGAAATAGTTCTGCATTACATGTATCCCTTGGTTGATAACCCCTGTTTTATCTGGGTAAAAGATTTTCTGACTTTTAAGACTTTTCCAGAAAAAGGTTCAGTGAGAATGGAGGAGGGGAGCGGAGATGGCAAGAAGAGCCCAGTAGTCCAGTAGTACAACTGAATGTTCTCATCTACAAATAATTGCACAGTGGGAACACCCTGCCCCGCTGCCTGCCCCCGCCCCACCCCCCCGCCCCGCCGCCATCTGCTGGGAGCTGGTCCCTTAGGAGGTGTTTGTACTGATGAGAAACTCTCTCATGGGTCTCAGCACCTTATTGTGGAATGGATAAATGAATGATGAATGAGTGAAAGAGAAATGGGGGGCCGACGGGAGAGTCGAAAGGCTCCAGTTCTAGCTTCATCTCTATCACAAGCCAGCTGTGGAACGAGGAGTCAATCTATCTTTCTGGGGCTCATTTCCTCACTTCTAAAATGGGGACAACTATTCCTGCACGTCACAGGAGTGTAGGATCTCATGAGATGATGCCTGCACCTGTCCTTGTGAGGATTCAAGCTTTAAGCTAAAAGAAGCCTTCCTGTGTCTTCCCACTCTAGCTGGCGTGGTCACTCTCTGTGTTTTCCAGATAATCAGAATCCTAATAATTAACTCAAGTGGGTCTTTCCTTGCCTGTAAGAGCAGTTGAAGTGAGTGTCTGTGCACTCCGTGCTGGCTCTGTGACTGTTTTCTATGGAGGCCAGTGGACCTTTGTGGGGAAGGGGACCCCCAAGCCCTTGGGCGGTTGTACTAGTCAAATCCTGTGATCTGATGCTCGCTGGGGGCCTCAGAAGCATGGATACTTTGGAAAATAGGCTGTTGACCAGGAGAACCCTGAAGCATTTGAGCACGGACAGGAAGCCTAAATTTCTCTTAGTAAAATGGTCTCCTATATCCTGGATGATCGAGAAGGTGGGTTAGATATTGGCTGGGCCTCCTAGCAGGGTTGGGTCCCTGAGCAGCTAGAACATCCTTCTGTCCCAGGCCTTATGTGACCTGACTTCAGCTTCCTTTACGTTCATGATCATTTCCAGGCAGCCCTCTTCCTGACACGAGAAATATGGCCCCTGTTCATGGAACTTACGGGTAGACTTAGATTTTGGGGTCCTAATGCACTCAGCAGGGGAAAGTCAGGTTCATGCACCCAACCAAGAACATATGTGAAGGCCACAGGGAACTTGGATTTGGGACGAGAACATCCCTGTTCAAGTTCTAGCTGCAACACTCAGTGCCCGTGAACATCGGGCAAGCCTGGCCGGCCACTCCAAACATTATGAGCTGTAGGTCCCATGTCTTACATGAGAATGACAGTATTTGTCCACCCCGTCCCTGCCCCCAAGGTTTGCTGGAAAGATCAAATGAAATACTGGATGTTTGAGGAACCACTTTTAAATCATCAAGAGTGGTACAATGTAAGGTCAGACTGCAACCTTAGGGTGACTTGGAAAAGGAACACTGACCCTCAGATACTGCTCTTGTGAAACTTGGGGGATATTGTCGGGGCCCCTGGGGTATAATTGGGTCAGTCTGGCTGTCCTTCAAATCTCTGGGAACTTTGCTCTACTGAATGGCAGGCAGTTACTTGGGATGAGAGAGAAAGAAGTGGCTTTAGCAGCTTGGCCTTTACACACACCTGGGAATTATTCATGTTGCCAAGCAAAGGGGTGGTTCTGTGGCTGATTCCTTCTTTTCTTTCCAGGTTGGCCTCGCTGGCATGCGAATGTTTCTTTAGGGGCCTGTGTGATGAGGGGGAGTTGGGAGCACAGCGGGAACACAGTGTAGAGGGTGAGCTGCTTACGTTCCAGTCTAGATAGCTGAGCAAGGGGAGCCGGCGCCAGGGTCGTACCACCCGCTCGGCACACCTGCCCTTAATCCCATTTCCAGGAAAGGTGAAATTGCTCTCCTCCCAGAAAGTGCCAGAGAGGAGCTGTCCCTTGGGTGGGTTCAGGGTTGTGTCTCAATTGGCATTTCTTTTTATGTGCTAGATTGGGCCAAAATCGATTCTCTCAAGTCTCTTTTTCTTTGTGTGTTCAAAAGGATATGAAATCTATGTTTGGGCCTATTAACACTCATTCATCGTGGACCATTTGGCAGGAATTTTTATCCCAGAATGATTTCCTGCCCGAGGATGAGGCCCATCCAAGGCAATAGATTTTACCCTTTGCTCTGTTCTCCTCTTGCTCTGTGACCTGGGAAAATCTACATGTCCTTTCTGTTACCCTTATCTTCGGCCTTAAAAGATAATGTTCGTTTAATTTTAAAAACAAAAACTAAACAAAAACCCAAACCCACTAATCTTCCTAAACAGAAAAAAAAAAATGTGCCTTTTGAAAAGAGGAAATTGCTTTTTATTAGGTGTAAAGACCAACATAAAAGCTCCGAACATCTCCAAAGGCCTGGGAGTTGCCATGAACCGCTGACCCCATTCTGTTAGGTTGGCAAACAGTCTCCCCAAGCCCTCCGTCCAAGTAAAATGTTGAGCTTGACTCGTGCCACAAATGGCCTTGCCTCACATTGCATCGAGGGATGTTTCCATACCCTCCCGACAGCACTTGTAGTCTTGGTACATGGCCTTGGTAAGGTAGATTCATAAAATATGCTGGAGTGGACCTTGAGAAACAATAGCGTCATCACCTTGTTTGAGAAATGGGGAAGTTTCAGCTCAAAAGGGAGTCTTCTGCTCAAGTCACGTGCTGTTGAAGAGCTGGGACTGGAACCTCATCCTTCAGAGCAGCACTCTTTCTACTAAGTCCCTGGAGATTTATGAAGGATATTCCCAGTGGCCGTCCTGGTCATGGCCGGCCAAATAGTCCGTGTGCTCCCCTGCATTTCTCAGTACTCAGTTTGGGGCTACATGACCAGATCTTGTCAGAAACTAACAAAAGTCGACAAGAAGCAAACATCTTGTCACTGAGACACCGAGACACTGGAAACATTTTGTTATAGAAGCAGAACCTGACTTATTCTGATTTATACACAAACCAGCTTTGCAAAGCCATCCCAGAAAAGCTGACTCTTTGCAGGTGGTGTAATATCACCTAAGGCGAGATGACTTTTGTTGACTGGAGTGGGTTGGGGTGGCATAGTGCAGCAGTTTTAAGGCAAAATTTGCTTTCTGCCTGCTAGGGTGTGTCTCTCAGATCTACCACTTACTAGCTGTGTGATTTTTGAGCAATTGGCTTAACCTCTTGTGCCTTAGTTCCTCATCTAGAAAATGGGAATATCCATAATGACTCTATCATTGACTCGTTGAGAAGGTTAGATGAGATAACGTATGGAAAGCCCTTATCACAGTGCCTAGTGTGGAGTGTTATGCTAGCTCGTATTATTTACTGAACATGTGCGTTCTGTAAAAGGCACTGTGTACTGGCTTCTCAGAGGCTTTAGGAATGAATTGACCTGAATCCCCTCTTCAAGGTCCTTATCGTGTATCAGCACTCGGTAACCCAACAGCTAGATGCATATTCACGTAAGACAAATCCCAGTTTACAGACATGGAGAATTTGGGCCCTCTGGGTACCAAACTTGGAAGAACTACACCAGAGAGCCCCAAGTTCCAACCTCTTTCTGTGACACTGTCACCGAAGTGTCCCGCGTCTCTAGAATGGTGTTGGAGCATGCCTCACAGAGGAACCATTTTAAATTTGATATCCACAAATATTTGCTTTTAGGCAAAGATTGGTATTTGAACTTCGGTTATGTGACAACCAATGTAAGTAGAAGATTTCAAAATACCTAAGGACCGTGGTTGAAATTAATGAGTCCTCTTCTTTGGGAAAAAAAAAAACTTACAAGGAAAAATAGCGAAACTCTGGTTCCAAATAAATGGATCCTATACTCTCGTTCTACTAAATGCCTAGAGATGTATTTATTTATTTTAAAAAAACCATTAACTACTACTGTAGGCTGGCATTGGTCTGTCTGGGTAGGGCGGCCGGGATACAGGGCTCGGGATCGTCAGTTCTGTATACCTCGCTTTGGGAACAGCCTGTATTCTCTCCTCCAGCACTGCCTCTGGCCCCACACACCCATCAGAGTGCCTCTTAGAAATCTTTACTTTTGACTTTAGTTAGTTTCTACAGATTGAAAGGGAAGGAAAAAACAAAACATCATCAGAAATGCAGGGCCTTAATTTCTGGAGTGGAGACTGTGACCGGCAGAGCCTTTTCCTTTGTTTCTGTCATGGTCTATCACAAACCTAAAAGCAGCTCAAAAGCGAGGAAAGCATTTTCAGTTCCTCTTGTGCGTAGGATAGTTTTTTTTTTTAAAAAGGAAGGGCCTGGTTGTGACTAATGGTCCACATGGGGTAATTCCTCCCCGCTCTCCCCAGCAATATCCTCTTGTCGTGTGGACCAGTGTGTCGTTGAGAATATTCACAACCTGGGCTTTTCCATTCGTTGAAGAACAACCTGTATCTGAGATGAGCTTTGCCTGTTACCTTCCCATCTCAGTTTCTTTCTGAGAGGTTATTTTTTTTAAAAACTACATAAAAAATCACCACCCTTTTTTGGAGGTTGTTTCAGAAGATAAGTCTGAGGTGGGAAAAGTGTCATAAAAGAAAAAATAGTGCTTTCCACTTTTCAGAACACTCTCATTTTTAGCATCGTTTGATTTTCCTAGCATCTCTGTGAGGGGTGTTGAGCAGACACTTTAATCCTGATTTTCCAGACAAAGTAATTGAAGCATGAAGAGCCTCAGGAACACAGGAAATCAATTGCAAAGTCAGGACTCAAACCGAATGCAGTGTTCCCAAGTGATAATAAGGAACGAATAGCCCTTTGTAGAACCTCAGGAGACCAGTGGTTGATTTCTTATCTGCCACTAAATAGGAGAGGAAACTTTAACAGATCACTTAAAATTCTCAAACCTCAGTTCTCCTCATTTACACAATGATAGGTCTAGATGAATTCCCTTTAAAATTCCAGACTTTCATGGATCTTTCCATTCTGTAAAGTGGTTGTAAGGAGTGGGGGTACGTGGACATGTAGGGGATTGGAGGCATTGCTGGGAAATAACGAGGTGCTTCCTAAGAGAATGAAAAGCCTCATCCCTGTGCATGTAGATGTCTGGGGTCCTCCTTTCCTATCCTTCCAAGGTGCTTGCCCTCTGAGAGGTGCCCCCCACCCCTATGCTAGACATGCACGAGACAATGCTGACCAAAAGCAGAAGCTGGGGGTGGGGAGGTTGGTGGTGGGGGGTGGCGGGTAAGGCCTTGAAACCGATCAGTCTCTGAATCTGACGTGACGCTCTGGAACACCAGAGTTGGGTGGGTGACAGATGCGTGCCTTTAGGCGTAGGGATTCTTTAAAAAGAGAGGAAGGGAAATGTGTCGACTTGGCTGGGAGACCAAAACCGAAAAGGCCCTGTGTTCACCAGGAGGAAATTCAGAATGAAAACAGGACTCACTTCCGCTCTCTTCCCACAGGGCAGCAAACATTGAGGGACTTAATTTTTCTTCCCCCTTAATAAATGCTAACATTTATCTTGTTGGCAGAGGTTTATCTTCCCCTGCATCTCCCGGAGCCTTTGGAAAATGTCGAGATAGTACAACAAAGGACACAGCCCTCAAAAGATAAATGCCTGCTTTTCAATAACGCACTGCTTTCAAGTAAAAATGGTTTAATGAAAATAGCATGAGAGAGTCTGAAGAAAGGGTCTTGTCTTTTGTTTTGGATGGTGCTCTGGAGTCATTCTTCCTGGACAGCTTCAAAAATGGCGGCTTTGAAAACCTTGGCTTCTGTCAGTTGAGTAGGTCCTTGGCTTGGAACAAGGAGCAGCTGAAACCTCTGGTTCTTGAATGCCCAGGAGAGCTCAGCAGTATCAGGATCACCCCATTTCACTGGGTACAAAATAAAAACAAAACTGCCCCCGGCCCACGCCCAGTCCCACAGAATCCCTAAGGGTGGTCTCTGAAATCTTTTTATTTAAATAAATTTCGCGAGTTGGGACCAACTGCCGGGTTCTCTTCTGGCTCCTCCAGAACAGAGATGTGATTCACAGAGCTCCTAAAGCTGCGGTGAGGTTGGATGAGCCAGAAAGTCGACTACACTCCATCCCGCAAGCCTGCGCCCGGCCCCTCTCCACAGCTGTGCTCACTCCCCTCGGTCTCTGCCCTTGTGCTTTTGGCCTCACCTCCAAGGTTATTTTCTAAGTTCACCCAGTTTTTTCAGCCCAGCCCAGCCCCCATTTTTTTCCTCCAAAATACCATCTCTCACTGTTCACCCACCCCAAATTCATCCTTCTTTTCCCCCCTGAAATCCATCCATTGTGCACGTACTCACACACTGTCTCGCTTTGTGCCTTGGCAAGCTCCAGCTTGTAAGTCTCTGCTTTCTGGAGAGTGAGCTGATAGAAGGCAGGCGGCTGGGGCCAGCCTTTTTCTGGCATCTTCCTTGGTGTTGAACGCAGTGCCCCTGAGAAGGAGGAGGGCCCTGGCTGACCCAGCTACAGGAAGGACCAGGGGTCAGAGCTGTAGAGAGGCTGTTGGCGGCTGGACGGGGACGGGGGTGGCAGGTGGAGATAGGTGAGGTGAGACACATGCCTTCAGCATGTCCAAAGACACGTGCCGTCAGTGCCTGCAGGAGAGCCCGGGGTATGCCTGTGTTCTCTTCCTGGCAGCTGCGACCCACACCCTCTCTCCTCTCACACTCCCGACGGGCACATGCCTATTCCTCTTCCCCTTTAAGGATGATGTTGATGCTTATTATGATTCGGCTTGCCATCAATTCAAAGAAGGTAAGAGTCAACTCTAATGTTGCCATTTAGCCCATGGTTAAGTACATTGCTTCTGAATTGGTCTAGATCTGAGTTGTTCAATACGGTCACCACTAGCAACAGGCAGCTATTTGCATGTAAGTGAATTCAAATTCAATAAAAATTAAAAATTCTGTTTTGTAGTTGCACCAGTTACATCTCGAGTGCTCAGTAACCACCTAGGGCAGTGACTACCACATTGGGCAGTGCGATAAAGAACAATTTGATTGTTGCAGAAAGTTCCGTTGGACGGCACTGATCTAGGCTGTCTGGTTTCAAGCCCTGGCTCCTCTATTCACTTGCTGTGTGATTTTGGATGAATTACTTAGTCTTCTGGTGTTTTACTTTCCTCATTGATAAAGTGGAGAAAATAATAGTACCTACCTCACAAGATCGTCCAGGTTCAAATAAGGTAATCTACATAGAAGTCAGTGGCAGAACACAGTGGGAACTCAATGTGAGCTGAATGACAGTCACCTACGTCATTGGCCCTATTGTACCGGAATCTTCTCTCCCCACCACAGAGATGGTGGTGGTTCGGGTGCCAAACACTAGGGAGCCTCTCAAAATGTACGCGTTATGTGCACAAGGTGTTAACTCTTGAGAGCAAAGAGCTCAGTTGAAAGGGAGTTAGAAGGTCACTTGGCACAGCAGGCTCTGTTGAGTCAGGCCTGAGTTTTTCTCTGTGTACGTGCAGTGACTTGGATCTGCTGTTGAACCAGAGGACGTTTTGATGCTTTCACCTTTTCTAAAAGGACAGAAGTTTCCCTGATTGTGGGCTTTCAGCCAAGGGTAAGCACGTATTGACCCTCTCCGATTCTCTTTCTTTTTTTTTTTCCCACACTGAAAGCGTATTCCTTCTTAAGAGGAAGTTTGTTTTCCGTGTCCTGGAAATGTCAGGCTCCCCAGAGGGCTGAAGGGTGGACCTGTCTCAGTCAAATGTCTCTTCCTCTGATGCAGTGGGTGACCCCCCTGCTTTCTTGAATGACATCAGCTGAGCCGTAATCAAAGTACTCATGCCTGACTCACCATGCACTGTGGAGAATTGACTTCCAGCGTAGCGGGGTGGGGGCGAGGTGGAGGAAATGGCCCTTGGCATGTGAATGACTTTTTGACTTTTGACTCAGACATTATAATTGTGGTCAGCCTTGGCCTTCCCCTGCTTTCTCCGAGCATCTGTTCATTCCCTTGAAGCTTCTTGACTTAATTCTTTACCAGTTTACAGTAAGCCCACCCTCGGCTTCACAGGTCACTGCAGGAGAACTCAGTAGGTTGCATCTGGTGGGAGCTGAAACGCCAGGCTACTTTCTTTGCAGAATGGACCAAGATGCTTGTCTCTGAATTGTAAATTCCCATCACTTCACAGGAGCTGGAACACATGAGTGGATACATTTTGGCATTTGGCGATGACTTACTGGGGGGAGAAGGCAGTGTTTGAGATTTCAGGAGCCAACCTAGCATTAGGGAGCTAACCTTGAATTGCCTTCAGAAGCAGAGATGTCAGCTGTTTCCCAGCCTGTCAGCCATCTAGTCTCCCCTGTAATTATAACTCATTGTTCCACTGACTTCCTTTTCCATAGGACAGTGTCTCAAGGGTGGATCTGTTCAGGGCAGGGCAGGGCTTCCAGAAGCAGTCCTAGAGAGTACTCAAACACGTGTGCTGAGATTTTCCCAGAGCTCCTTAACTTTTGACTGATGAGTTGTCCGAGAGCCAAACCCAGCCTAGCAAAATCGAAAATTCGTTTACCATTGGGGCTCTTTCCCTGCTGAAACTCCTAATAGCTCGCCACCTCGTCCATCATCTGGAACTCAGCACCCAAAAATCGTCCCCTCCTGCTTTCTAGTGCACTGCATGATAAACCTTTTCA
>NW_011889131.1:528411-531385 GCF_000151845.1 Pteropus vampyrus | reverse complement strand
TAGTGTCCCCTGAAAGAAACAAAAGATAGCAACCCAGTATCTTATTATTTAGGACATTAAAAACCACCAAAAACCCTCTGAACTGAAGGCATCATTGTCATCGTCTGCGAGGGTTTTCAAAATATGCCCCATCTCTACCCCCTGGATGAGTAAGGGTTTACCACAGGCTGAGTAAAACAGCTCTTTTCATTCTGAATTTATAAACTCAGGAGTCTAAAGATCACAGACATAAAATAGGAAGGTAACACCTGTCATTGTGAGTGTCAACAAGTGTCCCCTCAGTTTTCCCTTTTAATTACTCGTGGTCACTTACCCCATGTGAGTCCTGTCCACCCTCTTCCTTGAGCTCTTCTCTTTACCTTGTCCTTACCCCTCCTCAGCCACTCCTCGGTTCTGTTCCCAACCTTTCATCGTCAATGACTGCAACATCTCCATGATCTCAATCTCATGCCCGGCCCCTCTCCACCCAACACTATTATTCTTTTCTTTCACTTTTTCTGGTAGCCCAATGCCAAGGCTCTGCCTATCCCACCGCCCATCCATTGGTCCTACCATACTTTCCCTGTCCGCATCCCCTTGACCCTCATTCCCTCTTTACCTATCTTGAAGTCCATGTGCGATTATTATGATCCCAGCTGATACCTTTGATTCCCTTCCCACTCTTACTTTATCATAGTCACTTGGCCAAATCACAATGCGATTAAATCTGACTCTTTTTCTGCTTAGCACATGTACCTAAGCTTGGAGAAATGTCATTGCAGGAAAACATACAGTCACACTGGCTAGCCTCACTCTAAAATTATGACCTTGAATCTAAAGTAGACTTTTTAATGCTGAGAAGCAATATGACTCTTTACCCCTGGTCATTTTACACTCTCATTTTTCTAGAATTGCTTCACAATCTGTCACAGTCTCATCCCACACAGTCCCTCCCAGGCAACTTAATTTTTAATTGAATTTTATCAAAGGAAAACATGTACATGGTTTAAAAAGTCAATAAATAATATCAGATATATAATGAAAAAACAGCAATCTTTGCCAGATTTCCTTTCCTTTTCAATTCTGACATTCTTGGGGTAGTACTTTTAACTTTTACCTGTTTCTTTTGTTTCCTTCCCTAAATACCTCGATTATATTAGCATTTTTTTAGTTCAGTATGTAGCCTTTGTGCGCATGTGCTCACACACACACACTCACACGCACACACACGTATGCACATGTGTGTTCTCTCCCATTAGTCCCCTACTTTTCCTATATGGTTTTCTCAAAATTTTTTGGTTAAATCATTCTTCAGTGTTCACATTATTATTATTATCATGTATCTCATATTCACAGCTGAGCTACACAGTATGCCAGGACACTATTTCTTCTTCTTTTTTTTTTTTTAAATAACTTTCTATTTCCCTCACTCTCCTGGTATTAATTATTGTCACATTTTTATTTGCTAAATTTTATTCCAGTCACTTAACTTCTCAAATTTTCTTCTGAAACAAATCAGAAAATCCCCTCTGAATCTGTCAGGTGTTCTGTCACTTTTATTTTCTTCTTGATGAACTCCTTCTGGGAACCTCTCTCATCAGTTCTAGTCCATCTGGTTTCTCTTGAGCCTCCTGAAGAATTGCCGTTCTGGGCTTCTCTTCACTGTCATTCTGTGGGTTCCTTCACCTATTTCCCGTGTTGGAATCCCATGACTTCTTTCTTGCTTAACTTTTAACTGTGAGGGAGTGGGTCATCTAGTAGCTTCCTGGGAAAAGTATCCGAGAAAACAATTTTTGGAGTATACCGAATATCTGAAATATCTTTATTTCATCCACATACTTGATTGATAGTTTGTCTGGGGACATCATTCTAGATTAGCATCCATTTTCTCTCACATTTTGATGGTATTGCTACATTGTTTTTAGCTACCAGTGTTGGTAATGAGAATTTTAATGACATTTTATATATCTTTTGTAAATGAAAATATTTTTGTTCTCCACATATTTTTAGGTTCTGTGCTTGTCCCTTGTATTCAGAAATATCACATGATGTACCTTTATTTGGATTTTTTTTTTTTTTTTTTTTACTCATTGCACTGCTTCTTAAGTGGGACTTTCAATCTGAAAAGTCGCATTCTTCATTTCTGGAAATTATTATTATTGTTGTTGTCACCATTATTATTATTGTTTAATTGTTCACTTCCCTATTACTTTTTCTAGAAATTATTATTGTTTAATTGTTGCTCACTTCCCTATTATTTTTTCTAGAATTCCTATTAGTTGGCCAGTGTATATACTGGATCGATCCTCTAATTTCCTTACTTACCTCACCAATTTTCTCTCTTTCTCTATTTCTACTTTCTGGGATAGTTCCTCAACATTATTTCTTAATATATTTGCTGTATTTAGAAGTTTTGCTATTATGTTTTTACTTTTCAAGAGTTCTTTCTTACATTCTGAATATTCCCATTTTTATAGTACTATGTTCTTGTTTCATGGACCCAGTATTTCTTATTTTTAGGATGATACCAATCATAAAATAGTGCTTTTGGTCTTGGGCATGAAATGCAAAATGACAAAATGAATTTGCTAAAGAACACAGGAGTGCCTCTATGCCTTGGGGTTTGGTGCTCATCACTGGTCATGAGATATATCCTAAACATTTGTTCTCATGACTGACTCCAGGGAGATATTACTGCCTTAAGTCTTAAAACTGCAGGGAATTGTCTTTAAATGCTGTGAAGGTCTGTGGGTCGTATCTCCAAAGACTTAGAGAAGGACACTGCTTAGGTGAGTGGGGAGGATGTGAGTGATGGAAGCACTTACGTAAATGTAAAAAAAAATAATTCGTCAAACAATTTTCTCAAATAGAATGAATGCAGTAGATTCTTGCATAATAAAGTGTCATTTTCCAGTAGAACCCAGTATCCATTTCTTGCTCCTCTTCAGGTTTAAATTGTGGTTTCAGAATTATTCATGGATTAGCATAATATTTG
>NW_011889131.1:507397-527518 GCF_000151845.1 Pteropus vampyrus | reverse complement strand
TGGCTTTCCACATACTTTTCAACGTTTTTGTCATGAGAGTAAACTCATTAAGATAAGAGAGCATATTTTATTTGACAGTTGTAGAATTTTAAAATATTTTTATTAAATATATTGGGATAAAATTGGTTAATCGCCCTTTTTAAATTTCAGGTGTACGACTTTATAATACATGTGTATACTCTGTTGCAAACATATGGTACATGGGGCTTCATTTGTACTTCTGTCCCAGTCTCTTTCATGTGAGGAGACTTAGGCTTATTTTATTAGGTTTAGGCCTAGAATTCAAGGCTGTTGAGATTGTTCCCTGGGCTCTTGTTTTCTCAACCTTCCTTTCCCTATCGTCCACCTTGCTTCTAAATTGGAACAGGGAAGCAAAGACTATGGAAGTGCAATGTATAATTTATGTTCTAACAGTCTATGTTGAGGTAGAGAGTAACACGGACATATTCTATGTCATCAATTGCTTGTGGTGAGATGAAATGCCCTAGTATCTTTGAGGTGAGATCAATGAAAATTACTAGCTCCTTGGGGACAGAGGTTATGTACAAGTAATCTTTGTCTTTAACAGCGCCTAGCAGGATACTGTGCAAATTAGGGACTGTTTTTGGAAAAAGTAAAACATTTGCAAGTCCTGGAGGATAGGTAGGATTTATACACAGAGTGTTGGAAGCATCTAGGCTGGGGATACAATTGTGAGCATATATGTACACGTGTGCATGTGCACATGTGTGTGTGAGAGTAATGTGGGGTGAGAGAGAGAGAGATTTTAGCTTGGATGAACCGGAGGGTGTGTTAGGGAAGAGTGGGGAATAAGAGGGGGTAAAAGAGAGCCCCAGCTGATGCAAGACCTTGGGAAAAAAACATTATTCTCAAGTTACATTGTGAACATGTGAAATGCAGAGGTTGGTGGTGCCATTGGAAAAAGATGACTTATGGGTAATTGTGAATTATTGTTATTACTTCCAATCGAGCAAAACAAAAGGGAATGATTAAGACAGTGTCCATTTGTATGAAATTTGAGTTTAAATATCTGGAAGCTCTAGAGAAAGCAAAAACAGAGTGTATTACCCACTTCACAATGAGGTTCTTTCTTTTCATTTTTAAGAGCCAATTTTTGAGTGTCTTTGCTTAACCATAAAGAAAGCAAAGAGAAGCAGGAAGGGTGAGGGCCAGGAAAATTTGAGATGATTTTTCCTTTGTTATGTAATGAAACTTAAAAAAAAAGGGGAGTTGGTTAGGGGCTTCTTTGGTTCGTTTTTTTTATTTTTGGGCCAGTTGGAATTTTCTTTTTTTTTTTTTGTTTTTTTTAAGAGCTTAATGCTAACAAACTCTAACCCATTCACTTCTTCCTTTACTCTCATAAGAAAATGCAACACCTGTCAGAGAAAATCTTGTGATCAGTTTTTATTAAAAAGAATGCAAAAAGGAACTGGGGCACATTAATCTCCAGCACCGCTTTCTAGCCCTAAGAGATGCTGGGAATGTTTAGGAGGAAGAGCAAGTCCAAAAGTCTCCTGTTTTATAAAATGCAATAAACACGCACCCCATAGTTTGGGAATTACCCTGTAAATGAAAGTCATCGAATAATGGCAAGGAGTTTCAGGCTGTATGGCTTTAGAAAAGCCATCTTTTTGGGACCTCATTTTCTTATTCAAAAACAGGAAGGAATTGAAAAAGATTATCTCGGAGGTACACTTTAGGAGAGAGAAATGGGGGGCCCGCAGGAAGTAGGCAGGGGTCATCAAAAGAAAGGGTCTGAGTGCTAGGTGTGTTTGTTGGTACTGAAGTGTTGCTTCTAAGCCTTGTCAGATGACAGAGCAAGAAAATATATGCCTGTACACTAACCTGTTATGTACACATATCTATAAATGTTTTTGTATATTACCATTTATATCTATATTAAACGAAGTATAAGGTCATACTGATATCTCCAATTCTATTTCCAGATGGATCATTCTAACCTCCTTCCCTTGATTATCTGTAACCTCCCATCCAACAATGAGAACCTGTCTCCCACCATCTGTCATCCATTTATTTAATTGTTCAATTCTAGTATATATTTATAGTGGTATCACAATGGTTAATCTGTACTCCATGGGACAAATTTATCAACTAAGGCACAGTGCTTATATACAATTTCTTGTGCCTTTAATCTTACAGATTCCAAAGTCTGTTACGCCAGTATCTTTTCCCCCATCTCCTTCAAGGAGGTTGTTTCATACCTTTGTAATACCGTTATATTGTTTTGCCATATTATGCTTTCCATTCTGTTATCCCCTCCATCTCTTAAATGATTTTTAAAAAAAGTTTGCATACATCAAGGTTCACTGCGCTATGAAGTTCTGTAGGTTTTGACAAATGCAGAGTGTCGTGTATTCACCATGAACATATCATACAGGATATTTTCTCCACCCTAAAAAGTCCACTGTGTGTCGCCTATTTAATCCTCTCTCCTTCCCTCCAAATCCTGGAAAATGCTGATATTTTTATTATCTATATAGTTTTGCTTTTTCCAGAGTGTCATATAATTGGAATAATACAGACTGGCTTCTTTCACTTAACAGTATGCATTTGAGATTCCTCCATGTCTTTCTACAGCTTGGTAGTTCATTTTTTAAAATCACTGAATATAGCATGATGTAGATATGCAGAGTTTGTTTATCCACTAATCTATTGAAGGACATCTTAGTTGCTCCCACTTTTTGGTGATTAAGAATAAAGCTTCTCTAAACATTCGCTTGCTGGTTCTGTGTGGGTCTAAGTTCTCAAATCAGCTGGTTGAATATCTAGGAGCACGATTTTTGCTGTCACTTATGGTAAGAAACTGTGAACTGTCTTCAAAGTAGCTGTGTCATTTTGATGCCCATCAACAATACTTTTTAATTGATGAAGGAGATTTGAAAATGAAAAATTTTGACTTTGTTTGGAAGTTAGTGTTTTCTTCTCATCAGTGGGGAAAAAAACCACCATCAATTGAGTCTTTACAATGTTTCAGACACTATGATAATGCTAAAAATACAAAGATGAGGCAGGGTTCAAACACTAGGGTGTCTGTAGAGACCAGGGAAATAATAAATGAAGAAAATAGCATATATGTGAGAAAAACAAGAAGTGATTTGGTCTATGGCAAACCAAAGTATAAGTCTGGCTGCTGTCTGGTTATAGCTACTTGTTGCTATGTGGGAACTTGGGCTCAGTGCTTCTAAATATTCTGATTTTTTAAATTAGATTGTTATAACTTTAGGGTGTTAAGTGTAACCCCATGGTAACCACAAAATATTTATGGAGTATACATATAAGAAAATGAGAAGAGAACCAAAATTGTTGCAAGACAAAAAATTAACTAAACACAACAGAAGGCAGTAATAGAGGAAATGAACAAAATAGCTATAAGGCATATACAACATATAGCAAAATACAGAGATTGGGAGAATAGATGAAATATATGACTCATCTATATACTATCTTCAAGAGACTCACTTTATATTAAAAAACACTAATAGGTTGAAAGTGAAAGAATGAAAAAGATAGTTCATATCAATAGTACCAAAAAAGAGCTGGAGTGGTTATGCTAATATCAAACAAAATAGGTCTTAATCAAAAAAATTCAAGGGATAAAGAAGGATATTTTATATTAATAAAAGTTTTCATATGGCAGTATGATGTAACAATTATAAACATTTATGCACCTAATAATAAACTCTCAAAGAATATGAAACAAAAAAAAAATTAACAGAATTGAAGAGAGAAATAGACAGTTCTACAATAATAGTTGGAGACTTCAGTCCTCCACTTTTAATAAGGCTAAATCAATCAGATAAGCAAGGAAATAGAGGGCTTGAACTACACAGTAAAACAAGTAAACCTAACGGACATCTATAGAACACTACACCCAACAATAGTAGAATACATATTCAAGAGAACAGGGAATGTTCTCCAGGATAGACCATATTTAAGGCTACAGAACAAGTCTCAATAGGTTTAAAAAGATATCATACAAAGTATCTTCCCTAATCACAGTGAGATGAAGTTAGAAATCAATGACAAAAGGGAAACTGGAAAATTTACAAATGTGTGGAAATTAAATAACACACTCTTAAACAACAAATAGGTCAAAGAAGAAATCAAAAGGGAAAATAAAAAAGTTGCACGTAATGAAATAAAAACACAACATACAAACATTTATGGGATGCATTGAGGTTGTGCTCACAGCGAAATATCTGTAAATGCCTATGTTAAAGAAAAGAAGAAAGATCTCAAATCAAAACCTAACTTTATACTTTAAAGAACTAGAAAAAGAACAAATTAAACCCAAATCTAGCAGCGCGAAGAAAATAGTTAAATGGGGCAGAGAAAAAGAGAGAACAGAATGACAATAGAGAAAAACAATAAAACCAAATGTTGATTCTTTGAAAAGATCAACAAAATTTACAAACTTTAGCTAGACTGACAATGAAAAAAGGGAAGACTCAAATAACGAAAATCAGAAACGAAAGTGGGAACATTACTAGAGACCTTATGAAGATAAAAAAGATTATAAGAGAATACTATGAATAATTGTATGCCAACAAATTAGATAACGTAGAAGAAATGGACAAATTCCTTGAGACACAAAAATTAACTATACTGACTCAAGAAGAAGCAAATCTCATCAGATGTGTAACATCTGATTAAAGAGACTGAATCAGTAATCAAAAACCTCCCAAGAAACATCCTGGACCAGATAGCTTCACTAAATTCTACAAACATTTAAAGAATGAACACCAGTCCTTCTCAAACTCTTCCAAAAAACTGAAGAGAACACTTCCTACCTTATTCTATGAGGCTAGCATGACTCAGATACGAAAGGCAGATAAAGACATCCAAAGAAAAGAAAATTAAACCTATATTCTTTATAAATACATATATAAAATTTCTTAACAAAATATTAGCAAAGTGAATCCAACAGCATATAAAAGGTGTTGTTCACCATGACCAAGTCGAATTTATCCCAGGAATGCAAGGGCAGTTCAATATAATTAATGAAACACAATTAATAGGATGAAGAAAGAAATTCACGTGATCATCTCCACTGATATAGAACAGGCATTTGACAAAATTTAATACCCTTTTGTGGTAAAAGCTCATAGAAAACTAGGAATAGAGAAAATTCCTCAACACGATAAATGGTATTTATGAATAACCCACAGCTAACATTATATTCAATCGTGAATGACTGAACCCTTTTCTCCTAATATCAGCAACAAAACGAGGATGCTTGCTTTCCCTGTTGCTATTCAACATTGTACTGGCAGTTCGAGCCAGAGCTATTAGGAATAAAAAGTAGTAAATGGCATTTCAACTGGAAATGAAAAGGTAAAACTATCCCAGTTTGCAGCTGACATAACCGTACATATAATAAATCCCAAGGAATCCACAATAAAGTTACTGGAGCTAATAAATTAATTCAGCAAAGTTGTGGGGTACAGATTGATGCCTTAGAAACAGTTGTGCTTCCATACATTAGCAATGGAAAATCTGAAGAAGAATTAGGAAAGCACCTAAAATAATTAAATACTTCAGAAAAAAAATCTAACCAAGGAAGTGGAAGACTAGTATGTTGAAAACTACAAAACACTGTTGTAAGAAATTAAAGAAGACTTGAATAAAAGCAAATATATTTTGTGTTCTTTTGATAGGAAGACTTAACATTATTAAGATATCAATATTACTCAAAGGGACCCAGAGAATCAATGCAAAGCCTATCAGTATTTCAACTGCCTTCATGAAAATTAAGAACTTTTGTGCATTGAGGGATGCTATCAAGAAAGTGAAAAGACAGCCTATTGTCTGGGAGAAAATATTTGCAAATCGTATCTCTGGTGAGGGATATATATCCAGAATATATAAAGAATTTTTAAAAGTCAACAACAAAAAGACAAACAGCCCAATTTAAAAGTGTACGTTGGGCTTGAATAGACATTTCTCCGAAGACGTACAAATATTCCATAAGCCCATGAAATGATGTTCAACATCATTAATCGTTAGCGAAATGAAAACCACAATGAGATACCACCTCACACAATTAAGATGGCTACTATGAAAAATGAATGAACAAACAGAAAAGTGTTGGCAAGGATATAGAGGAATTATAATTGTCATGCATTGCTGTTCCTTTGAATGGGCCAGGTTTCCCTGTGTATTTGTATGCCTTGTGATCTTTTGTTGAAGTATGAGCATTTGAAAAAAGCAGCCACTTCTCCCAGTCTTTGCAGACTGACTCCACGCAAGGGAAGACCTTCGCTAATCAGCCACGCTTGAAGGCTCAAGTTCCTCTCAGGCCTTTTCTGGGAATGCATCTCTCTGGGTCTATGCGGGTACTTTCCCCACCAATTCTCTTACATATATCATGGATTTCAAAGGTCTTAATTTCCTATAAGCCTTACATTGTTTTTTCTCAGGGCCTTAGGTGTTCTATTTTATTGCCTTTCCCATAATCTTGTCCCCAGGTGCCCTCAAATCTGAGATTTCCTCGGAGCTCTCATGCACTGAAGCACCTGCTACAACTTTTGATGCCCTTCACCTGATATTCGAACTCTGCCATTGTTTGCATCAGTGCTCCAACTTGGGCAGGAAAGAAACCAGTTCCTTGGACTGCTCACAACAAGCCATAACTCTGCAAGTAAGTTCCACTTTTTTCTTCTTTTCAGGAATTCAATAGGTTCTACTTGATTGTGCCTTACCAGGGAGAGTGTTGACTAGGGCAAGGAAAAACATCACAGAATTCTGTAACATTTTGAGTGTGGCTTTTTCTTGGTTAGGCATTCACCTGGTTGATGTAGCTTCTTAACTGGTTTCTAGGGTCCTTACAGAGCTACTTTGGTCCCTATGTTATCGTTTATTTCATGTTTCCATGAGGGAGTGAGGGCCTGAAGCTTCCTAATCCACCATCTTGCTCAACTATCAGATTTTTCTTTTTTATCACTGGTATAGATGTACCATGGTTTGTGTAACCATTCACCCATGAAAGGACACATGGGTGTTTTTCATTTACTGGCTTATCATAAATGAAGCTGCTATGACCATTAGTGTACAGGTTTTTATGTATATATAACTTCATTTTTTGGGGGTACATGCAACAGATTTTAGTATGTTGTATTTTCTTTTCCATTCAGTTCAAAATACTTCCTAATTTACTCTTTGATTTATTCTATGGCATGTGGGTTATTTAGAAATGCATTATCTAATTTTCAAACATTTGGAAATTTTTCAGGGATAATGTAATGATTTCTAATTGAATTCCATTGTAGTTAGAACATACTTTGCATAAATTGAATGCTTTTGGATTTACTGAGACTTGTTCTGTGGCCTAGAAGATGGACTATTGGGAACATATTTCCTTTGCACTTGATAAGAATGTGTTTCTGCTGTTAGTCAGTATATTTTTCTAAAATGTCAGAGCAAATTCATGCATAATGTTCAATTTTTCATATACTTTCTCATTTTCTTTTAATTAGTGTTCATGCGGTATGTCTTTTTCCATCATTTAATTTTTTTTCTATTGCTATATTTGTCTATTTAAAAACTTGAGTAGATTTTGATATATCCTGTTTTTTCTTTTTAATATTTTTTTAATTTTTCAATTACAGCTGGCATATAATATTATATTAGCTTCAGGTATGCAACGTAGTGATTAGACATTCACATAACTTACGAAGTGATCACCCTGATAAATCTAGTACCCGTATCTAACACCACACATAGTTATTTCGATATTATTGACTATATTCCTTATGCGATACTTTACAGCTCCATGACTGTTTTGTAATAACCAATTCGTACTTCTTAATCCTTTTTCACTTATTCCTTCAACCCCCCTCCCATCTGGCAACCATCAAATTGTTCTCTGTATCTGTGAGTTTGTTTCTGTTTTGTTGGTTTATTTTGTTCTTTAGATTCCACATGTCAGTGAAATCATATGGTATTTTTCTCTGTCTGACTTACTTTACTCAGCACAAATACTCTCTACATCCATCCATGTTGTTGCAGATGGCAAGAGTTCATTCTTTTTATGGCTGAATAATATTTTATTGTATATATGCACCACCTCTTCCATATCTATTTATCCATCAATGGACACCCAGGTTCTCTCCATATCTTGACTATTATAAATAATGCTGCAATGCACATATAGATTCATATGTCCCTTTTGAAGTAATGTTTTCAGATTTTTCAGGTGATTACCCTGAAGTGGGTTTACTGGGTACTTCTTTGTCTCTTGTTATAGCCTTTGTTTTAAAGTCTATTTTGTCTGGTACAAGTATTGCTACCCCAACTTTTTTTGTTGTTTTCATTTTCATGAAATATCTTTTCCATCCCTTTACTTTATGGTTTTATTGTCGTACATCTTATTTATGCATATATTTAAACCCACAATACATTGTCATAATTTTTATTTAAACAGTTTATTACTTTAAAAAGTAATAGAAAAAACTCTTACGGATCAACACACAATTACTATTTCTGATGCTCTTATTCCTTTGTATAGGTCCATATTTCCATGTAGTTTTACTTTCCTCTGAATAACTTCCTTTCACATTTCTTATAGTGTGGGTCTTCTAAAGATGAAGTATTTCAACTTTAGAGTATCTGAAAAAAATCTTTATTTCATCGTAGTTTTTGAAAGAAAATTTTTGCTGAGCATAGAATTCTAAGTAGACAATATTTTTTTCTAATTCTTTAAAGAGGATGTTGTGCTGTCTTACCTGTGTTGCTTCTAAAGAAAAATCTGCTGTCATCTTTTTATTTTAGAATAATTTTAGATTTACAGAAAAATTGCAGTATGGTGCAGTGAGTTCCCAGATAGTCTATTCTCAGTTTTCTCTGTTATTAACATTTATTATTAGTGTGGTACATTCATCATAATTAATAAAACAATATTGACTAAAACTCATATTTAATTCACATTTTCTTAGTTTTTACATAATGCTGTTTTTCTGTTCCAGGATTTTAGCCAGGAAACCACATTATAGTTGTCACGTTTCCTTAGTTTCTTCTTGAGTGTTTTCCTTGTTTTGGATGACATTGTCAGTTTTGAGTAGTATTAGTCAGATATTAGGTAGAATGTCCATCAACTGAGATTCGTATAATGTTTTTCTCATGGTTCAGCTCGGGTTACGTCTTCATGGGAGTAATATCACAGAGTTAATCATGTTAGAGTCACATCATGTCAAGAATATGTACTATCAACATGACTTCCCATTGTTCATGTTAACCTTGATCACCTGGTTGAGGTGTGAGGTGGAATTTTCAGGTTTTTCCACTGTAAAGTTGCCCCTCCCTTTCATATCGTATGCTTTGAAAGAAAGTCATTATGAACAATATACATTTAAGGAATGGAGAGCAGAGTACCTTTATAAATTATTTAGAATTGTTCTATTATCTCCCATTCATTCATTCATTCATTCATTCCATTATTTATTGATATCAGCATGGACTCATGGATATTTATTTTATACTTTGGGTTATAACTCAATGTTACTTTTTTTTTTGTTTGTTTGTTTCTCAAAATAACAGAAAACTAGTTTTGTCAGCCATTATTTTTAAAAATATTTTTTCTCCCTCTTCCTTTGTTAGGGATTCCCATATCATGTATATTCATCTAATTAAATTTGTCCAGCTGATATTCTTTCCATTTTTTCTTCTCTGTTTCTTTTTGTATAATATCTATTGCTAAGCCTTTAAGTTCTCTGCTCTTTTTTTCTGCAATGTCTGATTTGCTATTAATCTCATACAACATATTTTACAATCTCTGACATTGTAGTTTTAATCTCTAAACATTACCTTCATGTCTTTTTTTTGTAGTTTCCATATCTCTACTTAACTTTTTGAACATATGGAATACTGTTATATTTTATGTTTGTTTTAATGTTCTTGTTTATAATTTTAACATCGGTGTCAATTCTAAATTGATTTTGGTTTTTATTGATTGTTTTTTCTCCTCATAAGGCATCATATATTTGGTGTTTCTGTGTGCCTGGCAATTTTGACTGGATTGCAGACATTATGAATTTTACCTTGTTGAAAGCCGGATATCATTGTATTCTTAGAAATATTTTAAACCTTTGTTCCGGCATACAGTCAATATACTTGCAAGTATTTTGATTCATTTGGTGTCTTGCTTTTAAGAGTTAACTGGTACAAGAGCATCGTTCAGTCTAGGGCTAATTATTTCACATTACTGAGGTAAGATCCTTCTGATTACTTTACCTAACTCCCTGTCAATTATGAGGTTTTCCATTTCAACTGTTAGAAATAGGCAGTATTCCTGGCTTTAAGTGAGCACCCTTTTCCCCCTAATCCTTTGGAAAGTTCTTTCCTTGGCCTCAGGTATTCTTTTCATAAGCGTCTGCTGATCAGTATTCTGCTGAATACTCAATGGGGACCCTCTCCAGGTATCCAGGTTTCTTTTCCTGTGCAACTCTCTCTTTTCTGATATTCTGTCCTGTGAATTCTAACCACCTTGATTAGCTTAGTTTCCTCAGTTCTGGGCTCTGTCAAGGTTCTCATCCCTCTTTGCTATGGCCTGGAAACTTTCTCAAGGCAATACATTGAGACAATGGTAGGGTTTACCTTATTTGCTTTCTACCTTTCAGGGATTGCTGTCCTTCATTACCTGACATCTGGTTTCTTGAAAACTTTTTTTCATATTTTTGTCTTTTTTGTTTTGTTTTGTTTGATATGATTGTTTTAGGCAGGAGGGTAAATCTGGTCTTTGTTATTCTATCTTGGGTAGAAATTGAACGTCGTTTTGCTCGTTTGTTAAAAATACTTGCACATAATACAAAATTAAAAAAGAGATACTGCAAGCAAACAAAAAACATCTGGGGTTGTATTACGCCCTTAGGTCATCAGTTTGTGATCTCCGAGGGAGAAGATCACATGGACAGGCAAAACGGCATTTTTAAGACAATATAGTGAGAACTATGATAGAATTGGCAATGGGAGCTCACAGGTGAGGTTCTTCACCCATCCTGGGTACTGAATTAAGGCTTTTTGGAGAAGATGACACTTGAATGAGCCTTGAAGACTAGGCAGATGTTGTCTAATAAAGAAGGCATCGTAGGGGAAGAAGTTAGTTCAGGTCAGAGGTCCACCATGAACAAAGGCATATTAGTGTGGAATCACATGACATAAGGTGGTAACTACAAGTAGTTTGATTTTACCAAAGCATAATAGGCAAGGTAGAAAATGATCGAGTGAGACTGGAGAAATAGGCAGCCAGCTCATGAAGGGCTTCATATGTCATGTTAAAGCATCTATTCTTCATCTCGTAAGCAGTGGCAAACGCCTGAAAGATTTTAAGCAGGGGAGTTATACGTCACGTTAGCATCTTACAGAGGTCACTGTGGTGGCAGTGTGGAAGATGGAGTTGAGGTGCAAAGATTGACTTAGAGGAGACCAGTTGGGAGGTCATTACATTAGTCCAGAGAAGAAGTAATGGGGCCTGAACTGTGATGTGTGGTCAGAGTTGGACATTCAGGGAGAGATGTGAGAATTGTTTGAGATGTGAAATGTCAGGACATCTTGACTTACTGTGTGTGAGGGAGCAAGGGAATGGGTGTGGGTATAAAATAAGTTCCAGGCCTTTGGCTAGGATTACCACATGAAAAATGTTGAAATGAACTGTTAGGAGGTGTTATGGGAGAGGAACAGTTCTGGGATAGGGAGGGTTGGGAAATGCTGAGCATGATGTGGCTATCAGAGGACATGTTTGCGTGACCTGTCTGTGACCCTTGCTCTTACCTCCTCCCCCTAACATCCATCCATCCCTTTTGAAGTTAAGTCTGCCATAGTGCTAGGGAAAAAAACATGTGGATTTACTACCTTGTTTAGGGAGACTTTGTCCCAAATTAGTTTCCTTCTGCAGAACTCTGATCACTGGTACTTTAATCAGTAGTCTCTGGGGAAGCAGTTCACGGTTGCCATACTAGATTGCAAAGATTGTCTATGGCTCTACTCTAGAGCCACCATTCATGTCATAGTACAGTGAGTGATGCTTCCTGGAGCTGGACAGTACACACTCTAAGCAGATGTACATGGTGGTACACTGCTGTGTCATAGAAACAGCCTGATCTTGGACCACTTACACAATGGGGGACCTTGGTCAACTTACTTACACTTAATATGCGTTGTTTGTACAGTGTGTGTGGTCCTACAGGGCTGATTATGAAGATGAAACATATTATAAATTCTAAAAGTGTTAAATATTATTCATATTTCCATCCCATCTTTTAAATCTATTTGCCAGTATTAGGAAAGGTTGTTGAAAAGCTTTGGATGATAAATTTGCTCCGTGGCAAAGGTGGCTGCAGCCAGAGTAAAAGAAAGAACAAATCAAAATTCAGAACTTGAGGACAGAATACAACAGATCTTATTTCTTTTTGCTGCTTTACTTCCTTTACCCAACCACCTGATTCCCAAATCTCGCTTATGTTTCCTAAGGGGTTTGGGCTTGCTACAAAAATGAGATGTAAAGGCTAACAGTGGTTTTCAATCCTGGATGCACATTGGAATCACATGGGAACTTTTAAGAAATACTGATGTATGAGAATCGCCCCAAGCGATTGTGATGTAATGGTCTGGGGCTTGGTCTGAGCATTTGAATATTCTAATGCTTCCGTGATTCTAATGTGTGACTGGGAGTCCAGGATTAAAGTTGGTGCTGGGGCAGGCAAAGGTTCCGTTTGTTTTTTTTTGTTTTGAGATTAGTGTTTGTTATTTGGGGAGGCTGGGCTGGAACGAGTGTATGGGGATATGGGGAGCTAGGCTTTCTAAGCTCAGAGTTTTTTGCCTTTAGAATCTCGTTCTGAGGAAAATACTGAAATGCATTTGTGAAATAAATACGTAAATAAAAAGGCATTCTATGTTTGCAAGAAGAATGAAATTAGCTGTTGATGTCTCCCTTTCTGTTGTAATCTTGGCCAAGATCATTATTATACTGAAAGTTGTTGAGTTCAGGAGGAGGTAAGAGGTCAACATGAATAAAATAGAGTTGCCAGATTCAACAAATAAAAATACAGAGTATATTTAAATTTGAATTTAAGGTAAAGAAAGGGGTACATTTTTGGTATAACTATTTTTCATGCATGATTTGGAACATGTAGACACCAAAGGATTATTTGGCCCTTATCTTATATTCGAATATAACTGGATATTCTGCATTTTTTTTTTTTTTTTTTTGGTCTGGAAAACTAGGATAAAACTACTTAGTGAAGTTGGGAGAAGAACCTAAAGCAAGTCAGGGTAAGCTTATCTAGGAATCAAAAGTCATCTTTTGACAATAATCATACATGGTTTGTCATTGGCTTAGGTCTTGGGATTATCTGGCTTTGAAAGAAACAACCAAACACTAAGTAGTCCACAAAGCTGTTTTAAAAATATGATCTCTTACATTGATATAACACATATGTTTTTCCAAAGTATTTTCACAATGCATTCTCTCGTGTTATCTTCAAAACCACCAGAAGTTTAGCCCACATTAACTAGAATTTGACAGAGAGAAAAACCAAGGGCTAGAGAGAAGACTACTGCGAAGTCTCCAAATGGGTTGGTATTAAATCAAGACCCAGGATCTATGTTTTCCTGATTGTAGCCCATAGTCATCTCTTATTGAGGGGTTAGTAATTTTAATATGGAGGTGCCAAGGTTCAGACTTGTGTGTGTACATGAACAAGTAATTGCAAATATGTTGACATCCCTAGCAAGGGAGGAAGAGGTTAACCTGCTTAATATGTGCCCAATCCTGTGAGTTTAAGGATGACTACTCTCCCACCCCCTGATTTCGTAGCTGAAACTGAATCAAAGTCTGTTTTGGGCATCACAGCTCTGGCGAAGGCAGTTCTTTCAGTCTTGCTCACTTCTGTCCTTCTCCTTCTCTTACTGCCTCTCTTTGCCTCCCAGCTCTTGGATTCATCTCCCACATCTGGATCCACAAAGACAGATTTCAGGTTCTCGGGTTTCATAGCTGTCATCCTCTAGATGCCTCTTGACTTGCTCTCACCCTATGCTACCTTCTGTTCCTGCCATCTTAACAGAGCTCCAGCCCCCTGGATGGGACCCCAGCCTGCTGTCAATTTGGTGAGCTGACATTATAGCCAGGGCGGGTCTGTCGAAAGAGGCAGGCGGGTGGTAATCTTGATCTGTGATGGGGTGTTTTGGCGGCAGCCAATTAGCTAGAGATCCTCTGCAAACTGTTGGCCATTTCTGAGACTTGCACCATGCTGCGTGTTCACCCACCTCCCAGCCTGGAGTGCTGTGACAATTATACCCCTGAAGGCAGGAGACTTCGTGATGATTGGCCGAAGTGTTAACTCAACCCAGGGTCATGAATATGTGACCCCTCAATTTACCTCTTAAGCTGCCAGCGAGTTTTTATTCAACACTTTAATTTTATTAATTTGTTTTCCTTTTATTTCTTGTTATCTTTCGCCCTCTCTTTACCCACCTTTCTTTCTCCGCCTCTCTCCTCTGCTTTTCTCTTCTGCCTCTCTTCAATCTTGAGCCATTTGAATGGAAATCAGGAACATATTACAGTATGGAAGGTACAGCTCTATCCAGTAATATATTTTTTAAATTTTTTCTACTTTATATTCATTGTGCAAAAATCTAGTACTAAGCCAAACCTGGAAATGTCCCTATAGCAATGCATTTTTATCAACTGCTTTGAACTAAGGATGAAATAAAGTGGTTGCTTGAATTAGAAATTTTTACTGACACTAATACTAAATACACACACACGCACACACACACACACATACACACAAATAATTGAGGGTTATGAGGTAATCATTTGTATACTAGTAAACGAAACTCCCAGCTTTGACCTCCAAACCTAAAAAATTTAGGAGAACATGACATATGGGCACCCAAATTCTCTTAGTTCCGAGTAACTTGGAAGTTGAAAAGGATGTTGTAGACTCAGATATTGAATGAGGAGGTAGTCAGGACAAAACTCAAAGCCCCTGGGCTTTATAATAATCTGCTGTTATAATATACTTCCTTCTATTTTCCAAATTTTTTATTTCACTCTTGTGAGGTTGAGAAGTTTCAGAATAATATGATGGGGTTAGGCAAGTGGGGATAGTCATCTAAGAGTCTAGGTCTTTATCCCTTTAGGATAGGTCTGATTCTCCACTGTAGGACAAATTCTAAATTCCTTGGCTTGGCCATTTAAGGTCCTTTAGGGGTTGATCTCTACCTGCTTTTCCATCTTTTCTCCTGATGATCGTCATCTGCTTACCCAAGCTGGTTCCCCAGCTGCCCACTGAACACGTTTCATGCTTTGCTTACCCCGGGTCTGTCTCTATTTGTGGAATGAGCTCATCCCTCCATGCTATCTGCATCCTATACTATCTCGAGGCCTAACGCAGATGTCACCTTCTCTCTGAAACTTTTCTGACATCTTCTGATCTCCTAGGTCATTTTTGTCTGCATCGTTCTTTGAAGATTTACTGTATACCTGGAATGATATTCAAAATAGTGGGCACTAATTGATCAACATGGCACCAACACAGGGTTCTAAAGATCCTCCTTTTGTGCCAGATAATTCCCTTTAATTGCTAGATCATGAGGAGGTCTGGGGGATGGGGAGGGATGGGCAGAGTAACGGGAGCACAAAGGTGAGAGGGTTTTGGGATGGCTGCCATTTAAACCTAGAATTAAGGTATTTCGACATTTTAACAGCAAAGACATAACAGTGTATACTAGATGAATGTCATTTCTCCATACATTATCTGATTATCTTAACTTGCTTTACATGTGTATATTTTATATAGCCTTACAACTAAAAATTTATTTCAGAAATCAATCAGTCCAGGGTGTTAGCCTTGGGTCTGTACTATAGACTCAAAGAGAGTTGATAGCTTTCATCAGATGTTCGAAGGTACACATAATGCAGAAGTTAGGAACCACTGCTCTGCTCTGACACTCCTATTTGCAGATCAAGAAACTGTAGCCAAGTGAGGTTGAGCATAAGTCCTCTGCATGCAGTAGTTTTTCTTGGGAATATTTGCTGCCTGCAGTCCACTTCAAGTCCTCTTATTGAAGGCACCGTTATTATTAACCTTATTAAAGGTATTCCATGACACCACGTTTATTGTCTACACCTTTTCTTTTGCAGGAAGCCTGTGAAACTTGCCTGCTAGGTTGGGCTTCTTGGTTGGATGAGAATGGAGAGCAGGTGAAGGCACTAGCTCTTACCTAAAGTAGTAGGTGATGGTTACACTGAAGTGGTGTGTAGACCATGCAACCTACTGGGAGGTGCATTCAGAAACCCAGAGCCAACAGTCTCAAATGGGTCATCAAGCCACGGAAGGGGTTGAAAGCAGATATTAGTAATTTACATATCACCTATTATATTAATAGAACATTTAGTATTAAGTAGGTACTTTGCTTGCATTAGCTATTTAACCTTTGTGTCAACCTGATTAGGTAGGAACTGCCATCTCTCTTACAGATGAAGAACTCGAGGCTCAGAGGGGCATGTAACTTGCCCAAATTCACACAACTAGGAGAACTAGGATTGGCGCTGACATGGCCAGATTCCAGCATCTTCGCTTCCAACCACTACACCAACTGCTGCCTCTTGAGTTAGGATGTGGAGCTAGGGAATGAAAAAGCAAGGAAGGGTAGGTTTAAGTGCTTGATTTAGTAGGGGAGAGGATGGGGGAGGCTGGCTGATGCCTCCATCAAATGCTTCTGTCCATGCCGGCTCTGTGGCATGATGCTGGGATGCTGGCCAGGTTTAACGGTCAGCGATGGGGTGGATGGAGTCTCCTGAGAGTGTGACAAGCAAATGACATTTATTCATCCATGTGGGGCCTGTGCTTGGTCTTGGGCACACAAGATGCATCTACTCCGCAGTGCTGAAGAAAGTCGGCAGTTCTTTTCAAAGGAATAGAAAACTGAGAATCTGACAGTTTATCTTTGGGACTACATCCTCCCCTTTCTGAGCCTTTCTCACCCCCTGATACCTTCTCTTTTCTCTCATCCAGGGTCCCGGGTCTTCACCTTGGCTCCTCCTCTGTCAAACATTCTGCTCTCAGGAAAGGAAGGGAAACCTGGAGGTGTACGTAACTGAAGAGGCATAAACTATTACATTTCCTGGGTGTTATTTTAAGCATGTTCTGTCTAGCCCTTCACTTTGAACTTCTATGTCTCCCTGACGAGCCATGTAGTCAGCACCACTGTGACTAACCTCCGAACACCCCTGCCTTGTTCTCAGGCCAAGCCGTGGACCCTCCCCTGGCATTGGGTCTGGCTTTTCCTCCTCTTTCTGTACCTGCACTCCCCTCGAATCTGATGACGGCATCTGTTTCTTCCCCGGCACTGCCTGGCTACTGTTCTTGTCCCCCTATCCTGTCCCCAGCTGTGTTGGGATGAGCCTGCCTGGGAAGGGGGGCTGGGCTGGGCTGACTTGTACCAGGCAGCTACTCAAAATGCTTGGCACTGGGAACAGCCAGGGAATGAGTGTGACCATTCCTGAGGTCCTACTAGCATCTGGACTTGACATACTTAGTCTTATTTAATCTTTCCAGTAACTCTATGTGGCTGGTATTAGTGACTTCATCTTACAGATGAGGAAACTGAGGATTAGAGAGTTTAGAATAACTTGCTCACATAGCTAATGCATGGCAGAGCTTGGGACTCCCCCTTTCTCTGTCTGATTACAAAGCCTATGTATGATATTTCCCCTGCCGTACACCATAGAAGCAGAATCTCATTGTCTAGTACAAGGTGGCTAGAAAGGGACCAAGGTGGCTAGAAAAAAGAGAAATGAAAGGGTTAGAAGTTGAGTGGACATTGAAATAGAGCGGCCGGAAAAAACAAGAAAGGGCAAGGGTTGCTCTGGAAAGTCTAAGACAATCACAGTGAATGAAACTGGAGTGCCTGAAGCTTTATGTATTTGGGTCGCACAGTTCATGGAAGGGGTGGCCTGGGGCTCAGGGCACAGGATGGGGTGGGTTCTCCCCTGCCATGCTTTGATCCTCACTCCTGGGCCTATTCTGCTTATAGCGACCACTTCACCTGACTCAGCTCCAGCCCACAGGACAGTGCAGGAGGATCAGACAAAATGGGAACAAAGACTATAAACTCATGAGCAGGGCTGGCAGCTTGGGGTTTTAGATATTAGCAAGTTTGTAGAGAAGACAGTCTTTTTTTATTCAGTGTGTGTGTGTGTCTGGGGGGGCGGGCGGGGGGTGCTTCTCAATAACCCTAAAATCCTACCTCTGGGTGAGTAGCTACCTCTTTTCCATAAGCTTGAAGCTGGCCTCAGGTAAAATTAGGGAGGTCATACTGGCTCTGTGGATGGTCATAGTTTGGTTTTCTGGCTTCCTCTACAGTTCCTTTCTAGGGAGAACGATATGCCTCCCTCTTCCCTCCCCAGCATCATATACTTCCTGGCTGCGAGGTGAAATGGAGTCCGCAGATGGCTTTGGAGGAGCCCCAGTGGTCTCCGGCTTGGCTCTTGAGGCTGTAACAGGAGGATTCCAGCTTTGCCCTGAATGGCTGACTAAACTCAGCTCCACTTATAGGGCTCAGGGTTGTGCTGTTCTCTGCTTCTGGGCTTTAGGCAGTGTCTTGAGAACTGCGTGGCTGAGCGAGAGGAAACAGGTGGACACCACGTGGGCTGGAGGAAGCCCAAGGTCACCAACTCCCCCTGGGGCCAGGAGGCGATTGCTCCCTTTGGAAAATGGTGTGTTAATCATCAGATCGCAGAGATGTCAGGCTGCAGAGAGAGGAAAGTTAGAGTCAAAGCTTGTTAGGATTGCGATGAGGAACCAATTTAGCACTGGATAGAGTCACCTTCAGTTCTTCTTGTCCTCAGCCGTAAGTTAGAGGCTGGAAAGAAATTGTAATTTACACCAGGAAAATTACCCCGCATTCTATACTTTGGAGATGCTTTCCTGGGGCCGTGGAATTTGATAGCAGGATGAGACTGCCTGGTCCAGTGCCTGCTGCTGAGTGGCTCTTGTTGATATTTATTGAATCATAATTTTATGGATTCAAGGGTGTGCAGCATATTAAGATTGGAGGAGGTGGGTCCCAGGCCGGGACATCCTTCCTTCTTCACAGGGGACTGATGAATTCTGCACTCCTGGAAATGTCTGTCATAACTATGATTACTGGAACGCACTGAATGAAAGGGCAAATGTAAATAAGAATTTCTCACATGATTTTCCTATGGATTTGTTAAATTCAGAGATAATTTATCTACTGTTTTCAGCATTGAAAGGCATTTAGATTTCTAGGCCTTCTCCCTTAGCTGCTCTGCCAGACTTGTTTGTTTGGCATTTAATACTCAACAAACATTACACGTTCTGTGGAGCTTTCGTCTTTGTTGGCGAAGCATTGTGGTTTGAGGAAAAGGGAAATGGATGAGGCACTGAGCAGTCCTGGGTTTCAGGTCTTATCTCCGCTACTGATTAGATATGTAACCTCTGGCTGGTGACTTACTGTTTGAGCATTTCTGTTTTCTTCTCCGTGAAATGGGAGATCGTAAGAACCCTCACCATGGGTTACCGTGAGGATGAAATGAGAGAAAAAATGCTTAGTATGGCACCTCGATACTAAGTAAGCCCTCAATAGACGTTATTGCTATTTAAATGTAAAACTGAGTACTCAACATCCATTTTCTTCCACGTATAGGAAATTCTGTTTTCGGTGTAGGAATCCCCCTGCTCGTCCACGCCCCCCCCCTTTTGAAATAACCAAATAGCCATTACTCTGTAAAGCTGAATGTTCTTATATTGGCTCACATAAATGGAAATACACATCTGTATTTTAAATACGATCACCTGGTGTTTATAGCTTCTCTAGGGTATACAAAGGGACTTTTACATCAATTTTGTTTAGTTTTTTATAAGCTCATTAATTTTCGATGGCGTTCTTAGGAGACAGAGATTAGACATATTGTTCATGAATTAATGAAAGTACAGAGAGGTTTCAGCACTTGTCCAACATCACAGAGAAAAGTCAGTGACACCCAGAAATAGTACGGACATCTCCAGGTTGCACACTCAGTGTCGGCTTGCTGTCCGCTGACTGTGTGCCTGTGTTTGTGTGCGCGTCTTTTCTCCG
>NW_011889131.1:505027-507347 GCF_000151845.1 Pteropus vampyrus | reverse complement strand
CTTTTGAAATAACCAAATAGCCATTACTCTGTAAAGCTGAATGTTCTTATATTGGCTCACATAAATGGAAATACACATCTGTATTTTAAATACGATCACCTGGTGTTTATAGCTTCTCTAGGGTATACAAAGGGACTTTTACATCAATTTTGTTTAGTTTTTTATAAGCTCATTAATTTTCGATGGCGTTCTTAGGAGACAGAGATTAGACATATTGTTCATGAATTAATGAAAGTACAGAGAGGTTTCAGCACTTGTCCAACATCACAGAGAAAAGTCAGTGACACCCAGAAATAGTACGGACATCTCCAGGTTGCACACTCAGTGTCGGCTTGCTGTCCGCTGACTGTGTGCCTGTGTTTGTGTGCGCGTCTTTTCTCCGGCACTTGGGTTGTGTGTATCTCAAGTCCTCTGTGGTAGCACACAGGGTATGAGCGTGCACATGGAGCCTCTATCAGATATTGACCGCTGACCATTCCCTTCCCCTCCTCCTGCTGCCCCCATGCCAGTTTTGTTTGGAAGAGAAGGAAGGGGCCCAACTGGAGCAGGGCTGATGAAGGTAAGATAGAGTCTATGAAATCTCTAACCTCCTCTACTTTCCACATCCCTTTACCTTCCACGATGTTCAAGCTTTTTGACCTTTCTGGAGCCAAGTTCTCCCTCTCACACTCGGTTCCTGGGGACGGTTCTTGGCTCTCTATTCCTCGCTTTCTGTCGATGGCATCTAAGTCTCATTCTTAAGAGAAACTGGTGAGTTCTATTCCACGACCAAGGCATTTGGGCATTGGTGTGGAGGTGGTGGAGGTAGAGATTTTGAGGACCAGCAGTGCCATTTCCTGTGTTCCTAAGGTTGTGTCATTAGGGTGGGGACCTTCTGCCTCTGGGTAAGGTGTGCTGGTTGAACTTGCAGTGTCATATATTGGCCTCCAATTGCCTTGCTCTCAGGGCGGGCACAAGCTTTCCTGTGGCAGAAGAGGTCTGGTCCTCACAGGCAGCCTTGGAATCGACTCTGGAATGACCAGGTCATCAGCTGCTCCCATACTTGGCCTCCCTGCCAGCGCTGGCTTCTCAGACCCTGGGGTTGACTCATGGACTCTTCCTCCTCAGTGCGCTATTGTCTTTGGTTGCCTCATCTGCTCATTAGACTTGGGATCAACCCTAGCTCTATTTTGGCCATTTTAACTGTGTTTCGATTTCCTTCTTCTAGTTTCCTGGCAGCCTGGACCATCTCTGATTTTGGCCTTAAACACCTCTCTTGGTGTTGACTGCTTGATTTTCGTCTCTTCTCGCTATAAGATTAGAAGGAGGAAGGTAGCACAAGCTGATGATTCACTCAAGGTTTTCTGGATGAGGTAAGCATGGAACTATGTCTTGAAGTTTGAGAAACATCCCAACAAGTGGAGGGAGTTGGAAAAGGGGTCTCAGGCAGAAGGAACACAAGTGAGGAAATGCGACAAGTGTCATCGGAGAAGCATGGGTTGGTGTTGGACAGAACTGGGTTCAAAGTGTGAGTGGGCTCTGGTACTTATGGATCGCTTATGCAGGCTTCGTGTATGTTTCAATCACAGTGGTTTACTTACAGTGTTTGAGTCAAACAAGAGAAGTGCACTAAAAAAAATCCACAGGAAATTCTTTTCTCTTTCTCCAAGCTAAATACAAGGTTGAGGCTGTGGTTGTTCATGTTTGTGTATGCAAGTGTGTATTGAACTTGTAAGGCCCTTCTTTTTGGTCATAAAAGTTGCCAAGTCTCCATATGATTTGTTTTCTACTGTAAAGGAAGTATCTTCTGGAAAATGCATGACCATTGCTTTGGGTGAGGTGTGCTGGTTGAAATCGCCATGTCATCTACTGGTCTCCAATTGCCTTGCTCCGAGGTTGGGTACAAGCTCTCCTGTGGCGGAAATTGTATAAGAAATTGTCAGAAAGATTCTTGAGATGATCCCTTAACTTCTCTGGACCTTAGCTTTCTTACCTGTAAAATGGGGGAACACAACTTCTCAGTGTTGTTGGGACTGTTGAATAGCTCACGTGAAAGCAGCCTGCCCAGTGTTCTGAGTAGGTTCCTAAAACGTGTGAATATTATGCCATTTCACGGTGCCTGAAATGCTGTTTTACTTCAGCATGCTGGAGAGAGCCAAAGAGAGGGAAACTCTCCTGTTTCTGCTTTAAATTCTTGTGTGGCCGTTTGCTCGGCACTGAGCAATGAGCATACTTTTTCTACAGATGTGCCTGTTCCCCTGGGTCCAGGCTGAAGTGTCTTGATTGCTAGAACTTGCACACTGGGCTAATGATGAGTTATCCTGCCCTTGTTAAAACTCAG
>NW_011889131.1:495815-504977 GCF_000151845.1 Pteropus vampyrus | reverse complement strand
CGCTTATGCAGGCTTCGTGTATGTTTCAATCACAGTGGTTTACTTACAGTGTTTGAGTCAAACAAGAGAAGTGCACTAAAAAAAATCCACAGGAAATTCTTTTCTCTTTCTCCAAGCTAAATACAAGGTTGAGGCTGTGGTTGTTCATGTTTGTGTATGCAAGTGTGTATTGAACTTGTAAGGCCCTTCTTTTTGGTCATAAAAGTTGCCAAGTCTCCATATGATTTGTTTTCTACTGTAAAGGAAGTATCTTCTGGAAAATGCATGACCATTGCTTTGGGTGAGGTGTGCTGGTTGAAATCGCCATGTCATCTACTGGTCTCCAATTGCCTTGCTCCGAGGTTGGGTACAAGCTCTCCTGTGGCGGAAATTGTATAAGAAATTGTCAGAAAGATTCTTGAGATGATCCCTTAACTTCTCTGGACCTTAGCTTTCTTACCTGTAAAATGGGGGAACACAACTTCTCAGTGTTGTTGGGACTGTTGAATAGCTCACGTGAAAGCAGCCTGCCCAGTGTTCTGAGTAGGTTCCTAAAACGTGTGAATATTATGCCATTTCACGGTGCCTGAAATGCTGTTTTACTTCAGCATGCTGGAGAGAGCCAAAGAGAGGGAAACTCTCCTGTTTCTGCTTTAAATTCTTGTGTGGCCGTTTGCTCGGCACTGAGCAATGAGCATACTTTTCTACAGATGTGCCTGTTCCCCTGGGTCCAGGCTGAAGTGTCTTGATTGCTAGAACTTGCACACTGGGCTAATGATGAGTTATCCTGCCCTTGTTAAAACTCAGCCTGGGAATGTAAAGTCATGTCAGCTCCTTTCTCTTCCGTGTGCCTGTGACCCTGTCCTCTCTCCTTGTGATGATGAATTCTAACATAGGTGGCCTTATGTCTTTAACATAAGCCATTGTTATGGAAAGTTGTGCTTAACACTGAGTTCTGGGCAGCCTGATGTTGGAAGTAGCCTGGGCTCTTAATTAGTACTCATTTGCTCTTGTTATTTAGATGTTCTTATATGCTTATGAGGACACATCTTGTACCAGCTCAAGAACCAGGATGTTTTATAATAATCTCCTTCCTCAGAAGACCTTATCACCCCTTCACGCCCATCTTGCTGCTAACTACAGCTCTTTTGATATTTATTGATCACTTGCTCTATTGCTGGGTTCTGATTTTTGTTTTAGGATTTCTGTCTTTGGACTTGAACCTCTGCTAATGAGATGCATCCATTGTTCCTGGTCTTCAATTCCTAACTTTTTATTCATATATTTGATCTGGAAGCCTCATTGAGCTCCACGTTTTCTTTGTAGTAACTGAAAGTGCTGCCAATCAGTGCTACTGACCAATACTTGAGTCCGTGATATTGCATGTCCAGGATTCTTCAATTTTAATTTTTAGCCGAGTGTCTGGATCCAAGCCTTATATACGTCAGAGTTGACCTGATCACCTGCATCCTTCTAGCCTACCAGAAATGCCTTGCTGGAAGTGCTTCTACACACCAAATTCTAAACCCCGGCAGAGATTCTGATTCTGAAGGTTGATTAAGTAAGGGGCTAGGGTGACGGATAGCTGAGGGGAGTGCAGCCTCTACCTGCCTAGAACTCCAGGTGCATCTGACACAGGTGGTTCATGGATCATTCACTCTGAGCAACACTGACCAATACTGAAGTTTCTAGAATTCTGACTTTTATATCAAGAGAGATATTGTCACATTGACCAACCAAGTTTGAAAGCCACAGGTTAGAATGACTTGTTTTAAATCAGAGCTTCTTTGGGGACTCAAAACAATTTAATTTCCTAAGTAAGTTAAACATTCTCTCCTTAAGTTTGTGCTAAGCATTTTGCTCAATTAGCTTTTCTTAAGAAGAGACTAAGAGAGGTGAATTTCAGGCCATGCTTTATTCAGATAACTTTAAAATTTGAATATGTTCAAGTCTGTGTTTATGAATTGTGCCTACGCTTACAAGGTTTAAAGCATACTCTCAGGTCCATTGTCACTCCCCACCCCCTCCGGTCCTTGCCCTTAATCTGCCCCACACTCCAGCTGGCTCCTACTAAATGTTAGTAATGTTTTTTTTGATAAGTGCTTCATGGGTGATCTTTCTCTGAGCCATATCTTTAGAGGAAGAGATGAAAGGAGACTGAAAAATTAAAATCAAGATAAGCAGTCTCTCCCTTGGAATGTTATTAAGAGGATGTGGTCATTTAAAAGTACTTTTCCCTCTTCCCAGTGTTTGAGAGCTGAAGTCATGGAAGATGCTATCACACCTGGCTTTATTAACATAGCTAGAGTCACCTGTTTCAGGAAGCCCAGGAACATTAACCTTAAATGAAAAGTAAGTGGAACGAAAGGAAAGATAAAGAGAAGTCAGGTTCTGGCAGCAGGAGATGCAGGCTGTCAGCCAGGCCCCTGCAGCTACCCCGTAAATGGCCCCGTGAATTTATTTTACAGGGAGATCGTTTCCACCATCTGAGTATACGGAGTCTGCCATTGTCCTGACAAGATTTAGAGATCCAGTTAAGTTACATAACGTGTTGATCTTCCAGGAGAACAAGGGATGGGGGTAGTAAGCTGGGGAAGGAAATAGTGGAGATGGTCAGGATTGGCTTTCTTTGGAGCCCAGCAAGACTTGCTGAGACGGGTCAGAGGGTTCAAGGGAAGTCAGATAGAGTATTATACACACTAATGCCACAGTCATTGAGCCTGAGGCTAAGGGCATGTGCTGGTAGAGCAGAGCTTGTGAGAAAAGCAAGGTGGTAAATCGAGAATGTGAGCCCTGCAGCTGCTGGTGGGAGCCTCAGAACGGGCACTGATGCTAATTCCATTTCTTTGCATTGAGCCCGGGGCTTACCATTTTATTTCTTGCTGTTAGAAATGGAACGTTCCTAAAAGACAGCTGGAGTGGGGATGGGGTATGTGTAGTCCTTTTGGGTGTGACAACCTTATAGCCCAGATTTTACAGGATATGCAGACTCCCGATGTCCTTCTTCACTGACTTTGTAACCCACCTGTCAAACTGTATGTCCTGATTTGGGGTTGGAGAACCTCATGCTTTGTTTCTCTGACAGTTTGTGACAGAGTGGCTTTGGGTCCTATAAAACTTCACGTCCAGTTCTTCTATTTCTCCTCTAGAGTCTAACAAGGCAAGTGATTTTTAGTTCATTAGAATATTAGAATAGTTTGTTATTTAGTTCATTAGAATATTAGAATAGTTTGTTATTTAATAGAACTGAGGAATGAGTTTGATCGAGAGCAGGATGGTTGGTTTTGCTCTGGTTCCTGAGCACAGGCAGAACTTCCCTTCAGCAAGCTTCCTTGCAAAGGTCTCCTTTGGTCATAGGGCCAAAGAGACAGTGGGGAAGGGGTAAAGATCCATTTGGGAAAAACAGCTCAAAGTATGCGCCATCCTGATGGCTTCATTATCATCATATGAAAAGGAACAGCAAATTTGTACCCTGGTAAGAAATGTTTTTCACTCATAAAAATTAAGAAAAAATTATGAATTGTTATCATTTTGTAGGGATGAAGGGGTTATTAGTCCTGGACTGCGATGAGTACAGAGAGCTTGGCAGTTAGTAGGAGCTGGATGATGATGTGTGATGTATGAATTGCCTTGACCTTGAGTTCTGTGAATCAGCGGTTTTCTTGAAACACATATTTCTTAAATATTGAAATCTTTGGATGCATATATGAAGTCTCTAATCAAATATAGCAAGGGAGTTTGCTATGTTAAAGAGGCCTTTTGTATAAATATATATTGAGAACATGGTATCAATATTTTGGATCCTTTAAAGTGAAAATAGAGCAGTTTTACAGTAATTAGTGACTGATTTGTTTGCAACCTGCTTTTAAATTTTGATTCTTTAAATCTTTATTTTTGTCAAAAATAATGCATTGTAAAAATACTAAAAAAACCCAACAACATTGTGAAAATACTAAAAAATACCCCTCCCCCAACAAAGCCTTGGGTAAAGTAAATAACTGTGAAAAAACAATCACTATCAACATTTTATTGTGTAAACTTTTAGTCTTATATATGCATGTATATGGGTACATATATATATTTTTGCAAAAATGAGATCATATTGTACATACATTTTGTGAAGTTCTTTCACTTATATATTTTTATATGCCTGTAATTATGCTTTATATCATTTTTAATGGGTACTGTTTCATCACAATTTAAAAAATTCATCTATGATTGTATATACAGATTATTTTTATGAGGTAACAGAATAGTTTTTGTGATAAATATCTTTATAGTAAAATGTTGCATATGGATATTTTATTATACTACATTTCTATACGTGGAATTGCTAGTTTGAAGGCTTTGTGAAGGTTTAAGACATTGTACAGATACTGAGGGAATGTTCCTCCAAAAGTGCTCCATTTAGCATTCCTATCAGCAGTGTTTGACAGTTTTGTTTTCTTTAAACATTGATGAACACTGGAAATTATTATTTACAAAATGTTTCCAGTTAGATAGGTGAAAATATATGTATCTTGAACCTTTTTCATCTGTAATAGCCAGCTGTGTTTGTCCCTTTGGAACTTGCTTTCATTTCCTTTGCCACTTTTCCGATCAGAGTGTTTATGCTTATAGATGCTAAGAGCAATTTGTGTGTCTCACGTGTGTCTTGTTGTCCCAGAACAAAACCTTCTGGAAAGAGAATGACCACCTTTTAATTAATTTAACTATACTGCATTCTCATTCAATTAACAAGTATTGAGTACCTATTATTTGCCTGGTGCTGTGCTAGACAATAAGCATACGATTTGGAAGACAAGACACTGAGCAGTCTCTCAAAAAATACGTCGTCTAGTGAGGGAAGAAAAGCAAGTCAATAGGCAACTTAATTCTCCAGTAGAGAAGTAAACACTAGAAGCTTTGGAAGCAGCAGAGAGAGTACCTAACTCAGTTCTAGGTAATCATAGAAGGTTTCTTGGAGGAAGGGGTAATTTCACTGAGTCCCAAAGAATGAACAGCAGTTAGCCAGACATGGAAATGTGTGTGTGTTTGGGAGAGAGAGAAATAGTACTAACAAAAGTATTATTGTATTATTAACACAATAATATGTAACAAAGGTCAAGGAAGCAAGGTGAATACATAGATGAAGTTGCATATAGTACATACATGGCTGGAGCTCACAGTGAGAAAAGGAGGATGGGGTTGAATTGCTTAGCAAGAGATGAGGCCGAAAAGTAAGAAGTGGCCAGATTATGTAGCATCTTATATTACATACTAAGTGGCATGCATCTTTTTCTGATGTTGTAGAGTTTCTATTGATGGTTTTCAAGCAGTGAAGTGACAGAATCAGATTTACCCTCTGGAAAGAGTCTTCTGGCCCCAAAGTAGGGGATTCATTTGGGGGCAAAGGCAGAGCATTCCTGGAATCTGAGAGAGAATTTAGGAGACTCTTGAGGATGGGCTTCGAATTAAGATAGTAGCTAATTAAGGGTGGGGGAAATCAATGGTTATTAATTGCTGAGAGGTGTGAGGAAACAGAACTCAAAAACAGTACCTATATTTCGGGAGGATGGAGATACTGTTCAATGAAGATGAAGTTTGAAGGATTCAGTTTTGGGTATGTTATGGTCTTGGTGGGTATCATACATCAGAATGGAAGTATCCAGTTGGATGTGTTGGGTATGTGGATCTGAAGCTCAATAGAGTTTTCAAGGGAAATACAGGACACATAGTAGGAATTGAAAGATGGGAGTAGATGATAGTTTCCAAGAAGAGTATATAGAACAAGAAGAAAGGAGGATGACGGTTCAAATCAAGGAGCCTGGGGTAAGGACCCAGGACAGAAAGCTGAGGAACTCAAATATTGAAGGGATGGGAGGAGAAAGTAGAGACCGAGATGGAGCATTTGTAGAAAGAAAAAGCATTGCCATGGAACGCCTTTTAAGGAGGACAGATGTTCATCAGTGCCAAATGGTGCAGATTAATTACATGAGATAAGGATTTTGGATTTAGCAACAAGAGTCATTTCAGTGAAAGATGCCAGATTCTAAAGAGTTAAAGAGTAAATGGAAGGTGAGGAAATTAAGAAAATAAATGCAGACATCTCTTTAAAGAAAATTGACTGTGAAGGGATGAGAGAAATAGGGTGGTAGCAGAAACACAAGATGGCTCTGGAGGAAGCAGAGAGGGAGACACCACTGACATAGGGGAGAGGGTAACACCGGAAGGCCAGAGATCCCGCGTGAGGGTGGAAGTGGCTGGGATCTAGAACTCAGGAGAATTCATCATCTTGAGATGGGAAGAATGATTCTGCACCTTTTATGGAAGGGAACATTTACAAAATTTACAAAGGGATAGAGGTGGATAGGTGTGGTTGCAGAGACTTGAGGGATGTTTCATGTGATGGTTTCTATTTCGTCTGTGCGGTAGGAGGCCAGGTTTTCCACTGGGCGTTAGAAGAGAGGTAATGGGGGGAAGTTTCGATGGACTGGAGAAGCTTTGAATTGTTGCTGTGGAGAGTGGAAAAAAGAGCCGAAGAGGGATGGACAAGGAGATTCCCAGGCAGCATGGAGGGTCTTGTTGAACTTGAAGCTGACAGATTTTAAGGGACACCAGATCTGTGCATGGCTTTATGATTTTTTTTTTTTCCCAGCTGAGAACATAGACCCCGGGGGCGGGATTTTTCCAGTTGAGTGTGACAGAAGATTGATGCGGCAAGCTATTGAGGGCAATGCATTTGCACGGTCGGAGTGATTAACCATGGGTTCAAGGCTGGGCAGGGAGGGGGTTTGAAAGATCAGGAGGATGTAGAAGGGTCAAGGGCCTGGAGGTTGGGGTGAGGTTAAAGAACTGGTATAGTGCAGATAGGCGAATAGGAGAGCTGAAAGGGAAAGGATGTTGTAGTTTGCAGGGATTTCGGATTTAAGATTTCAGAACTGTACAGGTTTCAGAAGAGGGTAATATTCAACATGTTAGACTGCTCTGACATGGACAACGACCAATCAGAGTAAACCACACACAGCCGTCCTGGTGTGTACCTCCCGATTCCACGAACAGCCGTCCTGGTGTGAACCTCCCGATTCCATGCACGGCCATACGGGTGTGTACCTCCCGATTCCATGCACGGCCATATGGGTGTGTACCTCCTGATCCAGGGTATGCGTATGGGGGGTGGGACCGGTGGTGCGGAGGAAGGATTAAAAGTCTGAGTGCTGTGCAAAGCCTTCCCACGAATATTGAATTTGTTCAGACTGATGATGTGACTTGAGAATGACAAGGAAAATTATGAGCCTGTTAATGATATCATTGATAAATGAGAGGCAATGCCTATCAATATCATTACAGGGTATTTTTGGGCTAGATGACAGTGACGAAGAAAAGGGGAAACTAGTATAGCCAGATGGCCTATGTCTTAGTCCCTTGGGGCTGCTATGACAGAATAGCATAGACTGGGTGGCTTATAAACAACAGGAATTTGTTTCTCACAGTTCTGAAGGCTGGAAGGCTGATGATAGATTGGGTGTCTGGTAAAGGGCTGCTTCTTCCTGGTTCATAGATGGCCATCTTCTCACTGTGTGCTCGCATGGCGGAAGGGGTGAGGAAGCTCTCTCAGGTCTTTTATAAGGACATGAATCCCATTCATGAGGGTTCCTCCCTCGTGAACCAATCACCTCTCGAAGGCCCCACCTCCTGATACCATCACCTTAGGAGTTAGCATTTCAGCATATAACTTTGTCGGTGGGGAGGAGGACCCAAACATTCAGACCATAGTAGCCTAAATCTCGGTGGTCACAAGTTTTATAGGACAGTGGCAGAATTATATAGGCTGGAGCAGCAAAGGGAGAAAAAAATCACATGAACTCCACTCACCAACTTGAGATTTGGGACGATTACAGGGGACAATGTTCTTTGAGGAGCCAGGGTTCAGTTAAGACAAGAAACTGGAGGAGATATTAAAAGTGAGAATGAAGATACAATAGACTGTGTTTGCTCTAGAATGGGCAGAGTTTGAAAGGAGAACAGCAGGAGATTGACTCAGGGAGGAGGGACATAAAGCAAAGCAATATGAGAATGTGCGGATGGGAGGGTTTCAATATCAGAGAGGCTTAGATCTTGAGTGGTGCCTTTGAGTGACCAGGATATCAAGCATGAAGGAATTAGCAAACTGCAATGTTTCAGAATATTTAGTCCTAGCAGTGCCCTGACAGGAGATGGGGAAGAGGGGAGCTCAGGCTGTGTGGAGGTAGTGAGCCATGGCCTGGAGTGATTGTACTTTCAAGAAATCCCAAGACAGGTGAGCAGGCTGTCATTGCCATTGGTTCCAAGATTTTGACCAAATGTTGGAATCGCCAACAGTCTCTTGTGAGACATACACTGTGTCTGGTTTTCCAACAGCACAGTATACCTGCAGTGTGACTTAACTGTGCTAGGGTTGAGAATAGCATTCTGTCCTCAACTGGAAGCCCCAAATCCCTTAGTACAGAGTGGAGAGCAGAGGTGCATTTTATTGGCAAACAGAGGTTCGAATTAGTGAGTTCTCAGCTTAGCCTGTTGCATTCTGACTCTAGGTACTGTGTCAAGTAGCACATAGGTCCTCAGTTGATACTTATTCAATAATTGGACTTTAATTAGTTATTTGCAAAATTGATGATGTACATTGCTCTTCAGATTTTACAGTAGAGTGGTGGGGTGGGTTTAGCCAATATTTCATTCTGGCCCTCAAGTTCTTCCTTGGGGTAAAAAAAAAAAAAAAAAAAAATCAAAAGACCATGGAGAATGGAGTTCATGGTGGAGTTTGAGTATAGGGAAGAAGAATTAGTAAACTCAGGGGTATTATAACAGTAACTACATGACAAAATAACTAAAGATACAAGAAACCATGATATGGCTTAGCAAATATCTAAACATTTTTGTTGATGAGTCTTTTGTTGCTCAGGTTACCAGGAGAAAATAACAGCAGGTGTACACATTTATCAGGGCTAGTGCTAGAAAGAAATATAGTTATGTGGTGTTGTTGCAAGCTGGCAGACTTAAGGATACCCAAACGGCACCTGGAATTTCTCTACTCACCATGGCAACATGCCCTCCATTCTCCAGCCTACCCTGCTATTGCTGCTAAGGCTCCAGTGTCCTACTGAAAGAAAAGTCATAGATTAGTTGTTGGTGAAAAGGTTCCCTCCCTCCCTCCCTCCCTCCCTC
>NW_011889131.1:435901-495595 GCF_000151845.1 Pteropus vampyrus | reverse complement strand
TCTTTTTTCCTTCCTCCACTCATAAATGCTTAGTGTATGCTAGTTTTGTGTTAAGCACCAGGAATACAAAGATGACCAGATCCTCTCTCTCCTTGCAAGCAGCCTGCAGTGCAATCTGCTACAGACTTGGCCATGCTGGGGAAGGCTTCTCAGGTGACACGGACTTTGGTAAATGAAAAGGAGTTTGGGTAGAAGGCTATTCATTAGGAGGAATGATAGTGTGAAGGTAATGTGTTAAGGTAGTGAGGTGGAAATTGTTATGGTGTCTTTGGAGATAAAAGAGAAGTTAGTATGAACAGAATCGACTCAGATTTTGAAGGACTTAAATTTGAAGTAGAGATGCTTGATTATTGTCTTCTAGGCAATGGGGAGCTGCTAAAGCAAGGAAGTGAAAAGATCATCCTTGTACTTTAGCAATAACCTTTTGGTGGCTGTGGAGGTCTCCAGGGTTGAAGAACTGATTCAGTCATGTTGAAACGATTGGGACTTTGCTACTCAGAGGATCCTCCATGGAGCAAGAGCAGCAGCATCACCTGGGAGTGTGTTAGAAATGCAGACTCTTGGACCTCGCCCAGAGGTACCGAATCATTTCAGCGAGATTCCAGATGATTTGTGTGCGTGGTAAATCAGAGGGTCACTGATTCAGGAGTTATGCTGATAGCTCTTATAGCAATTGTGCAGGCCCCATGGGAGGGATGTCCTGACCTTTTTTCTTCTCTTATATCACAGATTCACAGACTATCCATGATCTTTTGAACCCCATTTTTGAAAGGCTGATAGAAATTTTTTTAAAAAATTAAGTATACTTCAATAACTTGAGAAAGTCTATCCTTCTAAGCCATGGCCTTTTGAAAACGGTTTAATCACGAGCTGTTAGAGTGTGAATGGGTCCCAGGAAGTACACACAGGAGACCATGATATCTGTGCTATTTTGTTTCTTAAGCTTGGTGATGGGATGCAGGTGTTCAGATATTATTATTTGCCATTTTGGTAGGTTGAAATATTTTATCAATCAGATTCATAAAATCTTGATTAAAAAGTAATGTTTAGTGATCTGAAAAGGAAAACGAACAAGAACCTTCATCCACAGTGGTACCTCAAGACCCATGTCCGGAGTGGGAGTAGAATCTAAATGATGGTGATAGCATTTACGTAAATGGTAAGAGTTACCTTTGTTGAATGCTCAACAAATACTATTTTGGGGGCACTCGCTATGTGCTAGACACTGTTTTAAGTGCTTTATGTAGGACTCAGTTAATGCTCATGATCCCTTTAGGAGGTAGGACCTATTATTTATCTCTATGTCATAGGGATATTTTCATATGTAAAAAAGCTAACGTGTGAAGATATCAAACACTTGGCCCAAGGCCACAGGGATAGTTGAGGAATGAGAATTTGAACTCAGTTTGTGGAAACCTCAGGTCTAAGTTCTACAGTGGGAATATACAGCCTCATTGTATAAATAGATGCTGATAGAAGAAAATTGAAAATGAAGGATCATAATGAAATAAATGTACTCTTTTTTCCCTGGCCAGGTCAGAGAAAAGCAAATGCAATATATTTTTGGCTTGGGAGTGACAATTCTTTTAGTATTTGTTAATTGTCCTGTGCGTATCTGAACTTGAGAAAATGCAATTTGGAGCTAGAAATGAATGATGTTGAGAAAAGTATCCCCATTTGAATCTAAAATGAGGAAAATCCACTAATTTTAAAAAACAACAATATGAGAACTCTCCTTGAAAAATCCATACCATAGAAGCCCCCCTTTTCCTGTGACTGAACTTGTGACCATCCTTCAAGACCCAGCTAGATGTCATTCTGCTGCGAATCCTCTTCCCAGTCTGCGAGATGGAGAGTCCCCTCCTTCTGCGCTCTCATCCCCCTTTACTTGCGATAATGATAATGGCCGAAACTTACTGAGCATCGCAGTGTATTAAACATGTTGTAAGCACTTCACTTATTTTATCTCCTTCTAACAGCCCTCTGGGTGGTTATCACTATCCTCATTTTACAGGGAAAGAAACGGATGTATTTTGAGATTAAGTAACTCTTCTGACATCATGCAGTTAAAAAGTGGCAGCTCCAGAATTCAGATTCCAGAAGTCTGACCTGGATCTAGATCCTTATCATCACAGAACCATCTGCCTCCCTTGTCACACGGATGCAATTGTCTCCTCTTCTGACTCTTTCTAAATCATTCATTTAAAGTATTGTGGGTATCCTGCCAGCTGGGTGCTGCTTCAGTGCTGGTAACACAGGCGAACAAGCAAAGGCGCTTCCAGTCTAGTAGAAGGGTGGAGGACAAGGTCTTCCAGAAAGAGAGAATGGCATCCATAAAGGCCTGGAGGGAGAGAGAGTGAATCCTTTCTAGAACTCCTGAAGGGCTGGAGTGTAGAGTTCATTAAACGGGAGGAAAGGTGAGTATTGAAGCTGGTCAGCTGAGCGGTATCCAGACCATTAGGATTCTTCCGGGCTTGTAAAGAATTTGGGTTGCAATTTTACTGTGAGGGTAATGGGCGCCACTAGATGGTTTTAAGGAAACTGGGGAAATGTTGATTTTAAACTATGTTCATTGACATACTGACGCTTTAAATTAGTGTCAATTAGTGACTTTAAAGAAACTAATCAGCCATTGACTTCATGTTCGGAAAGTCTCATTCAAGGAAGTTTTTAAAGAATAACAATGAAAGACATTGGGGAAAAAAACCAATAAAACGTAACACTTTATTATTATTTTTTATCTTAGAAGGAATTCACCAAAGGTTTCATATTATGCTATGGCATCTTTAATTATAAAAATAAGCAAATAAAATAACTTGCATCTGTCATTACCATGATATGTTTCATAACCTTTATATGCACATGGAGCTTAAAAATGTAATTTAACAATAAATAATGACATATACCAGATATGCTCACTGTTTATTCCAGTACTCAGCCAAAAACCTAAATATCATTTAAATTATAAATACATAATGCAAATATAATGGCACAAACATGTCTAAAGTGCAACCAAATCACAATAGAAGAAACATGCAAACTGGTCTAGGTCAGCCCGAATCACTCTGTGCAGGAAACAGAAGACAAAGCTTTGGAAATTTCAGAGGGAGTTGGGGGAGTGGGATGGGAAAAGAGAAGCAAAAAACTAGCAACATTGTGAGAACTGCTTCTTTCCATGTGTGTAGATATATGTATTATAGATACATATATAAATATCATTGTGGGGAGAAAGGTGGGGTACCACGGTGTGAAGAGGTCACAGCAAAAAAAAAAAAAAAAAAAAGAATCTACTAGACTGAAGTAAGAGAGGAATTTTGCTAGGAATACTCATGAACGACTTGTCGCATTGGGGTCCTGGTTTTGTAGGTTTGCGAAATGGACACAACACACACACTTTAATAGCTTTTCTGGTTTGGGGAAGTCAGCCTTGCCTGGGGGCGGGGAAGGGGGAAGAGTCAACTTAGAGTATGGTCTACCTGATTTCCAAGAGGCTAAGGCAGTGTCCATATGTTTGGGGACCTGGGGATAGGACAGTTCTGAGTATAAAAATGCTCTTAACAATCTGATGTCAGCACGCTTAGAGGCTGTGTGGGGACAAAGGCAGCAATGCGTGTGCTGCTGCTGCTGCTGGGTCTGCTGCAGTCGCTCTTGGTCCTTGAGCAGCACGTTACTGGTTTTAAAGGCTTTGTGGTAAAGTTGTATTGCTTTTCGTTTTTCTGGAGATGTGCCCTCCCTCCTCCCACCAGGGTCCCTATCACTCGATTTGGTCAAATCTTGAGTTTAGCCTAGTGAGAGTCAAGCACCAAGTTTCTACCTAAGCAAGTTTGGAGTGGCCCCTACAGTCCTACGCCTTCTCCCTCCTCCTCTCCTGACATTGACCTTTGGTGGGCAGTGACGCTCATAAGGGACTGCTGGGTTCAAGGACAGTGACCCTGAGAAACTACTGTTGTTCATAGATAGGTTAATCATTTGGCTTTGGTGGTCGCCATCTTGTAAACATCACGGCAGAAATGATCAAACCACCAGCTCTTTCTTTCCCTCTCTCTCTCTCTCTCTCCCTCTCTCTCTTTTTTTTTTTTTTTTTGGCCATCCTACAGAGATGGCCCAGCTGCCAGAACTACTTTGGCAGGCAGCGTGCTACAGGACAAAAATGTAAGAGGAGTCTATTAAGGCTGGACAGCCCAGGGCGATTTATACCCCCTCAGCCCCAAGTCCCCCGAACTAAAGACCCAAAGGCTGATTGACTCATTCCTGATTGATTTCATGGAAAGTCTCCCACTCCATCATCAGTTTGCAGGAGTACCAGCACCGATGAAAGGTGGTGAGTCAAAAACTGCCACTTCCCAAGGTATCGTAGGCCTTATCGCATAAGCCAAAGGGATGCTCTTTTTGTTTCCTGTCATTCCTAGTTGGATGTGACAGAGCTGTTTCAGGATAGGTTTAAGTCACGAGGAGCCTCTGGGTTGACGTGGGCTGGGAGATTAACGTCTTACCTGGGGTCCTTCAGATACACCTGTTGGTTTTTCCTATCTCATACAGGCCATTCTTAAGTTTTGATGTTGACTAAAACTACTTCTACCCCCTTAGTTATAAAAAAGGCCACAAGGAGCATTTACGTGGATATCTAGAAGTGAGATAGTTATTCCATTCCCAGGAAAAGAAAAATAAAGCTAAGTTACAAAACTAAATCTATATGCAATAAAGTTATTATATACTGCTTTGTTTAAGCAGAGTCCTCTGGAAATTTATGTACAGTACATTAGTTTTCAGCTATTTATATTCCACAGTTAGACCTTAAGATTCTCTGGTTTTAAGACAATTGTTAAAGATACTTTTAAAGCTCTGAGCAGTTACAGTACATAAAGATGTTAGCTTTTTGTTTTTCATTAGATGCAAGAAGAGGCAGGCTCGAAGTCTGGTTGGAGGGCCAGGCTTGAGCAATTTGGTAAATGTGTCGGAAAGGAAATTAGACAGTGGAGGATCAAGACCATAAGACACTAGCTCATGAGAGATCAAGAATTCAAACATGACATTCATATTCGTCCATGGCCAGCACAGATTCATAACACGAATTCCATTTAACATCTTTATGAGCACTTAAGACATGCATTTAAATTAAGTTGCTTCTTATCAGCTAACTCTACTGGGGCAACCGTTCTAAAGGGCTCCACATCTTCAGATTACAATGACTGGGGGATTCCATGAATGTTTTGTGTTTGAGAGTAGTTCTGAGGGGAGTTGGGAAAAGACGTGGTAGAGGAGAGTGATAAAGGAAGGTCCTTTCTCCTGAGGAGAGGCAGAAAGACCACACGTATTCTGTTTGTGGGAATGCTGCCATCGCGGAATGTTGGGAGATCGATTACAGAAGCCTAGTTTCATGCAATTTTCTTCGAGGGGGATAGAAAATAGGAACTACTTTAAAAAAATCAAACCAGGCACAGTACACTCAAAGTGGGTGTGTGGACACCCTTAAATGATACTAGTTTGGTGAGGCTGTGAACACCTCTCCCTGGTTATGCACTCTCTTGCGAGGTGCGTTTGCTGTGGGTGGGAGAGGCCACCTCACCTCGGAGGTTCCTGAGGAGGACTTTCAGCTTCTGTGGCTCATTGGTGCGCCTCCTGTTGAAGTCAGCTCGCGGGTGTGTTTGGGCACAGTGATCTGTCTGCAGGATGTGAAAGAGGCTGGCCATGTTGGGCCCAATTTTCTCCATCAGGCTGTCTCTGATTGTGCTGACGGTGTCTCCATCACATTCCAATAGGCTTCGGACAAGTCTGTTATAGTATCTGCGTTGGGAAAGAGAACATGGCAGTGAGAACGAGGCAAGACTGGGCTTATATCAGGGCAGCCGTGCAAACGCAAAGAGTTAATCAGCTGCTAGTTGCTCTGGCTTCTAGCTTTTGTGCAGCATCTTCGTATTTTGAGTGCATATGCTTCCTGGATTTACCACACAATGCAAGTCGGGTCTGTCTTCACGTTTAGAGCTCAGGGGATTTACTTCGGATAGTAGGCTGACGGTGATGTGTAAAAAAGTTTTAGAAACGTAGAATCATAGAGCTAGATGGGAGTGTAGAGATCATTTAGTGACTAGTTCATCATATCATTTTACAGAGAAGAAACTAAGGTGGGACAGCTGAAGTCACTTGTCTAAAGTCATACAACGGGTTAATGGTAAAAGCAGGACTCAGTCAAATACCATGAGGTGAGCCCAACACTCGACACATATGTTAATAGTCACTGCGCATAAATTTGGAGTTATGTTGATGCCTCTTTGCAATTTTCCTTTTTCTTGCTGGTGCATGTGTACAGGTATCTCTGCATATGAGTACACATCCTGACTAAATTTCTAATTTTAAAGGAATCTCCTGTCTTCAGTGTCAATGTATTCCAAGTGTATACTGTAGCGAGACAGCCACATGCCAGGCAATGAGGATATTTAAATGGAAAAATAAGTGGTCTTTAACGGTTCATGCTTCAATAATTCCAGGAAGCCTTCTCTCACTGGTCTAGCTTTTGCTGGCCTCTTCCTTTTTTGGATGTTTTATAGATATTAGGTTATCGTCACACAGGTCAGCATTTGATAGTTTAGTGATGGTTTTGTTTTTCTGACTAGATTCTAAATGTATTGAAGGCAGGACTTTTGTCCTTATTTTTCGCATCTCTCATGTGCCAGTATCATAGGGCAATATTGCCCACTTGCTGTCGATTTGTTGATTTATTTTGTGGCCATTGAGGAAATGGAGCTTTAAAATATGAGTCTCTCCCATAAGTCATGATTCCCGTAAGAAAAATTATCTGTACGTCTGGTAAGTTTTATAAAAAACATTCTGGTTGGTATAAATTTCCTTCATCTTTGGTGCAAGTCCTTTAAGCATCCCAAACACTGCAGCTAAGTGTTATGGCTCAGAAAAGATTAAACTGTCTAATATGTATAGCATAGAAATTATTCGTCCTGTTCTTTGGAAAGACAGTTAAGATATTTTCCAATTTGAGCTGGGATGCGTTTGCTCCATTTTGAGGTGGTGACAGTTATCCAAACCCATTTGCTTCTGTGTTCACTATTAAAACGCTCTCCCGATGACAGTTATCTGCAGTATTTATGTGGAAAGACCCTTTACTCAGAGGAGCCTGATGATCTCTGGGGACACAAGATCTTCCATGAAAAAAAAAACAACACCTTTTTATTTTTAACTCACCTCACAGAGCATGGGATCAAACATCTTTCCAGAATAACTTAACTCCTTAGAGAGGTCCTTTGAGGGATGTATGGTAAATAGGGTGGAATGTGGGTAATGAAGCAAAGCGGTCATCCTGAGTGAACAGAACGAATTGGAGGACTGAAAGGCCCTGTCTAGGTCTCGGACAGTCCTGGCTCCACCCTTCCCTCGAGGGGGGTTACATCTAGCTGTTGTTAAATTTGGGATTCTCTGGCAGAGAAATACATTTTCCAACCCTTTGGAATTATAAAGCACATGAGTCAAAGCAGATCTCACTTGGATGGGGAAGTGGGGGAGAAAAATGGTTTTGGAAAAACTGAGAATAAGCGACTTTGTACCAAGAGCTTTAGAAGTCTACCAGGCACCTCTTTACTTGTGGGTTCTGCTAGGTCATCGCCCCTTGGATCTCTGTGTCCAGTTCGCAAGGTGATTAGATCCTAGAGAATAAGGTTTCTGACCCTCGTCCCCCTGTCCCCCAGTAAGGACTCTACAACTTAGAAGTTAACACTAACACTTCGAGAAAGAACTGTTCACACCAGATAGCCTCCCAAATGGGCTGGAGAAGATCCTTAGATCAACATCGAAAGCTCTTGTCTGGGTGAAGAAGTCTAACAGCAATAAGGTAACTCAGCGTCTGTAGCTGGCCTCCTCTTTAAGGCCAGCTGTGTCTCTCTGGCCCCACTTTGTCAAAAGGCCTACTCTCTTTTTCTGAGGGTTCCCGCCTTTCCTATTGCTGTCTCTGCTGGCCCAGAGAGGGTAGGATACCTGTCCTTGGTGTTTCTTGATACCTTCGCCAGCCTGACGGCTCTTGGTGACAACCGCCAAATCCAGCCTTAGCTTTTCTCATGGAGCTTTGTTAACTCGACAAGGACAGATTGAGAGAGCTCTTTGGAATAGAAAATGTTCGTGGCTCCATTAGCAGCTCCTTTAAGTGGAAAACTTGTCAGGCTGCCCTGATGTCAACAGCATTTGCTGAAGTGAGCAGTAGGTTAATCCTGTGCATATCCATTAAGGGTTGGAATATGGCATTGACATCTGGGATCGGGTGAGTTAACGAGACAGACCTTTCCTATATATTAGTCACTAAGTGAAATTATTTAAGAGATGTGTCTCCAGTAAAAGTTGACTTAGCAATTGTCACATATTTATTGAATGCCGTCTGGTATCAAATCTTGATGTTACTAAAGCTATTGGTAAGATGTGCCTTCTCTTTGAGGAGAGAATGTGCACAAATCTAATTGTTGATCACCCTGAGGCATATTTATTCAATTCTACTTGGTATTCTATTTTTGGATTATGGCTGTATCCTGCAGGTTTTACTGCCATTTTTTGAAATAGCAATAAAGAGCTTGGCTCAAGGCCATGTGAGTTCTGGGCTCAACTCTGTCATTTACCAGCTGTGTGACCTTTGGCAGGTCACTCCCCTCTCAGGCCTCTGTTCTTTAATCAGTAAAATAAGGCAGTTAGTCTAGATGATTTCTATGGTCATCTCCAGTTATGACATTCTAAGTTTCTGGGGATTTGACACATACGTTCCTTCTCAGTTTAACAAAAAATGGTGCAGCTCTGCGTAAGGCCCGCCTTTTATAGGAGGAGTTGGAACTATTTGAGATTTCTTTTTTCATCTTTACGGGAGGTGGCAGGGATCTATTGCAAAGACTTGATGGGTGAAGCATTTTGATCACCCAACCTGGAAGGACTTTTTAAAGCAGCATTCTTTTTCCCCACTTTGAAAAATTCCATCACTGACTGTTTTATTTTTTTTTCTTGGTGAAGAATAAGATCAGATATTCTCCATAGCTACTGTTTCAGCCATGCTTACCCAAATACACACATACTGCCTAGGAACGTTCTGTGTGAGGGTTTATAAATAGTCCTTTGTTTCCCTTGATCAATATTATTCTTCTGTTTCCTGTTCCCTATCCATGCCCTAGAGAGCTGGAAGCTTCGTCAGTTTTCCCACTCTGGATCTGGGTTGGTCAAATTCCTTCCCAAGCCCCACACAGTCTAGCCTGCTTGATCAATTTTGCCTGCTTCCCTCATAGTTGAAAGTGTAGTTTGCAAATTCAGCCAGGAGGACACTCCGGCTGTCCTTTTGCTTCTAAGAGCATTTCTCTCATGAAAAACTTCCCTGTTCTGGCTCCTGGTCCAGTCACAGGCTTTTGGATTCTCCCAGGCCCAAATCTCAGTCTAGATAAGTCACAGGAAGGTGGAATGAACCTGTAACTACTTCCTTTCACAATTCTGTGCCAATTGGCACAAGTTAGCGTGTATCAGTGGTGGGACAGAGGCTGGGAAAGCAGGATGTTTCAGGAGAGTGAGGAGTTTAAATAGAGCAAATTAAGCCCAGAATGGAAGCGGAAACCTCTACAGTTCTCAGCAGGAATATCAGCCAGTCGAGGTGAAATAATTGGAGAAAGGTAAGAGTTGCGTGGAAGGTTCTTATCTTCAAGAGGTGGCAATTTTTCCCCACTTTCCTAATAACTGTGATTCCCCTAAGATGAAAGAAGGAGATAGCGGGATTCCTTGTGACCATTTTCTAAAGGTGGTGAGAAGCAAAATGTTAGGGGCCTATTGAAAGGAACGTGGCCTGATTAAAACTATTACTAGTCTCTTTTTATGTGGTTAGGCTCCCCAGTCTGAAATTTGTGTCATCCTTTTGGTAAGACCTCCCCCTTCATCAGGAAAGATGCTACCTCAGTTGAAACTGAGAGATTAGTACTGCCTCAAAACTGGTTACGTGCCAAGTGACAGGGTCCTTAAAGGTCTAAACTTATGGTAATTGCTGCCTCCCAGCTTCCACGCAAACACATCCTTTGTCCCTAGCCCCTGTCAGACTAGGAATTTTTTATTTCTCTTTCTTATGGTAAGAGGGGTCTTCAGCAATTAGGTATTTCTCCCCCTATATGTAACAAGAATCTTCCTAGGAGAATCTTGAGACCAAGGTCGATATAATGAGATAAGTAAGCCATTTGAGATGAATGCTGGATTTGATTTTCCTGTTCTGAGTAATCAGTTAGGACCCATAACAAGGACTGAACGATGTTTATAAATTGACACCAGGTTCTGAAGACAGACCTGTAGTTAAGAGTGAATCAGAAATTTTACAAAGTTTTAATGTTAGGGGCCTTAACCTTTCCCTAAGGAGGAGCTATACTTGCCATCTTCCAGTTGTCTTTGTGTATGTGCCTAAATCATGAGAAGCCCGGGGAGGACTAGGCTGATGGCACCTTCTGAAGAAGGGCGGCAGCATCTGACTAGAAAATTAATCAGGTAAGCCTGTGTTGGCTCCCAGGTGGTCAGAGTAACATGAATAGGACCCATCCTTGTGACTATGTGCAAATTTGGCTGTAGGGTGAGAATGATAGCACTTTAGCATCGGGAGTCAAGTTTTAGTCTGCGGGGCATCTCAGTAGGCTGAATCTGACGGGCCAGCATGGCCACTGCCATACCTTCATGCCAGCCCCCTCCATATGTCTCTCAACTTCATCACAGGTGGGGAAGCACAGGTCTTGCTGGGCACCTTTCTAGGCCATGGAATGAGGATGTCGGTCCTTTCACATGTTAGGCGCTCACTCTTGGCTTATGAGTGAGGGGCACAGAAAGGCATGATGTTCGCGTATTACCAGCTCAGTGGCTTTGGGTCATGTTAGAATAGTAAGATGAGAATGTGATCTAGGCAGTCACCAGAACATCATTCCAGGAAACCTGGGACTAGAGGAATGGGGTAACGTCAGCTTGAAAGGGAACATAGGAATCATCTAGTCCAGACATTTCACCTTTCACAAAGGAAATGTGAGTCCCCGTCCAGTGAGATGGCTTGCTCTGGGTAACCTAGTGAAGTATCCGATTGGGCTTGGGGCTGACTCAAAATACATGTAGATTTAAAAGACTGCATTATGACATTTGACCAGGGTTTTTATAATGGCCAATTGTACTGTGCATAGTCATTCAGCCGAATTTGATGTCTCAAAAGCTTGTTTCCATAAACTTCGCAATTCCCTTCAGGCTTAAGGCAAGAAATTGACAATGAAAATGCACATTGCTGCAGATGAAGCTTTCTATTAACTGCATGGGAAGACTTTTCCTATAACAGTGGGAAAAAAAAAAAAACCAGCCTGCTTAAGCTGTCACAACCAATCACAAACATATTTTTTTTTTTTCTGCAAAAGCTGGGAAGACTGCAAGCTAAAATAAGAGCATGACTGTGGCAATTTAACCTCCCTTCTGTGTCTGGCTCTGCCAGCCAACCACTCCCCCTTCCCCCCTAACTGTGAAAAAGTGGTCTCATTTTGTACCTGTTGGAGAAGTGATTGGGGAGCTGGACGACTTCAGTGATGGCTTCGGGGTTCCGCTTGGCGATGCTGCACACATTCAGCTTGCTGTAGCACTCCTCCTGCACCTCGGCAATCATCCTCTGGAAAGTGGAACACCTCCGAATGGCGAGGAAGACCTTGGCGGTGACCCCGTTGGCGATGCACTTCAAGCTCTCTTTGACAAATGCTTTTCCCTGCCAAGGAAGGGGATAGGGAGGAAAATCTTTAGCTCGTGCTGACAAGAGAGGACAGGGCATAGAATGTGTGGAACTTACGGGGGCTCCTGGCGCTGTGTCATGGCCATCTGCATATCCTTGCAATGAGAAAATTGTATGCCGTGGCCAGGATAAAAAAATGTCCCTACTCCCTGAGACTACCTTGAAAATTGAGCTCCATAGAAATGAAATGAGACAAGAGAAAAAAAAAAAGATGAACCATAATCAACCACCCTGCAGCTTAAAAATAGCCAGAATATGGCTTTGTATTCTTGGGATGGAGACTTTGATAACTCAAACCACAAGCTAGTAGGCTAGGTCATACAGTGAGAAGAACTTCTTTGTTTGAAGAATGTTTTTATTGTCTTTTGAAAAAGCAAAGATTATCTGCTCATCACTCTTCCTTTATAAGACAGCCTCTGTCAGCATGTTACAATTGTGCCTTAGAGTGGGCGGGGAGTGTCTTATACAGAACCTATTTCCAGGCCAAAAATGTGGGGTGTGTGTGTGTGTGTGTGTGTGTGTGTGTGTGTGTGTGTGTGTACACATTGGAGATGAGAATTTAGAGTGAGGAGGCTGAGGAGAGCTGGTTCCTAAGAACAATAGTCTAATGCAGTTAAAGACGAGCAGCCAGTGGGAGTGAGGGTCAAGGTCTTATTACCTGAGTGTCAAATTTAGCAGCGCTGTATAAGAAGGATTTACAGATGTCGTACATCCCATCTGTGTCACAGGTGGAGTTCTCCAGGCATGCAAAAGCCCCACAGCCAACCTGCAGAGCACTGTTGAGGCAGCGAACCACTTCAGCTGAAAAAGACAAGTCCATCCAATCCGGGTCAGACAGTGAGGGTGGTTCCAAGGGGTCAAGTTGGTGTGGTGGCAAAATTCAAGGACATGGGGTCAGGAGAACTTAACCTAGAAGTCTGTCTGAGATGGGGCCAGTAGATAGGCCCTTTCAGAGGAGGGCGAGAGTGAGAAAGTGAGGAGACAGGCAAACCCTTTTGGCTTGTAAGAGCCAGAAGGGGAGGAAATGTGTTTTGCCTCTGAGATCCATGTTCTTGGTCTCACCGTTACCACCACACAGCTTTGGTGGCTGCAGAGTGAGGCTGGAGTGGGTGGAACGCATGGTGTTTGAAGCAGTGCTGCAGAGCCAGAGGGTATCACTCAGAGCCCGGAAGCATGCGGAGGTGAAAGCCATGGCTGGTGGTTAGGTTAAGGAGGTGGAAGGGTGAGGGAGTCCATTTGGCTCCCGAAAATGCACTCTAGGGTAATAAGGATGAAATTTTAGTCTAAATGGCAGAGAAGAATTTGCCAGGAGTCCCTTCCGAATTAGGGCTTTTAACTTACCTTCATATTGGCAGAAGGGAATCTGATCTGTTCATGTTTCACCCCAACCCCCTACCATAGGACAGTGCTTAGAGGTATGCATAATCTCTCTCATATTAAAAGCCATTAAAAAAAAAAAAAAAGAAACACAGGTGTGGAATAACAAGGCCAAGGCACCCCTTGTGCAAGACTGGAAGAAAACCGCAAAGAACTTGCATGAGGCTTTCTACATTCTGGATAAGATCTCCCATAAAAGTAATTTCTCTCCTACAGAAAGGGGGGTATTCTGGCAGGCAGCTCGGCAAGAAATGATCTGAGGCCTTCATACCATAGGATTCTCCTCTGAGATCAAAAGCATGGTTCGGTTAGGCTTCCCCTCCCCCTCCCACCACCCGCAGCCTCTGGGATGTTACAAGTCATTTCCCTAATTATATATTTCCACGGGTTCAAATTATAACTTTGCTTTAAGCAGTTTTAATATGCATTAGGGTTGCTATTGTTTTAGGCAAGCTCGAATTGTGAATCACTGCATCTCTATAGCAACTAAGTACAAAAGGAAGTGAAGCAGAGCCCTTCTCTCGGCAGGGACCTGCTCTTTCGAGGGTAGCGTCGTCTGCAGCGTTTGGACACCTGCGATCCCATCTTTGCTGACAGTTGGGGGAGCCAGGACAGCAATGGAACAGGAGCAAGGTGGACAAGCAAAGTCAAAAGGCAGAGGTGTCAATGCCGGCTTTCTAAGGATTCTTTTCCTTTAGAGGCCAAGCTAACACACAATTAACTGCTCCAGGAGTTAGGGCGAGAGTGAGACCTTCCCCTTGGAGAAACAGCTGCTCTGTTTCACTAATACTCCCTTTCAAGGGGCTTTCTGGCCACGGGCTGCATGGGCGACTGAATGGAGCCAGGGAGAAAGCCGGGAGGAAGAGAAGGAGCAGTGCCGGGGGTGGAACGTGTAGGGTTTTCTTGAATCTGCCCTGGATTTTTCAGACTTGAGGGCTCTGATTCTGTAAATTCGTCTGCAGAGGGAGCTTTCAGTGTGTTCTCTGAAGGGGTGGGGAAGTCGAGTTGTAGGGTCTTAGAAGGGTAAAGGAAGAGAGAGATAGCATCAGCCAAATCGTGTCTCACCTTAAGATTAGCTTCAGCTTCTGGAAAGTATAGAGAGCGCTTTGAGGCATGCCAACATTCAAGCCTCCCCGCCCCCCCTCCGCCCCCTCCCCCTCTCAAGAGGGTACGTGCCAGATTTCAGGCAATCAGGCTAGGCTTATGCAATGAAATACCCTCAGCAGAGCACCCAGCTTCTTCGTTAGTTGCGTGCAATTTATAAAACAAAGGAGCTCCACTTCCTAAGGCTATCGGATTGCACTGGCAGTTTATTGCCATCAGGCATGAAGCACATTTATTATCAAGATCAGCCGTCACAGACACAGTTGCAAAAGCAAGAGGCAAATGAGGACAGCTCTTAGGGGGAGAAACCGGTCCTGGGTTTTCCGCTTACCTGAGTTCTGAGCTGCCACCCGGGATTTCCTGGCGCTCACAGAATCATTCTGCTCTGCCTCATGGGTTGCAGAAGCACTGATCACCAGCACCAGAAGCACTGCTGAGTTTTGGAGCATTCTCTGAGAAGTTTCCGCTAAGTTGTTGGGGTTTTTTTTTTTTTTTTTCTCCTCCCCCCCCTTTCCTCTTTCCCTCTCCGGGCTTGAGGGAAGATGTGGATCTGGATATACTGAAAGCCTAGGTGAGGATTTGATGAGGATTTTTTGCTGCTGCTGATGCTACTCCTGCTGACGCTTTTGCTGCTGCTGCTGCTGCTGCTGGCGCTGCTGGCGCTGCTGCTGCTGGCGGCTCTGCTGCTGCTGCTGCAGTCGCTGCTTCTTGCACCTCTGGCTTTTGCAAACTGGGGGCCCAAGAGCTGCACCCAGGGGTTTTATAGCCGTTCTTATCGGTCCCTAGGATCAGGGACCAATCAGGTCCCTCAACTGGTCTGGCTAGCCAATCGGAGGGCGCGCTCATTGGGCTAGAGCTGTTTGACTTCTTAGAAATATTTTCCAGCAAATTAAAAGTACCTGCTGCCAATGTTTCATATGTGTGTGTGACTGTGTGCATAGATGTGTGAAAAAGCTATTTTCACGGAATTAAAGGATAACTCTGTATTGATTGAACTAAAGGCAAATCATATGACAATCTTAATAAGGTGCTCTGGAAATCTATCCGTCTTTTAAAAAAGTGGGCTGGAGGCGGCGGGGGATGGGCAGCATCGGCAGGATGAGGATTGTGGTCTCTTTGGATTCTGAGTCAACCTCGTTATAGCAGTTTTACTCGAATTTTAACAGCACGTTGTCTGTGTTGTAAGCTACATACCCCGCACCTCTCCATTTCTCAGTATACACGTGTTCACAAATCTGCGATGCATTTTGTATGTGGGCATCCTGAATTCTCACTCACTTATATGAGTCCTCGAAGAGGGCCATATATGAGTGGAAGGGTCTTGGGACAGGGACACGACAGCTCTGAGCTGCAGCCCCGGTTCTTCTATTGCTCAGCTCTGTGGCCTGGTCAAGTCCTTTTACTTTGCTCTACCTTTGTTCTCAAAGCTGTGAAATGTTAAGGTTGGAGCCCAGCATTCCCTAAGTCTCTAACACTATGATTCATTAGGGACAGAAACGAACCTCCATTTTTTAGGTACTAGCAGATTTGCACACTCCAGGAGTGTTAGCTACAGTAGGTACACACGCGCACACCTACACATACTAGACTCAACAGGGAGACATCATGAATGCCTGGAAATTAATAAACTGTGTATTCAAGCCCAGCAACTTCATAATCACGTTGAAACAATAAGCTGGCCAAAGCAAGACTAAACCTGCTAAGGAAACCAGTTTATATCTTGAGGGGGCAGGGGAGTGGAAGGGGCAGCAGGACTGGGAAGAAGGGGTAGGAAAAGCCCAGAATGTGTAGGAGAGAAGACTGATAAGCTCTAGACTTACAGGGAAAATCACAGTGGCATCACAAATCATGTCTAGTGTGGAAACTTGCATTTTCTTATGAGAGAGCTACAGGCCACACTGAGGCATATCCCTAACTTGTGAAGGAGGTTAATTATCTAGGAGAGGATTTATCAGGTGGAGAGGTGGTCATTAAGGGCTGGGATGAGATGAAGGGATGAAGCAAAAAAACCAAACACAGACAGGATGATCTTGCAAAGAAACAGAGCCAGCCAGTAGTTTCACTTTAAATGCTAAAAATCTTCAGACAAATATAGAAGAAAGAGTAAACAAAAAAAAAAAAAGCCCCATTAATCACAAACCAAGGATCAGGTTTATATGTGTGCAAGGAATGGACTGGCTGAGTGATTATAGCCTCACCCCCACCCCGCCCGGGAAAACAAAAAAGGTGGTTTGCTAGAAAAGGGATAGAAGAAATAAAAGATAAAGAAAATATCTAAGGAAAATAAAGAAATTTTTAAATTTCCATGAAATAATAAGTACATTCCAATTTATGTTAACTGATTTGATTGGTATTTCTGATGCATCTTTTGGGCTGGGTGCTAGCGATGAGTAGGCAGAGTCAAAGAGAAGAGATATAGAAGAAGGAAAAGTAATGATTCTTGTCATCGAGAAGCACGCAGTCAAGTTGGGTAGATAGATGGTCGACCTCAGTCATATTTCCTGAAGGTTCAGGATGTCAGGACCTTGCACGGTAAGAGAAGGGCATGGTAAGAGGTACGGGGAAGGCTTCATGGAAGGATCTTCAAGGAAGGATCAGTGAGGAAAAGATGTGAGCTGCTTTATTGCTTTTCAAGAATTGAGGAAAAAGTGATGATATTTCGTTTTTAAAAAAGTTTGTGTTCTGGAAAGCTCAGAGGTTGTTTTTATTTTTTAGGCAGAAGTGGTGACGTCTATCAATATATAGTTCAGTGTCTCTTCTAGAAGGAGAACAAGAAGACAGATGCATGCATTTTCTTCCCAAGCATCTTGATTTCTGTTTCTCAGCATTCCCTACCTCTTAGCCATTCTCCATTGTTCAATCCAGTCTTGTTTGTTTCTCTTGCTGGACTTCCCCCTTGTTGGTCTCCTGGCTTAGTAGGGCGATGATGGCTCACTTCCCACAATCCACATTCTTTTTCTCTGGTGCTCCCAGCAGAACATGTTGTCCAGCTGTCAGGATGGACTTTTGTTTTCTCCGATGTTGATTTATTGTTCCTCCTTATTTCTCTCCCTTCCTATCATGTGCCTGGATGTTCATTGCTGGATGTGCAAAGTGTCTCACAATGACAAATAAGCTGTCATTTGAAGAAATCCAATAGTGGTCAGCCATACTGGTTTGCGTATAACTAATGTGAGCATCCGTGCGTTTGGGGACATCAAAGGACGGAGCTGAAGTCTAAGTAGAAACACCCAATGTCAAGTTTCTTCTCAGGAGTTTGAAGATATTTGAATGTCCACAGCCATTGTGCTCTTGTCTTGAACTTTACTATAACAACGATGAAAGAGTCTTCAGAACTCTGCAAGTGATGTCCAGTTCCTTTGTAACTTCTCCTGGGGAGTATGAGTGAATATAGAGGAGTTCGAATATCAGATTTCAGAGTTTGAATCTTATCCTGCAAGCCACAGTTGTCAGTAAGGGTTCTCAAGTAGAAATTGTTAAATGATCTGTTGCAATTAGTGTTAGGGGAAGATCTTTTGATCATATTTGTGATGGTTTGGAGGAAGAAAAGAATGAAGGTTATAAGACTACTTAGTGGTATCAGTTTGTGTTGATGAAGTTTCAGATAATGATGATAGCAGGCGAAAAGAAAGAGAGGAAAAACATGAGAGATTTTTAAATAAAATGGAAATTCTCAGTTGATCTAAGAGCTCTGCTGGAAAAAACTTTCCTCTCAGTTTAATGATAACAGAGACAATGTACATTTATTCCCCATTTATTGGTTATGACTTTTAGTTGACAAGACTGTCTAGCATCTCTGTTAGGCAGCTGCTTTCTGGTGTTAAGCCACTTTCTGTTAAGGCCGTAGACTTACCTAACAAAAGGACTCGACTGGGCTTCAGAAAGATGAGGAACCTTCCGAAGCCTGCCTACAGGAGTTGGAGGTGCCCCCAGGTGCAGTGGGTGGGAGGGGAAGGAGCCTTGGAGCAGGGAAAATGCAAAGAAGTGGGTGGGAGAAGCTGCCAACACCTAAGGCTGGGTGATGATGCCCTGGCTGTGCCCGTGCAAGGCTGGCATGAGTTCAGTGAGAAGATTAAGCCAAAAATCTCTGGGGCTCTGTTGGATTTGGCCAGCTTAAAGCTAAACAGCGAACGGCTCTGCCTTGTCGGTGAGAGGAGCCCAGGAGCATGGCTTCTTGGTGAATGTTTCTTTTGTTGATAACAGAGTACAAGACCCATCACGGTTGATCTGACGTAGTGAGCAAGGTTAGAATGTCATTGTCATTCTTCTTTGGGAATTCTGGGCCTAATTGTACTGTTGGACTCTTGAGTCATGCCTTCCTAACCTCGGAAAAAAAAAAAAAAGGCATCTTTATATAAAGATACCAGATTTTCTGTGTGCACAGTCTCCAACTCCCCCTTCACTCCTACTGGATATGGAGGGTTACTGACTACCTGGCGTGAGGTTAGGTGTTGTGGGAAATGCAGAGAAATGTTTGACCTTTTCCTGTGCTCCATGAATTCTCGAGCTACTTCTTAATGCCCAAATGTATTTGAGGAAGAATATCTGTTTTCTGGAAATATAATACAGCAAGTGGTTTGGTATAGAGTTTACAGGTTTGGATTCAATTAACATTTACTGGGTGTCTATCTACTCTCTGCCAGGCATTGCTGCAGATGCTTCTTATCTGCCAGAGAAGAACCGCTACCCTCTCTTCCCACAGGAAGAACTGGGACCCAGAGAGAAGAACGGCCTACCCCATGGTCATAGAGTGGATGGGGGAGCCAGGTCTCCTGAGATTTGCTTATTCTAGAAGTTGCTTGGGCCTTTCTGTTGTGTGGCCACCTCAGTGGAGGGGGCGTTATACATGCTTCCAGCATTGCCTCTCAGGGTGGGGTTGGGGCAGGAGGGAAAAAAAAAAAAAAGACAGGATGACTTAACCTGCTTAAACCAGAAAAGGCAAGTTGAAATTAGCTTTTACTCCTGTGAACATCGGCTTGTCATTCATTCAGGTATAAGTTTAGACGTCACTTTATATCAGGGAGGACAAATCCATAGTCCTAGGGCAGCCAAAAAATCTTCAGTTTCACACAAGGCTCCTGAAACAAGTACACAAAGGATACAATATATGTGTCATTGAATCTGCCATTACCAAGAGTCAGCCCTTAGGAAGACCTAAAGTGACATTATGCTCTAGAGACACATGAGGGCGCTCAAACCAACCAACAATGAGATGTTTCTTTTACATTAAAAAAAAAAAAACAGTTGTGAATCCTGGCTATGTTAGATTGGCCATTGTTTCAGGCTATCAGGATGCTTTTTAGGAGAATAGCTCACATTTGTGGTCTAGGTCACTCACCTGTAACTTAGCCAGTGAGCTCACAGACGAGCACGGTCCTGCACATGTGGAAGTTTTGTGTGGATAACATTCTGTGAACCATCCTATTATTGCCTAATAGAAAAACAGGTTGCAGGCAAGTTTCTTAAGTATTCTGCCCCAGTGCTAAGGGGAAGACAATATCTGTACCTAACTGTTCAGGGCAGATTGAGAGGATACATCAGATAATACACCTGTGTTAGTCTGAGCTCCTTGGTTTAAAAAAGGGATTCCATTTCAAGAAGGTAGTGAGCATTGTTCCTCATTAGTGAAGAAATGAAACTTCTTTGGCTCATTTTTCTACTTAGTATTTTTTTTCCAGTGGTCTGCAGGCAGAGGTCAAGGCTGAATAACTTTGCTCTATTTCTGACACTCTTTTGTGCCTCTCTTACTGCTTGGAAATCTTCCAGGAGAGGGTGGGAGGTGAGGTGAGGGGCATACCTGTGCATAAGTGTTCTGCTGCTTCTCAGTCCTGTCCCCAAACACCTTTGTGAAGGAGACATCTGCACTCTGTTAAATGCAGGGACTGATGTGAAATGACCGAGGGGCAGAACAGGCTTGTCATATTGCACATGTCTGAGAAAGCCTTCTCACCCTCTCACCCAAACGCTCAGTGCAGACCCCTCTAGTTTGAGATCAGGGCTTACCGCTTGCAGCCAACAAAGCCATCCATCAGTGTGCGCTCTTTAAGCCCTCTGTGCCCGCAATGGCGTCAGCGCTGTGGAAGTACAGACAGTGCCGTGAGGGGCATGACGTGGTGGCACAGACCTGGACACAAGGCAGCAGATACACAGTGTTAAACCGTGAGCTGTAACAAATGAGACTGGTGGGCGATGCCAATGAGTTTGTGAAACAGAAATGAAGAAAAAAAAATCCACTTCAACAACCGGTGCCGAAGCATCACTCTGACATATTTAGCCTAAAGCCAGCTTGTCATTTGCAAAATGCTGTCCAAGTATAAAGAAGTGTCTTGCAGCCATTCCTGAGTGCTAGACAAAATCTATTATTACTAGTTTATTGGCTGAGAATGGGGGATGTGGAGAGGGAACAGCTTTTACACAAAGTTACCTGGCAAGTCAGCAAAGGGGCCAGACTAGGAGATTATAGATTTCTTTACTTGATGTTTGGAAATCTTGCCAAGAAATTTATTATGGCAATTCAAATGCATTTTATAATCAAGTTGCATTTAATACGCTTTAGGCTAAAGTGCAATTAAGATAAACTAGTTCCTGGCTGTGGATGGGTATCATGGGAGTATCAACATATTCTGATTACTCTATCAGAGTTATAGAGTGCAGAATGCAGAGTCAGAATGTAAATGGTGAGGGTTTTACAATGGTACTGAAAATGGTCGCCAAGTGCCATTTTGTTTGCTTTCACGGAACATGGTCTTTGTCAGCTGTTTGGGAAATGAACTCTCTCAGCCTTTAAAAAAATTAATTGTAGGGAAATTTAGTGGAATAAATGGAAATCCAAATGCAAAGGAAACAGTCTGGCCTCAAGGTAAGCATTTTCTTGAACATGTCATTCTGCACTCTCTAGCGACAGAGGAAAGGGGAGGAAGAGAGAGACAAAGTTATAGCTTTGGAGGAAGTGGTGAAATCCTTAAGGGCAAAATGTCACCAGGGGAGTCACTACGCTAAGACAGGACATTTACCTTGGAACACTATGGAGCAGTGGAATATTATTCTTTTTGTATAGCAAATTTTAATAATATTTTCATTGCTTTTTTCATATTTATACTTAGAATAATTTTTGACATAGTTATAATTCATTGTCTTTACTGTTTCTCTCGTTAGATTAACAAAGGAAGGGCATTTTCGTGTGTGTGTGTGTGTATGTGTGTGTGTGTGTGTGTGTGTGTTGGGGGGGACTTTATTCTTCATTTGGTGTTTAAATCACTCGCAGCAAACTTTGGGATACGCAAAATAATGAGAAACGAGCCACATTATTAAAGTCAAACATTAGAAATGAGAGGAATATTTCCTAATGGGATATTAAACAGACCTTTTAAAACAGATTGATTTGAAGGAAGGGTCAATGTTTTGGGCTTTTTTATTCATAGCTTCTCTCTTTTTTCCTCCAAAGAAGTAGAGAAATGGACTGACAGTTTAGACTTATTCTATGAGTCCACATGTCTTTCCAGCCTATAGAGAAAGGTGAATCAATACAGAATCATTCCTCTTATGACCTGGTCGTCCTCACGCACAAACTCCGCATCTCAAACTGAGCTGACTCTGAGCTGGACTTAAGGAGCTGCCTTCTTGTCCAGTGACAAGGCTCTGAGAATTCGTACCTCTCCTTGTGTGTCTCCTGTCAAGCAAAGGAAATCTCTTCAGAAGACCTTTAGAAGCTATGAGATTTTCTTTCAGTCCCTCTCAAATCCCTTCCTCCACTCACTCCTTAAAGTGTTGCCTTTTGCCATGAATTGGAAAGAACCACTGAAAGCCTGCAGCTCTTTTTAGGAGCCATGAATGCAAAGTCACCAGCTGTAAAATGGGTTCCTTGAATGGCTTTTCCCAGGGTGAGGCAGATTTACTGAGAGAGAGCTATGCCTTGCCTCAGGATTCTGCGGCTTTTGCCAAAAATGATTTGCTGAGTGGTTAAGAATCCACACCCACTGTGGGCTTGTGAAAGGTGGGGGAAGGGTGGGGAAGACCCCTAACCTACTTCACTATTAAGTGACTAAGTCTGACTGCTGCTGTCATGCCAGGGGCTTGGTTTATCATTTGAGTTCTTAACTGAAACTTTCCAGCCCCAGGGTGTATGTGTGTGTATGTGTAACATCATATGGTGTATACACATGATTTAAAGGTGTGGCCCTTACCAGGGTAACCAACAACCTTTCTAAACCCTAAACTCTCGTTCTAGCGGAGTTCCTGAATCACAGCGTAGCAGACATGTTTCAGTGCACCCACATTCCATGAACAGTATATTTTTATGTGATTATATATGAGGTGTTGAACAGCAGTTGACTAGTTGGTGTAATGTTACATTTGTAGATGTTTACTTAAATATCTGTTTCAAATTTCTGTTTTCTTATTGTATTTTTTTCTTTTGGAACCAGCAAAAAATTTCTACCCAGTTCTCAATCACCTTTAAGCTCTCAAAGAGCTCATAGTCGTTGGGCACCATCCTGTGGATGACAAAGGGGCCGTGCGCTGAAGCCGACAAGCTCAGGGGAGGCCAGCATGTGGGCCTTACAAACTCAGAGAGTGAAAGTAACCACATAGGATGGCCTGAACATAGAAATTTCTACCTAAAAGTGGGTCATGAAGAGTAGTTACATCCTAGGCCTGTAGCTTCCTTGATAAAGGTCAATCTTTACCTTAAGTGAGCCTGTCTATTGTCTTTTTGCATCTAAGATAACATATCTTTGAAATGTCAGAGTTGTCTTTCCCAGACCCCTCAGGGCACAGCCACTAGAGCCAGGAGATCACAGACCCCTCATTGTTATCTTGTTCCCCACATCCCACCTCTCCTTGCTATAAATATTAATTGTGAACTATCCTGTACCCACTAATGTAAAAGAAGTACGTATTACTCTATTTTGCCTTTTTATTCAACCCCAGAGGTTTCCCCACTTTGCTTTTTCCCACCCCTTTAATCTACCACCAGTTACTTCATGTAACCCTCCCTATGTCTCCTCCTTTTATTCTAATGTCTAAAATACTCTGTAAAACTACCATTCTCTGGAGCATTTTCTGAATCCATTGATTTGGAGGGGCGTTGGTTCCCCATGAGCATCAGCATATTAAAGTCACCCAGATATCTTGCAAGAAGAAAGCTTTAAATTGTTTAATCTGATGTTTCTCAAATGTATTATCAGACAGCTTTTTAAAAAAATGAGTATTACTTATTAATATCCTGTAGTACTAGTGTTCCTTGGAACTAACTTTGGGAAATGCTAGTTTTAAACCAATTAGCTCCCACTCTTCTCTGAGTTTCCCTCGGTCTTGCTGTGAACCAGCTTTATCCCCGTAACCTCAAACTCCCTTCTTTCTTTACAGCCATACTCCTAAATAGACTTAATATTACTTGAATGTCCACAGGCGTTTTACATATCTCATTGAATCTTCATAGCGATGGTGTAACATAGGTATTATTATGCATTCTGTACTTACAAAGAGAGTGAAGTTCAAAGAAGCACAGTAATTAAGAAGTCATGTCTTGATTCAGTATTAAGTCTGACTAGTGCATGATTCTAATGAATGGTATTCTATAGAAGAAAACTAAAGCACTTAGTTCAGATGTACGTATATTTAGGAAGACATTAGAAAGCATGTGTTTTTCTTCAGGTTCCTGAAAACTCTACCTTCAGCAGAACAAAACTCTTCTAAACTGTCTGTTGGAGCAGAGCAGGGAGGGCAGGATCCCAGGTTCTCCTGAATGATATTTCTTCTCCAACTTAGAAAATTTTTCCAGCTGCTACCGGTAATTCAGGGTTGTCAGGCCAGGCTGCACCCAGATGTTTAGGAATGCTCAAATTTTGGAATTTCTCTTTTGGGGAAACTCTTGGAATTTCTCTGCTGGGTTCAGCTTTTCATTGGCTGTCTCTGCATACTACTTCTTCTACTAATCACTGCTGAGTCTGCTACTGGTTATCCAAAATACTGCAGCCAAACAAAATCATTGGGGTTGTCCTTGTCCATTGTTTCTTTCTTTGTCCCATTGAAATAGCTCTTGCCTCTTGCTAGGGAATGGCACAACCTCTGATCGAGGGTTATTTTCTTGTCTTAAAAAAGGAAAGGAGGAGCACAACGGCTGCTTTGATGAGTCTGGGACAGTGTGACAGTTCTTGGCTTTCTCTTTACTTAAAGCTCTTTAGAGTGACAGCTATTACTGCTGCTTACTTGAGGGGTCCCAAGTGCTTCTTCCTCTTCAAAACTTCTGTGAAAGTTCTGGGCTTATGCCTTTCTCCAAAAAATCTAATTTTTAAAAACACTGCTTTTGTAGAAGAGCATCTGCGTGCCATCTAAATAATTGATTCTTCGTTAGTAAGGCCTTTCGTCTGGTTCGTAAGGCTATGAATAGTTACAGCTTTCCCATGCCTCTTTTGAGGGAAGTAAATATGGCGAGAACGGTAATGTGCACATATATACTCTCCAGGCTTTATAACTGTGTGAAATCACAAATTTAAAAGCCAAATTATTGAAATTGAAAGGATTACCCATGTTATTTTATTTTATTTTTTCTTTCGCACTCTTTCTAAGATAAGAACATCAGCAGGGCTAGGGAGAAAATATGTGTCAAGTACTACTTCGGCATTTGACATGTTATGAGGGGAAAAAGTCCAACCACATTCTTAGGTTATACCATCATGTTCTATCCTCTGTTAATATCATTAGTTTGCTTAAGTGGCAGTTACAGGCTAGCATAAACAAGTAGTCATGAATGTACTAAGTGTTACAACTCAGAAATTCAAGATAATAATCAGAATGAACCTGGGAAAGTGTTCAGAGAGGGTTTCCTAGAAGGGGAGGTGTTTAGCTGAAGTCTGAACAATGACTAAGATGTAGTTAAACATAGTGGTGATAGAGTGGGGAGGAGGGCTGGACTGCACAACTCTAGGGATCACCAGTTATACCCTACATGCGCTGTGTATGATGTGCTCTAGGTATTCAACCCTGATGCGAACGTATGTGAAGCAGGAGAAGGGGAGAGTTTTCTAGTAAGAAGGGAGAACACGCAGGACCATCCTGAGATGCAGTATGTTGGGTGCAAGGAACGGAAAGATGTACAATATGGTGAAACTTAAGGAGAGGAAGGTTAGGTGACATTAGATAAGACCAAAGAGGTTGGATGGGGCTAGATCAAGCATGATTTTGCAGTTTATGTTAAGATTTTTCAACTCTTTTCTAAGGGCAATGGGAGACAATTGAAGAGGTTTAAGTAAGCAAGTGTGGTTGGTAAGATTTACATGTAAAAAGTGTATATTTCATACTACAGTATGAAGAATAGACTGCTTGAAAACTAAGGTAGAATAGATAGATTAATAGGAGATGAATGATAATGAATGATCTTTGGATCACGGTGATCGTGGGATTGAAGAAAAATGAATGAGTCTGATAGATACGTAGGGTATTGGATCAGTGGAATCAGGTAATTGATGTTTAGGGTTGGAGGATAGCGAAGAAAGAGTAGACTCAATGACGACAACTGGATTTCTGTCTTGAATTGGATGGATGGAGGCGACATTTACTGAGATATGAAATACTGTTGGGAGAGAGTTTTTTGGGTGTAAATGTAAAATGATGACCTCGGGTTTGGACTGAATTCAGATGCTAAGATATTTAATGGGAGATTTTGAGTGGGAGCTTGGATATAAGGATCTGGAGGTCAGGAAGGGAATCTGAACTGGTGTTATAAATCTGGTCCTTGTCAGCTTATAGAAACCATAGAAGTGTTTGAGATTATTTGAGGAGAAAGTGTTGGAATTGAATCAAAGAAGGCCAAAAAAGAAAGAGGTGTGTGGAAATCGCACATTAAATGGTTGGGTACAGGAAAAGGGGGTTGCAAAGGAGATTTAAAAGGTGAGTTCAGAGAGATAAGAGGGTGCAATCAACAAAAAAAGCAAGAGAAGTGGATGTTTCATGAAGAAGGAAGGGAATAATGAACTGTTCAATGCTATTGAGAGATTAAGGATACAAAGTAGAATATCTCCAGCTGCAAACAGCAGAATCTGACTCAAACCTGCTTAAACAACTGGGATATATATTGACTCTTCTAACTGAAATTTTAGAAATATGCAAGGCTTCAAGTGTACCTTATTCTAATGATTTTGCCTTCATTACTCTGGATTTCCTTAGGTATATCCTCCTCTGTGAGTTTGTTTTACATTTAGACTATTTCCCTCACGGAGACAAGATGGTTGAAGTTGCTTCTGGCTTCACACCAGTACTTCCTGGTGTCAAAAGTGAGTTCGTCTTTTCTACTTGCTCACAGTTGAGAATGAGAAAACATTTTCCAGAAGACCTTGATAACACTCCTAGCTTATTAAACTGAATTGACTCACATGCTTATTCCTGAACCAAACCCTGACTGTAAAAAAAAAAAATTGCACTTAATGGCATAAATGTGATTTGCCAAAATTGTTACTGCTAAGGGAGTGAAGATACATAAGCAATGAGGCTTATTCTGGAAATAGGAATAGAGTTATCCTTTTTTGAGGCACAGAACTGGAGTTCTTTTGGGAATGATTAAAAAAACGATGGATGTAGGTTGGGCAACCAATAATGTTCACTATATTAACATAAGCAAGGGTTGATAATTGTACATTAGAATTCAAAAAAGTATACATATTTATTGAGGTATGATCCACATATATTAGATCGTGCATATTTAGAAGGGTACCATAAACCTATGACCAGTATCAGGATGAAGAGCATATATCCATCCATAATGGTGGAAGTTTTCTCATGACCCTTTGTAATCATTTGCTTCCTCTTTTCCCTCCATTATATTGCTCCCTCTTTGTCCAGTCCTCAGGCAATCACTGTTTGCGTCTTCTGAGGAATTTATCCCTCTTATCTAAGTTGTCTAATTTATTGATATGAAGTCATTCATAATTTTCCCTTATTTCCTCTCAATATCTGTAGACTCTGTAATGATGTCACTTCTCTCATTCCTATTATTGGTTACCTATGTATTTTCTCTTTTGTTCTATATTCTGGCTAGAGAATAGTTCATTGGATTTCTTCTTTTTTTGTAGGTCTTCCATATGTTATTAAAAAATTTAAATAAAAAAATATTAAGTTTAAACACCTGCCTAAAGCAAGTACCTTTTCAGTCACAGCAAGTTTTAACAATTCTTTTAAAAATGTTGAGGTACTTTGTACAAGATAATCATTTTCACATTGTGAAAATTCACAGTGTGAAAGATCAGAAAATAAAAATTAAAAGTCCTATTTTGTATCTCACCTTCGTCCCTTTATACAGTTTCCACATACCTTGACCTCCCAATGTGATTGTTCTTAACAGTTTGGTGAATATTCTACTAGGTACAATGTTCTATACAATGTTCTCATTGTTTTAAAATTTAAATAGGATTACATCACATACATTGCTCCATAATTTGCTTCTTTTCTTTAAAAATATTTTGTAGACACTTTTCACTTAAGTATATACAGGTAGATATTATTTGAAATTGTTTTATAGAATTAATGTGCAAAATATAGAACCAATCCCCTAAGGAGGGGACATTTAGCTTGTTCTAGTATTTTAATATTACAAATTACTCCACATCATTGTCAATTCTTTTTTGGGCACATCTAAACCTTTCTGTAGTCTGTTCCTCAAGGTGAAATTTCTGGGCTAAAGGGTAAGCACATAAAATTTTACGGAGGCTGAAAAAGCATCCTGCTTTACACTACTTCTCTGAATAATCTACGAGAGTAAATATTTCATCCATATACTCACCAATGCTGAAAATACCAGCAATTAGGAAATATTTAGTGAACTCAAATTGTCATTTTAATTTGTTTCCTAGATATTGTCTTTCAAAGTGGATTCTTTCTTCTATTTTTAATATATTTTCATTTTTTTTTTTTGCTTTATTTCGGTTTTCTACTCTTTTTGAGTGAATATTGTCAATTTATGTTTTTCCTAGAAAAAATTTTTCATGTACATTTTCATTACATTGGTATAAATTTCCCCGTTGTATTAGTCTCTTTGAATTTGTAAAATTTCCCCTGTACCTGTGATTAAGACCATTTGTTGGCTTTTAATATTGCTTATTTGTATCTTTTCTCTGTCTTTTGTTAATGAGACTTGGTAAAGATTTGTTCATTATATTGTTTTCAAAGCACCATTTTTTCCCCATTTTATTGTCTTCTATTTTTTTGTACTGGATTATTAATTTCTATTTTTATTTGTATTAGTTTATTCTTTTAACTTTTAAGATGTTTGTTTTGCTGTTTTATAGCCTTTTTTTATTCAAAGTTTAGTTAATTTATTTGAAAAATCTCTTGTTATATAATGCATTGAGTATATTTCCCTGAAAGCTATTTTTGCCACATGGTAAAAATTTTGTTATCAGGTACACTCATGTATCATTTTTTTCTCAATAACTTATAATTTCTTTTTGGAGTCCTTTTAAATAATTATTTTGATTACTTCCAGTTTTCTAATGGTAGCAGTAATATTTTTGAACATATTTTGACTTATGTTTTTCTAGTGATGGCTAGAGTTAATATTCTTCCTCAAGAATATTAGCATGCTACAACTTGTGCTTTTTCTACTTTTACCGCATCCCAAATTGTTATCATCTGGGATTTTAGAGCCAGATTCAACTTAATATTTTAAAGTTACAGAAGTACTTGTTTAGCTTTAACTATGGGTTTTTTTTATTGGATTCTCTAGTAACCACTATTTACATATTTCCTATTTTCCTCTTTTTAGGCACATTTATGTGACTTGTTTGTTTTGATGGAGTAAATCATTAAGTCATTCTTTCAGAGAGGATCTCTGGTAAATTTTCCGAGATCTTACATGTTGAGAACATCTTTAGTTTTCCTCATTTAGTTTTAGTTCGGTCAGATATGGAACTCTATATGCAAAATAATTTTCCCTTAGCTCATGGCAATAGTTCTTCACTACTTTTTAGCATCTCGTATTACAGATGAGAATTTTGATGCCTATTTAATTTTCATTCCATTGATAGTAACCTACTTTTTAAAAAATTTTCTGGAGCATTTTGGTTTTCCTATTTATTTTTAGAGATCTGAACTTTTGTTAAATTTGTCCAGTTGTAGGTTTTTTGTTTTAATTTATTTGTATTTATTTTGACTTTAATATTTTGAAAGAGAAAACATTAACACGATTCGAAATTTAAAAGGCACTAAAGGTTAATTCGTGAAAAGTTTTCCTCCCATTCCATTACTAGCTCTCGCTTTCCCTCCTGTGAACAACTGATGTAATCAACTTCTTGTGTATCATTCCAGAGCTGTCCTCACTTTGCCACCTCCTGCCCTTCCCCCTCCTCTGTGGTAGCATCTTATACGCATTACAACGTGTTCAAATATTTGATGAATATTTTTTCCAAATATAAAATTCTGTATAAGTTTGTTTCCCTTAGGCACTTCAAAGATGTCATTTCATTAAATTTTGGCCTCCACTGTTTTTATTTTAAATTTATTTTTATTTTCAATTATAGTTTACATTTAATATTATTTTATATTAATTTCAGGTGTATAGCATAGCGGTTAGACATTTATACAATTTATGAAGTGATCCTCTGACTAGTCTAGGACCCACCTGGCACTATACATAGTTATTACAATATTATTGACAATATTTCCTATGCTGTACTTCACATCCCTGTGATGATTTTGTAACTACCAATGTATTCTCTTAATTCCTTTGTCTTTTTCTCTCAGTCCCCCAATCCCCTCCCATCTGCCAACCATTTGTTCTCTGTAACTATGAGTCTGTTTCTGGTTCGTTTATTCATTTATTTTGTTCTTTAGATTCTATTTTATTTTGTTCTTTAGATATAAGTGAGATCACATGATATTTGTCTTTGTCTGACTTATTTCGTAGCATAATACCCTCCAGATCCATCCACGTTGTCACAAATGGAAAATTTCGTTCTTTTTTATGACTGAGTAATCTTTCATTGGTTATATGTACCACCTCTTCTTTATCTAATCATCTCTTGATAGACACTTAGGTTGCTTCAATGGCTATTGTAAATAATGCTGCAATGAACATAAGGGTGCATATATCTTTTTGAATTAGTGTTTTGGATTTCTTAAGATACATACCCAGAAGTAGAATTGCTGGGTCATAAAGTAGTTCTATTTTGAATTTTTTGAAGATCCTCCATACTGTTTTTCATAGTGGCTGCACCAGTTTGCAATGCCACCAACAGTGACAAGGGTTCTCTTTTTGCCATATCCTCGCTGACACTTGTTGTTTGTTGATTTATTGATGATAGCCATTCTGACAGGTGTGAGGTAATATCCCTTTGTAGTTTTAATTTGCCTTTCTCTGATGATTAGTGATGTCAAGCATCTTTTCTTCTTATGTCTATTGGCCATCTGTATGTCTTCTTTGTAGAAATATCTATTCAGGTCCTCCGCCCATTTTTAAATTGGATTGTTGGTTTTTTTGGTTTTAAGTTTGTGTGTGTGTGTGTGTGTGTGTGTGTGTGTGTGTGTCTATTAAATGTTGGATATTAACCTTTTATTGGCTGTATCATTGGCAAATATTTTCTCCCATTCAGTAGGCTGTCTTTTTGTTTTGTTGATGGTTTCCTTTGCTGCGCAAAACCTTTTAGTTTGATTAAGTCTCATTTGTTTATTTTTTCTTTTGTTTCCCTTGCCCAAAGATATATATCAGAAAAAGAATTACTAAGAGCAATGTCAGAGAGTTTACTGCCTATGTTTTCTTCTAGTATTTTTATGGTTTTGGGTCTTGCATTTAAGTCTTTAATCCATTTTGAGTTTATTCTTGTATATGATGTAAGAAGGTGGTCCAGTTTCAGTTTTTGTACTAATGTCCAGTTTCCCCAACACCTTTTATTGCATAGACTGCCTTTACCTCATTGTATATTCTTGCCCCCTTTCTCATAGATTAATTGACCATATAGTTGTGGGTTTACTTTTGGGCTTTCTATTCTGTTCCAATGATCTATCTGTCTTTTTTTTATGCCAGTACCATACTATTTTGACTACTATAGGCTTGTAGTATAGTTTGATATCAGGTGTTGTTTTACCTCCAACTTTATTCTTCTTTCTCAAGATTGCTGAGCCTGTGTCCACTTATTAAAAGGCACAGAGCACATCAAGGCCAGCCACCACCCACCTAGGGTCCCTGGACTCCTTAGAGTTCTCTAAGGACTGCAATGTGGGGCCTGCTCCCCACCACCGAAAGAGCCTCTGGCAGTGCTGGAGTAGGGTGGGGTGGAGTATCTGATAGTCACCAGGGTGGAGTGAGCAGAATTCACCAGGCTAATTCAGATTCAGATTTAACTGTGTAGGGGGAGGGTTCAACACAGGGACAGTGGCAGGTCGCCCTCTAGCCCTTGCCCTGAAGCCACGCAACTCAGTTTCTACTTGTATATCCCTGGTGCCCCTCAAACTGCTGTCCCTCTGCTGGTGCCCAGAGTGAGTGCCTATGAATGAGTGAGTCTAGGCCTTTTAAGAGGGTGCCTGGGTTTCTAGCACTCCTCTGTCTCACCAGGACCACAGAATCTCTGCTGATTTTCATAGCCAGATATTGTGGGAGCTCCTCTTTGGGACACTGATGTTTCTGACTGGGGAGCCAGGTGTGAGACTGGGACCCCTCGCTCCTCAGGGGGAACCTTGGCAATTGACGTATCCCTCCCGATTCTCAACCACTACATTTGGGTGTGGGGCCAGCTTGTTTCATGACTTCACTCCTCCTACCAATCCCCACGTGGCTTCTTTATATCCTTAGTTATAGGACTTCTATTCAGCTAGTCTTTGGATGGTTCTCCAGGTTGAATGTTCTATGATTTAGTTGTAATTTTGAAGTCGTCATGGGAGGAGGCAAGCACAGGATTTATATACCCCACCATCCTGACTAGAACTCTCTTGGCCTCCATTGTTTTTTGCTGAGGAGTAGCAGTCATTCTTAACTGTGTTCCTCTCCATGTAATTGGCTCCTTTTTTTCCCCCTCTTGTGGATGATTTTAAAATACTATCTTTGGTACAATTTTATAATAGTATTCTAGAGAGTGGTTCTTTTTATATTTATCCTGCTTAGAGTTATACTGAGTTTCTTGGATCAGTATTTTTCATCAAATTTCGGAAAATTTCAGCCATTATTTCTTCAAATATTTTTTTTTCTGCCTTATCTGATTCTATTCTCCTCCTGAAATTCTTATTACACACATCAGAACATTTTATATTTTCCCACAGGTCCTTAAGAATGTGTTTACATTTCCTCAATCTTTTGTTTTGTTTTTTTTTTTCATCTGTGCCATAAATTAAATTTCTATTGCTCTGTCTTTAGACAGACTGGGCTAAACATCTAAGATGACCCATTCACCTGACTAGTAGCAGATGCTGGTTGTCAGCTGGAAGCATAGTTGGAGCTGTCAAATATACCTAGCTGTGGATTCTCCATGTAGCTCGAACTCTCATACCATGGCAGCTGTGCGAGTGTTCCGTGAGACACAAATAGAAACTGTAGGGTTCATAATCTTTCCTAAGAAATCTCATGAGGTCACTTCCACTGGATTTTCTTGATCTAAATGTTCTAAGGTCAGGCCATGGAAGTGTGGCACAATAACTTTGAAGAAGGGCGTGCAAGATGGAGATACTATTGTCATCTTTGGGAAATACAGTCTGTCATAGCTCCTTTAGAGTTTTTGCCTGCTAAATATTTTATCTGGGCAATCTTGCTTTTGGTTTCTCCTGATTACTTTTTTTCCTTTTATGATAGGTTACATTTTCTTGTTTTTCTGTGTGTTTAGTGGTTTTTAATGGAATCCTAGACATTTAGAATGATACATTGTAGAGACTCAGTATTCTGTTATCTTTCTCTGAAGATTGTTGAGGCATGTTTTAGCAGGCAGTGACATAGCTGGCCGATCATTTTGAATTTGTGTAAGTTTGATTTTATAGCTTATTTGGATGGATATTTCCCAAACCCCAAGAAGTCTTGGCAGTCCCCTATGAAAAGATAGATCTCAACTTTCAAACTCTCACTTCCAAAAAGTTCTTGTCAGGGCTTGGTTCAAGGCATTGCTGATTCTAGGAAAGCCTAGATACATTAGGGCAGTATCCTTTCTCTTAAGGAAATCTTTTCTGGTAATTCAGCCCGCCGTCAGGGTATAAATGAGGATTCTCCATGTCAGCAGGGTCAGAACTCCCTGGTCTTGCTCTTACGTCAGCAAAACCCAATCTCTAGAATCTCACTTCCATTCTCAACCTGAAGCAATTGCTATTTATCCGATAAGCCTCGAATGGAATTCTCCGGTGTAGGTACAGCCTAGCCATCATTATGGAGGTACCCAACAGAGATTTTTGAAAACTCCCACTCTCTTGTGTAGAATCCATTATTTCAACTGATCTGAACTTGGATTTCTGCCTCCTCAGCCCAATAGGATTGCTAGGTAGTGCTCATCTCCTGAGTTTCCTTCCTAGATACTGCAGTCTTGTTTTCCAGGGCCTGTTATCCAGGGCCTAAAAGAATTGCTTCATATACGTTGTCCAGCTTTCTGTTTGTTAATGATAAAGAGACTAGTGTGGTACCAGTTACTCCATCATGGCCACGAGCAGAGGTTCTGTCAATTTTCTTATTTATGAGTTTTCAGTTTTGTGTCATATTCAGAAAAAACTGTCTCCATTCTGAGATTACAATAAAAAATTCTCTCATATTTTTCTAGTAGTATTTATGGTTTTAATTTTTAAAGATTTTAATCTCTGATCTAAGATTTATTTTTATGATGTGTGCTATGAAATATAGAGCCAATTTTATTTTCCTTCAAGATAGTAGTCCCCAAACCATTTATTTTAAAAATAAATTATTTTTATTTTTAAGCCACTTATTGAAATGCCTTTTATGTAATTTATTGTATTTTAATCCTTGAACATATTTCTTGACTTTCTAGTCTGTTATTGTGGACTATCTGTTCATATACTAATACACCACTGTTTAATTGTAACTTTATAATGCATTTTAACATATAGTAAACTATTTTCTCCTCATTAACCTTTTTCACAATTGTAATAGCTCTTCTTATTTATTTTTCATGTCAACTTTAGAATAAACTTATACTGTTGAAAAATCTCATTGTTATTCATTTGATTTACAAATTAATTTAGCAAGAATTGTTATTGTTATCTTTGTGATGTCATTTTATTCAAGAATGCATAAATGCATTCTTTCGCCTCCCTCGGTAGCCCATCCCTTGTTAAATTCACATATAGATACATCTTTGCTGTGATATTTTTCATGTGTCATTTTTCTACTGTATCTTCTAATTGGTTGTTGTCTACATATATTAAAGCCTTTGGATGAATAATATTCTATCGTATGTATATACCACATTTTCTTTATTCATTCATCTGTTGATGAATATTTAGATTATTTCCACACTTTGGGTATTGTGAATAGTGTTGCAGTGAACGTAGGACTGCTAATATCAATTTGAGATCTGACTTCAATTCTTCAGTATAAATAACTAGAAATAAGATTGCTGGATCACATGGTAGTTCCATTTTTAATTTTTTTTAGAACCTCATACTGTCCTCTACGGTAGCTACACCATTTTGCATTCCCACCAGCAGTACACAAGGGTTCTACCACTTGTATAAAGTTTCAGTTAAATAAGATGAAAAAGTTCTGGAGATCTGCTGACAAGCATTGTACCTATAGCCAATAATATTATATTATACAATTAAAAGTGTATCAAGAGGGTAGATTTCATGTTAAAAGTTCTTACCACAATTAAAAAAAAAAAAAAGCCTTTGGATAAAATGTGGGTATTATTTCCTCACTTTTAACCAATTTTTAACGACTCCCAGTGGTGATGTAGATGTTGCCCTTTTACTCTAGCAATATCACATTTGCAAAATTAAAAAGAAATCCGCAAACAATAACAAATGATATTCATCACAATGTAATCCCTCTACCTTGAAAAGTGAATAAATAATACAAATCCCCTTTTAGCTCATGAGGCAGTTGGAGTTTGTGGATACTTCTTACTTCATATTTCTCAGTTGATGAGGTTGCTGTTATTTGATTTGTTTCTGCCAGGACTTTTAACTTTTCTTTCTGGACATTTTTTTCTTAATGGGCTTCAAGCCAAGAACCTGTTATTGGCAACTCCACTCACCTGAATAGGTTATCAAACATCCCAGGATGATAATTATGAGCCATAAGCTATGTGATCACCAGCTACATGCAAAATGGCCAATGCATTCCTTTCATTCAAAACCACATCTGGATCTCTGGGAAACAGCCTATATGCCTTTGACCTCTTTCTCACTCTTTCAGTGGAATTTGGACCTGTTAGCTCTTTGGGTGCTTTGTGTTCACCTCTAGCTACCTGGTCAGCTCAGTAGCAGATGTTATAACTGAGCTACTTATACTCCCACCTCCCAGGTCTTCCCCCACCTTCGTTTTTATCCAGAAAAGGTAAGATCCTGGCTGCCAGCATTTCTGGAAATATTAAGGAAAGAGGGCTGGAATCTCATATCCCATCCCTTTATGGGAAATTACTCTCTAGTATCTACATAGACCGTGGTGCATAAAAAATGATGGTATACCCTCATGTAAGAACTGAAGGTGCTTAGCTCTAGCCATATTGTTCCAGGGGGCAAGTTTCTTCTCTTTGATGCTAATGATATCAGTGACACAATTTTCTCTAACTACTGCTACTGTCACCCTTTTATGACTTCAGATCTGAGAGTGTAGTGGGTACTAGGCAGAAAGCTCAGGACATAGAATAACTTACGTCCCTGATGGGATGGGTCATCCAGGTCCAATTCTGGATGCACTGCTTTTTTCCGTGTGCCTTTGGGCTATGTCTCTCGGCTGCCATTTCCAGGCCACCCACCCTGTATGGTGGCCTCCTTTTGAAATGGTGTTCTCGTTCTCCTCTGCTTTTCAAGAGGATCTGTGCATTACTCAAATTTGAGAAATGGCAGAGTAAAGCAGTGTTTCTAGCCAGTGCTAGTAAAAACGCCAATATGTTCCATAGTAGGATCAAAGGTCAATGTGACTCCTTCTAACGTTTACTAATGAATCTGTATCAGATTGACTAGTTATCCTGCGTCGCAGTGTAATGGTGGAGCTTAACATGAGGCCAGCTGAATATTGATGAAGGAAGAGGCTTAGCATTTATTTAGAATTTACTAATCCTAACCACGAGGTAATTGTCTTAGTCTGTTTGAGCTGCTATAACAAAATATCACATATTGGGTGGCTTATTAAGAACAAATTTATTTCTTACAATTCTCGAGTCTGGACGTCCAAGATCAAGGTGCCAGCATGGTTATGTTCCCATGTGGGGCCTCTTTCTAGTCTATAGCCAGCTCCTTCTCACTGTCTCCTCACATAATGAGAGGGGCTAGGGATCTCTCTGGAACTCTTTCCTAAAGCCTTAATCCCAATAACGGGAGATTATGTACCTCCCAAAGGCCCCGCCTACTAATGCCATCACTTTGGCCATTAGGATTTGATTATGAGACCATAGCAGTGCTCAAAAAGAGAAATATGAGAGTAGTGGAAGGCAGGGAACAGTCTTCTTTTCACCTACATTTTGCCTCTGTATGAGCCTAATTTGACAAAGACTTAATCAATATAAGACTTATCATGACTGTAGATAGCCCTTTGTTGGTAAGGCCAGTTTCTATCCCCTCACCACACCCACTTCCTTCCTCACCCAGTCCTCAGTTGAGGTTGGTGAGCCCTCGGTTTCATTCTCTGTTTTATTCTTCACATCATCATGTTGGGAGCACTAAACTCTTTATCTCATCATTTTATATTTGAGGTAACTCAGTTCTATTTATCTCAAAGTGCCTTTCCCGAGACTTCTTTGATGATTTGCTCAAGATCTCTTATCAAGCCACATAGAATAATCACAGGCTCCCTTCAAACACTAAGCCGAGTCCCTTGTGAGGATTTTCCTTCTGAGACCAGTCTCCGATCTAAGTGCAACTTCACAAAAGTTGCTGGTGAGCTTACATGCAGTTTTTGCTTGAATTCGTTTGAATTAACTTTAAGTAGAGCTACGGTAACAGTGAAAGCTTTTGACAGGGACAATCATGGGTTTAAGAGGACTAATATGAAGTGAAAAGAGAGTTACAAGTGGAAAATGTGAGAAACTGTTAGGTAGATATATGATTTGATGCCAGCATGTGTGACAGGAATACAGAGGTATTTGTTTACCTGATATCTGAGGGTGAACGTTGTCTTGAGAATACTGGGAAGAAAGCATTCTATGGAAGAAGAAAAGATTTCTGGAGACCTCAACTAAAGAAAGAACAAAGTCATGATTTATTGGTTTCCTCATGGGTGATTTCTTCTTTCTTCTTTGATTACCAACAGTTGGTTTTACATTATTGTGTATCCAACTCTCTCTCTCTCTCTTTTTTTTTTTTAAATAGAGGTAACTTCCAAAGAATTTACCTGTGTATCTCTTTACCTATTCATCTATCCATCATCTAGTATCACAATTTGGTCTGGCATGGAATTTTTTATGGTTTTTTTTTTTCACATTGTACTGTAATAGTCAGATTACACACACACACACACACACACACACACTAAACATCAGACTGAATTCTTTGAGAAGAGGGTCTAAACCTTATTTGAACTTGGTATACCTGGGATCCAGCAGAGGGAGCTTTGGAATGAATGAATGAGCTCATGATGTAGAGAACAGAGACTATACACCTTTATCTTAAATTATTTCTTTGTGTATGTCTTTATAAGCTAAGTGATTAACATGCAAACTAATAGAAGAGTTGAGAAAAACAAGAGTATAAGAAAGTGTTATAGGGATTAGGCACTCAGCCAGTCCTTGAAGGGTGGAGAGGAATTGGATCAATGAATAGGAAGTCGGAAGATGTTTGAGGAAGGAGAATCATGTGAGCTAAGGTGTGGAGTCAGGAAAGTATCAGGTGTGTTTGAGGAACAGTTTGGATCAGCATGCTCAAGATGATGATTTGTGTTGGGGAACGATGGGCAGAAGTCCCAAAGTTTGGTCTGGTCTATAAGCATTCGTATTTTAACTTTTAGGCACAAATGAGATTGTTGGGCAGTAAAGTGGGGTGGAAAGTACTAGCAGCTTTGACGAGAGGACTGCCACAATGAAAGCACAGGGGTAAGAAAGAGTTTAAAAGCACTTTATTCATTCTACACGCACGCGCGCGCGCGCACACACGCACACACACACGCACACACGCACGCACACACACACACACACACACGCATGCCATCACAATGCTAGTGGCTGGGGATACAACATTAAATGAGAGTTATGAGAGTCTATAAGTATCTACCCTCAAGAGCTGGAGAAGAGGTAAACAGACATTTACAATACATGTTGTAAGTTGTTAAGGGGTACATATGAGATAATTGGCCATTAGAAGAAACATCCTTGGAGCATGGGCAGGGAAGATCTCCCAGAAGTGACATTTCAACTGCGGGGTAAAAGATAAGTACCAAGTTGCCAAGTAAAGGAAGGTTTCTGAGAAAGAAAATCCAGAGTGCCATAGAAGGGAGTGTGGCACTTCCGGGGCATTCCAAACAATTTAGCCTGGCATGAGTACCGGAAATGAGAAGATGGGGTGGGGAGATGTGGTGACCAGGAAGTGGTGACTGATGGAGTTGGAAAGGTTTGCCAAAAGTGCCTGGCTTACAAACCTAACCTAGCTAGAGATTGCATTACTAATATTTAAAATATTCTTCCTTATATACCCCCTCTGAGATATTTACCAGATTACTAATTTCTTTTTCATATTATGTGATCTAAATTCATTGCATTCTCTTTCCCCTAAGAGTAAGAGCTTTATTTGGGTACTCAAATCAAAACCACTGTCCTCAATGTACAGAGACTCTAGTTTTCTCTATCGATAGTCTAAATTCTATTAATAGATTTCTAATATTTTTGTCTTTGAGTTCCTGGAATAAAACTTGTTTTACTAAAAAAGCATTTTTCTGAGTATTGGCAAATTCATTTACTACTACTCCTTTTTAGATTTTCGCTTATACATTTTGTCAAAGAGATTGTTTTTTAGCTGTGTTTTTGAGTGGTCAGATGTCAGAGAGGATAAGTAGAACTTGGTGAAATAAATCACTAAGTAACTTCCCATTGTTTTCTATAGTCTAGTACACATTGAATACTATAGGAATGATCTTTTTCTGACATTTTGAAAGCTTTATTATTTAATAAGGGAAGCTTGTAACAGAGTCTTTAGAATTTGCTGAATATAAAATTATGTCATCTGCAAATAGAGACAATTTCACTTTTTCCTTTTCAGTTCAAATACCTTTTATTTATTTTTTCTTGCCTGATTGCTCTGGCTAGGACTTTCAGTACTGTGTTGAATAGGAGTGGTGTGGGTGTGCACCCTTGTCTTCCTGATCTTAGAGGGAAAGAGTATGACGTTAGCCGTGGGTTTGTCACATATTGCCTTTATTATTTTGAGGTAGATTCCTTTTATACCTAATTTGGTGAGAATTTTTATCATGAATGGATGTTGAAATTTTTAAATTGCTTTCTCTGCATCTATTGAGATGATCATGTGATTTTTTCATTCTATGAGTGTGATATATCACATTTTTTGACAAATGTGAATAGTGTAAGTGCCTGACAGTTGGATTTTTTTTTGTAGTAATGCAAGTGCATGACATTAAGTTTTTGATTGCTGACGCATCCACTTCAAAGACAACTATCTTGAATAAACATATCGCCAGCCTTAAGACCAGATAAGAACCAGGCCACCCCACCCCTGAATTCCTTTTGTATTAGACATCTCTGGTTAGATCACTGAATGTTCGACTTCTTGTTTTTCTCTTCCAGTGCTTTAATTCCTGCTCATATGTTTTAAATTCACTAATAAAGAGTGAACCTGTGAAACCCTAGACATCCTACCCTCCATCTCAATAAAAACAGAAGCCAGACATTCTCCCTCCTTCCCTCCCTCCCCACCCACCTCTCTCTCCCCACCCCCACACACAGACTCTCTCTCTCTCTCTCTCTCACTGTCCCCTATGACTTTGCTGTGGCCGCAGGCTGGCTGTATATTCTCCAGGACCCATGAGCAATAAATCTCATTTTTCCCCATAGTTCCCTGATAGTTATTGCTGAAGTGAGTCTTACAATCATGATAAGGACCACAGGTCTGGTGGAGCCACAGCATTGGTTGCAAAAGGGAAAATATTCGTAGGGGCTCTCTGTGGGCCCAGGTGAGTGCCCCTAGAAATTTCTAGCTGACAGTATCACTACGGATAGGCTGATACCAGCACAAAACAATATATTGAACCATCCTTGCTTCCCAGGAATAAATCCTACTTCATCATGGTGATTGATCCTTTTACTGTGCTGCTGAATTTGATTTGCTGGTATTTTATTGAGAATTTTGGCCTGTAATTTTCTGTTCTTGTAGTATCCTTATCTGGCTTTTGTATCAGGGTAATGCTAGCCTCATAAAATGAGTTTAGGAGTGTTCTCTCCTCTTCAAATTATTGGAAGAATTTGAGAGGGATTATTATTAATTTTTCTTTAAATGTTTGGTAAAATTCGCCAGTGAAGCTATCTGGTTCTGTGCTTTTCTTCTTTGAAAGATTTTTGATTATTAATTCAGTGTCCTGACTAGTAATTATTCTATTCAGATTTTTTATTTCTCTCTGATTCAGTTTTGGTAGGTTGCATGTATAAAAGAATTTATCTATTTCTTCCGGATTGTCTAGTTTGTTGGCATATAATTGTTTATAGTAGTTTCTTTTGATCTTTTGTAGTTCCATGGTATCAGTTGTAAAGTCTCCTCTTTCATTTGTAATTTTGTTGATTTGGATCCTCTCAGAAAAGCTTCTATTTGTATGAATTTTACTGCGAGAACAACTTTAACTAATGAATTTTGTTTCTTTGTATAGTGCTTGCATCTTATCATTTTTCCAAAGAATTTGTGATTGTGGTTTGCATTTCCAATTTTATATAAAAATTGCTTTAAAGTGTTTTCTAATTTTTAAATTGGTTCCCCCATGAATTAAAATGATTGCTAAAATTTTCTTTCTTTTTTAGGAATAATATTGTGATAATAGATTTTGGTCTAGATTGGTATAAGCAAATTTTTGTAAAGGGTCAGATAGTATGGCTTTGCAGATAGAGAGCCTCTATTGCAATTATTCAACACTGCTATTGTAACGGGCAAGCAATCATAGACATTATGTGAAAAAATGAGCTACGTTTCAAGTGGTTTTGTTCCAATGAAACTTTATTTGCAAAAGCAGATGGTGAGTTTAATTTGCCTATAGGTCACAGTTTGCTGACCCCTGGTCTAGACTACTCTTGATTTTTTACAACTTAGTGATTTTAAAAATCTCAATGTAGGATTAACTTTTATAAATATTCTCTAAATATTTATATGTAATTTATATGACATAGAATATATATATTCTATATATGTATGGTAAAATTTGATTTCTTAAATCTTATCACATATAATTTAGGCCATTTTAACCTTTTTTGGGCCAAGTTTCTCAATCTTTGACAAATCAGTTCATTTCTATCGATTATAATAATTCGATTTGGCACAAATAAAATTTCTGCCAGTTGTCCTCTAAAAAAATTCCAGGAGAGCATCAAAACGTCTTTCTAAAAAAGACTATGAACTGGTAACTCATCACTCCATAGTTATTTTTGTTTGGCCTTTACAATGGGGTTTTTCGTTTGCTTGTTTTTGCTGGAATTAGTGTTCAACACTTAGATATCGGTAGATTTTATATCCTTTACTCCATTAAATCTAAGATGTCTAAGATGCTAGGATTGATTTTAAGATGTACCATTATTTTATATAGCACTAAGGAAGAAAAAAATTGCTGCCAATTGTAATCGTAAGACATTATTGATTGTAAGATGTATCCTTATTTGAAAACTGTGAAAAAAATGTACCTCAGTTTCAATGTACTATCATAAAGATCTGGATTTGTGGCTTCCTTTATACATGGGAGGATCTGATAGCATTAGGACCACATTGTCATATCACAGTAATGAGGCTGGAGTTGAGTACTAGCTGCTCCTTTTGAAGGCTGTGAACTTTGTTCCAAAATTCCCATCTGGCTCACTAATTTATGTAGTTACCTGCAGGTGTGACCCCTGCTCTATGATGATAGACCAAATCCAGAGCCACATTCTCCCTTCCCCGTGGAAATAGATGGCTTCTTGTAATATTGGAGAGACTACTTGACATCTCATTCTGCAGCATTTGAATTGTGATGACTTCACCAGCATCTGGAGCTTCCTTGATGAAAGAATAGGTACTTTAATAAAGTACATCTGTGTGATGAAGGTGCCTCCCAAAACAAAACACGTCTGCCCTTTATCTTTGGATAGATCCTAGGTTCAAACTAAGAATCATGGAAAGCATGGTTCTTACTGTCTCAGGATAGCAAGTTTGTTCCTATTTCCTGATACTAAATGATCAGAAACATTGAGATCCTTTCTCAGTAGAAGGCTGAAACATTTCTTTAAGTGATTAAAGAAATGGACATTTACGTATCCAGTAGGATTTATTTTTAATGTGATGACAAGAAGCTAAAATATTTTCTTGTTCAGTTTAATATTAAATACCTAGCAACCATTTATGTATTCATCGTAGATACTTTAACACTATAACAAAACTTTCTTTGCTTTTGGCTATGAATTCTAATTTGTTTACCATAACTATAGCTCTCCCTACTTTTTTTCTTGCCACTTACCTAGCATATCTTTGCTTGTTCTTTTATTTCAGAACTTTCTCGTTTTGTACCCAGAAATGATAGAGGATGAGAAGCACGGTATTTTCCAGCATGCACTGCTTATAGGGTTCCTCTTGTTTCTCTCCAGCAAACAGCGCTTTAGGGTCACTCCTGGAAGACAGTGAACTACTGCCTTCTTCCTTCTTTCAGCCCATTCGTTTTCGTGAGATATCTTTTCTTGTTTCAAAGAGCGAAGCCTGGTTTTGCCATGTGGAAAAGTCTTGACTGGTGTTCCAATCCATCTCTTCTCAGTGGAAATTACTCATAGAGTCTGATATTACATTGTTTCTAAGCCTTAGGTTTTGGTGTAGTAAGTTCTTATATTTCTCTGTACCCTCAGTGATGTTATACTGTGAATTTGGTAGAGTCGGGCACCATTTTAACCAAGAAATTCTAAGGGTTGTTTTTCATCACTGATCCTTCCTCAGCTGGAAAGGGAGTTACCAGCCGTGGGTTAACGTTTCTGACTTCGATGTTTTTTTTTTTTTTTTTTCTTTTTTGTTCAGCATGAATAATTTTGGAGAAAACAATTTTATTTACTTTTTTGCTTAGTGTTTCCTTTTCCAGAAACATCAAGTACGTTTTGACCATTACTTAGAAACAATGCATAGGCTGTTTGGGTCTTCTGTGTTTGGTATGTGTGTGTTTTTCTAAACAGATGTTGAGTAAAATCTTCAGGTCATGTGTGAGGCAGAATACTTAGAAGAATGCTTCAGAGCCCTGCCGACTTTAAACAATTTGTTAAATCCATTGTTTATTAAAGTGAGACAATGGAAAAGAGGAAGTAGTGGAAAGCTGCTTGGTTAATATTAAATGAAAGTCATCCTTCTCCCCAACATAAGACATGTCAAACCACAGTAAATTATAAACTAAATGAAGTTTTGAGAGCTGGTTCAGAGATCTTTTAGCCAAACCAAACCAAAACACAGCCCTAATGGCATGAGTTTCATGTGAGATGTTTTGCCAGAGGTGAGTCTGCAAAAGGTGGATTCTCAGGGTCAACCTTGGGATAACTCTCCAAGTTGAAGAGGTGTAGTTGGTACAAGCCTTGAAAAGAGTGGATTTAGGAAGACAGGGAAGATTTTCCTGCTAAGATAAAAGAACTGGCACCACTTTAGACTAACCAAATGCTCAGTTTTTAATGTGTTTTCAAGTAAGATCAAACATCTACTCCAAGCAGGCTGCAGACTCCCAAGGAAGCCGAGACAGCCAGGCAGAGGAGGCAGGGTTGGAGGGGTAAGAAAGATTCCTGGTTGCCTTACTTGATGGTTAATTTTACGTGTCAACTTCGCTAGGCCAAGGCACCTAGATATTTGGTCAAACAGCGTCTAAATGTCACTGTAAAGGCATTTTTTAGATAAGATTAACATTTAAATGGGTAGACTTGAGTAAAGCAGATTACTCTCCATAATGTGGGTGGGCCTCAAGTAGTCAGTCAGTTCAAGGTTTTATTTAACAAACACTGTGGTCTCCTGAGGAAGAGGGAGTTCTGACTGCAGATGGCCTTTGGACTCTAGCTATATTAACTCTTCTAAGCATCTCCAGTCTGCTGGCCTGCTCTGCAGATTTTAAACTCGCCAGCCCCACAACTGGTGTGAGCCAATTTCTTAAAATAAATCTCATTCTCATTCATTCTCTCTCTCTCTCTCTCTCTCTCTCATATTGATCATATTGGTTGTTTCTCTGGAGAGTCCTGACTAGTACAGCTAGCAGAGTGTAAAGAAAATATGTAACTCCACAAGCCACCTAGGCAAGTGCCAACTTATCCTTTCTTTGGTAATAATTCAGCCATTCTCCCCAAGGCATGCAGTCAGTTCACACCTGAATCTAAGAAGCCTCTAGAATGGCTCGCCATTGCCCACAAAGTCAAGTCCAGACTTCTCTGGCTGTGAGTTAGGACCTGTTAAAATCTGGCCTCATGTTTACTGTTCTACCTATCACCCTCCAACACAAAACCACTGCACTAGGCTGACAGTTTCTCTTATTCTATCTGCATTTGCCATTAGAATTTCCTCTTCCGCACCTTGGCACAATCTGCTTCTTATGAGTGGAATGTTGTCTTTTCTTCTTCAAATCCTTCCATTCCTTCAAAGCCCAGCTTAAGTGAAACCTCCTTCATGCAATCTCTTATGACTTTTCCTGTCTCTCAACTGTACTTGTATCTCTAGACTGCCTCACATTGCAATTCCTTGTTTTCCAACATTGATTCAAGAATGTGTATCGACTCAACTGTAGAGTGCTGGAGAAAAGATATCAATTCTTGTACTCATTCTGTCTATCCTGTGGAACCTACTACAGTGCTCAGTGCATGAAGGCATTGTATAGAAGTTGACAATTGATGGCCGAGAGAATGCCATCTGGGATTATGCAATTTGACCATAGAACCATAGGTATGTGTTAAACTGTGCAGTCTGCTACATTCTTTCTTTTAGGAGGAAATGGTCCTCTCTTGATGTAGTTTCAGTGTGAACAATGCTAGTGACTTCCTAGCAGTTATTGTTCATCTCACTCATTAGTTAACAAGCCATTTACTGCCTTGTGATAACTCCTGGTATAATTCCCTTTTCAGGTGTTGCTTGCTTATCCTGTCCTTTAATATTTCATCAATTTATAACTCAAAGTTAAAGATTTTCGTTTGCCCCGTGGTGCCTGGCACATAGTAGGCTCTCCATTAACCAAGCTGTGATATAAAGAGCATGGGGAGATGTTCTACTCTTTGCTACAGAGTTCTACCATTTCATATCTCCATGAATATCATGAAGCTTCCTCTGCTTAAAATACTCTTCTTCCCTTATCTGGACACTCTATCTTATTCCTGAAGGCTCAGCTTAAATTTTACTCTTCTGTGATGTTTTTCACTCAGGCCATGTTAGTTACTCCTTTCTGGAAGTCCCCCGTAGTCCATAATTCTGTCGTTACACTTGAATTGTGAATATTTGCTTCTTTGTATATCCATTCTGTCTCAACTGTCAGTAAGACATCAGGTTCTTAAGAGTAGAATCTATCTATTTATCTATCAATCCCCAGTCCTTGGTGTATAATGGTTAATAAGTTATTGATGATTGAATAAGTGAAGAATGAATGCTAGTCAAAATAGTTGAATATGCTTTTTTTTGTAGTCTTAACTTGCAAATATGGTGGAAGTTGATATGATACAGTTTGAGGAGGTCTTCCTGATTCTTTTCTCATTGATTCAGAATCATATTTTTCTTTAGTGGAGGGGAGGGGACAATGACCTTCATTTTCCTATTAGGAAGAGAACAACGTATAATCACCCTGAGGGGAGGTCACAAACCGATTGTCACTCACCGTGAACAATCCTATGGTTAGTAAGTACCAGAACTTCTGAGAGTAGACTTTGGTGAATGATGGTGAGGGACTCAAGGTGGAGCAACAGGGTCCTAGATGTTTGATGAATTGGGTAAGACATCATAGAAAAGGATGTGGGAGATCCTAAGATAGTTCCAGGCACCCTAGGAACTCTTCTGTGGCACCCTAAGATCACTGTGGGAGAGATCTTAGTACCCTTTGCAAATATGTATTGACTTGTCTTAGATATACTAGCTATGCATTCTTGTATACAATCTTGTATAAAAAGCATTCAGCCTCTCTAAACCTCAGTTATATTAATGGGGATTATAATATATAACTCAGAATTCAGTTGTAGGAACTAAATGAGATTATATATATATATGAAATGTATAGTTCTTTGCAAATGGGACAAATTAGCATGTTATTTTATATATTTTTTCCCAATAATGAGTACCATGCCTGTCATATAATGGGCATAATTTTTGAATGTCACATATTATATGTATGCAATGTCCAACTTGTGGCCATGATTGGGAATCTTGTAAGTTTGTTTCAGATTGAACCAGGGAAAGGGTTTGCAAGCAGAATATCTCAGACACCTTTTTTTTTTTCTCAGTGAGAATTATATTCTCCACTTCTGAAGACTAGACTCAACCCATTTCCCTTTGCCTATTAGTGCACACACCTTATTTTTTAGAATCCTCTATTGTCACCTGTTGGATATAGGAAATCTAACAATTCTTTTCTCGAGGCCTCTGATGACAGTGCAGAGTGGACCATGGCCATGGAGGGCTTCTTGAAGCACAGTCATCAGCGTATATTTCCATCAATTTGGGGACTGGCCATGCTGTGGCTGTTTACCATATGGGAGATACCCCAACTTGAGGTCGTGCCTGCTCTCGCAATTACTTTCCCATCCAGAGATTGTTCCACTATTTCTGAGCCCATATAATTATTCATTTTTAATGCTCATCTGATTTTTGAGAAATTATTCCTCCTTTCCTGAGCTACAAGAAGAGAAGGGAGTTGAATTTATGGATGAAGAGCTGGTATTCAGAGATAACTAGGGATAGAAATAAGGTCAAAGACTGTCCTTCTGCATGAGCCCTTGGACATCACAGAAAGGATTTCACACTGAAATCAGCCATCCTGTCTTGGGAATGTGCCATTTTACCCTATCTACCTTCTGGCTAGTAGTCTTTCAGAGACAGTACCTCCTGAATATGCCTTGGGCCGTGGTAACTAGCAGAGCCACATGGAGCTACATGGTCATACTGAGAAAATTTCTTCAGGAAGGAGGTGACCCTGTAAAACAGGAAATGCATGGTGTCAGGTGTCAGTGTGCTAGATTTCTGGTACTTAGTGTAATTGAATAGCATATGGACGTGGTTGGTGCCCTGGTGCGATTGTTAGTTTTATGTACAACTTGACTGGGCCATTGGGTGCCCACATATTTGGTCAAACATTATTCTGGGTATTCCCAGAATTAATGTGAGATTAATATTTAAATTAGTCATTTAAGTCAAGCAGATTGCTGCCTTGTGCTGTGGGTGGGCCTTGTCCAATCAGTTGAAAGCCTGAATAGAATAAAAAGGCCGACCCTCCTTTGAGTAAGAGAGAATTCTTCCTGCTTGACTGTTTTCAAACTGGGATATCAGCCTTTTCCTGTCTTTGGACTCAAACTGAAACCTTAGCTCTCCTGGGTCTTGTTGGCCTTTGGACTGGAACTATACTGTCATTCCTCTGGTTCTCAGGCCTTCCAACCCAGACTGGAGCTAAACCATCAGGTCGCCTGGGTCTCCAACTTGCCAGCTCACCCCGCAGATCTGGGGACATACCAGCCTCCAAATCCTGTGAGCCAATTTCTTGTAATAAATCTCTCTCTCTCCTAACACACACACACACACACACACCCACCCACCCACCCACCCACCTACCCATTGGTTCTATTTCTCTAGAGAACCTTCAGGTCTCACTGCATAGCTTTGTGCTCTGCCTGAGATATGGTGATGGGGCTCGTGACTGATAAAGGTGTAAAGTTCACAGAGCGGTTTTTCAACCAGCTTGTGTGGCCCGGTCTGGTGCCTGGTTACTACTAATTCCTGTCTGAATTTCCAGTTTGGCAGGATTAGAATTTCCAGTACTCAAGCATGACCTTACCTAGGGCCAAGTCCTGCTCTGCTCGTGTCTCCCAGAAGGGGATTTTCTAGGCCATCAGGGCATCTGGGCCTTTCTGACTAAAGAGGTAGAGGATTCTCTGTCTAATGGTCCTGCAAGGTGGTGTAAAGGGATAAAGTCAATAGAATAATGGTATTTGAAGGGAGCCAGTACAAGTGGCCCAACAAGAACTCAGCCAGATTTTCTGAAGTGCAATTTTCACCCCAGTGACACTTCTTTGTGTGTATTCCTTAAACAACAATAAAATGTTTTGGTTTCTTTTTGACTCTAATATTCAATATTTGTAAAAGTGAGAGGTCCATAACCTTTTCCCAGCTGGGTAGGGGTTGACAGTAAGTGGGGAAATACTCTCGAGTGCCGTTTTATTGAATCATGAGTGTACATGTCTGGAACAAGTCTAAGGAAAGATGGGGGTCCATGGAATCGCTTCTAATTCCACTTTTACCTCAGCTTCAGAAAGTCACTTAATTGCTTTTGTCTTCTTATGTCCACTTGCCTCTCAAAGAGTGGTCTTAGCAACTCTCATCTATATAACAGAGCATTGCTAACGTAGTCACTATGCTGTACATTGGATTTCCAGAATGTATTCATCTTATAATTAACCTCATCGTGGTAATCATTTCACTACATATGTATATCAAATGGTCGCGTTGTGTACTGTAAGCTTATACATGTTATACGTCAATTATATCACAATAAAGCTGAGGAAAAAAAGAAAAATGAAAAAAAAAAATCCAACAAAGGCAAAAAGAAAAAAAAAAGAAAAGAAAAAAAAGAAAGAGAAGAAAAGGAAAAAAGTGGTCCTCAAACCAGCAGCCTCCATATCACCAGGAAGCTAATTAGAAGCTTAGAATCCCATGCCCTGCGCCAGATCTGCTGAATCAGATCTGCGTTTTAACAAGATTTCTGAACGTTCTATTTACACGTTAAAGTTTGACGGGCACAGGTAGGGAGGAAGGAGCACAACGTTTTGGACTTAATTAGAAACTACAGTTTTCTGGGTCTGGACACTCCTGTGTGACATTAGACGTGTCACTAAACTCTTCGAGTCTCAATTTCCCTATCTGAAAACCAGGGATAAAAATATCTGCCTACCAACTTGATGGAGTTTTCACAGGATCAGATGTCACACACCTGTATCGGGTGGCTTCTGTGTGCCTGGGCCTGTGCAAAACGCTGCAGGGTAAAGAGATGAATAAGACACAGTCCAGGTGTTCAGGAACTCAACTTTTAGCACAATGGGAAAAAGGTATGAAAGCACTTTGTCCATGCAGAGGACTACCTAAATGTTAGCTATTGTTGGTATTAATGGAGATAATAATACTTGCCCTACTTATGCTGCATGGTTATTATTAAGCTCAAGTGAGATAAAGCATGTCAAAGCCATTTGAAAGCTGAAAAGTACTGACGTAAGAACTTATTATTAGTGTTATTGCCATCACTGAGTGAATGATAATTAAGTCCAGTAGGGGTAAACCTAGACTTAATTATATTTACTCAGGCCACAGAAGATTCCGGAGTTTAAATACCAAACTCGGGACACTTAGTTGAACATGCAAGGGGACTCTGGCTTTTAGTTCGATAGGGCAGCTGCATCGAAAATTAAGAGTCTGTTAATACTTCTGCTATTTCAGACTATCTGATCCTAGAAGTAGGGATTTATTTGCAGTTTATTGGCAACTCACTGAAACGCATCCACCTGTGAGGTGGAATGTTCTATCTGATGGGCAGCCTGACAATAGCACTCACTACACTGCTGATTAGGATGGAGTCAGGTGGAAAAATCACAGGAGACTTATGCTCTGTGAGGTCCTCTGTCTGGGCACATACTCGGAGCAGTCCCCGCTCTGTGTATTACTGTCTGTGGAGACCATGGCATCATGCTGAAACCCTGGGTGCTCATGGCAGACAAAGGAAGTTGGAAATCGTCCAGTCTAATGAATGATCCAGTCTTCTTCAGGTGAAGACACGGACCTAAAGAGTCGATGTGTGATATATACCTTGCTCTGCACCACACTTGATGGAAAGGGAACTTGAATACTCACTTCTCCCAACTCCCAGTTCAATCTTTTCTCATTCCTCTTGATGTACTGCAGGATGCTTTTTTTTTTCCTCCTTTGAGTAATGAATGTACCATTGCAGTTTTGATCTGGATGTGGCTCTTTGTTCTTGATTGTACATGCAGTTCCTGTTCTTCTTTACTGACTGTACATCTTTTTTCTGTGACATGGTCAGGGCAAATATCAGTGAGGCAGAGAAGGGACAAGATGAATATTTTACTGTCCTATAGCCCTCTGACGTGTTGTTTACTCATTTGTTACATACTTAGGATGGTCTGCCTTGATTCAGAGTTGTTCATGTATGTAGCTATCTCTCCACCAGATTATAAGGCTCTGGGGCCCTGGAGGCGGCAGTTCCACTGTTACATACCTGCTTATTACATAGTGGCCCTGTGATTTTGGGCAAGTGACATCATCACTCTGAACCTCTGTAAACTGAGATACAATTGTAGCTACCTTACGTATGGTGAAATTAAATAATACCTGTGAAAGTCATTGATCTGGTGTAGTTACTGCTAACTCCATCTCTGCTGTTCCCAGTTATGGTTTGGGGACAATATCTGATTCACTTCAGTCATCCCCTGGCCTCCCCATGCTATGCTCTTCTAAATGGACTCTCAAAACAAAAGTGGCTTGAGCTCCCAGCATTACAGATCTTTCAGTCATTCGTGAGGTCACTTATTCTGACTATTGGTCCTTTTCCAAGGAGGTTATGTCAGCTTCCTCACAGACCCTTAACTACCATTTCCTTTGACCTTTGATGTTGCTTTTCAGCTCTGATGTCTCGCATCCTCTCACTGCCAAGCTCATTCACATTTTGTTTTGAAAGATGGTAATGATTCAGGAGACGCATTACTTACCTATATGTAGAGTAATGTGTGCTGAATTGAGAATAGCTTGATGCCACCTGGCTTGGGACTCTTACCTGGGCCTCAGTACATTTCTAATCAACTTTTTTCCATCCTGAAGCTCGCAGCTAGAAGTGACCTCTTCTTTGATCCTGTCCACCTAGACTAAAAGCATCTCAAGGGCAGTCATACCTTGCACTGCTCCAGACACCAAAACACCTTGCATCTAGTAGAAACTCAATGCTGAGTTGCTTGGTTCCTGCATCCTGAACTCGATGCTCCTCCTTTAATTAAAAGGAGTGTTTCCTCTTAGTAGCAAGTGTTAGGATTCCTCTGAGAGAGTGTCTCAGCATCTTTCCTAGGAAAATGCCTTCTTCATCCACGTGGGGTAGGAATTGAAACTCCAGGACGTGGATGTTGGTGCCAAGGTTTCTGAAGCCTAAAGATACTTGGTGCAACAGGAATGGGGTACTCGGGAGGAAGGCCGTGAGGAATGGGGAGAGGGAGAGAACTCAGCAGACAAGGGGAACATGATGGCAGAATGCTGTGTCCTTGATGTGATGATCTCTACCCAGATCCCAGATAATTGGAGAGGCTTGGTATGACTGGCTCTCCTGTGGATGCTGGTGAAGGGCCGAATCTGCCTGTGGTTGAGTGGGAAGGCAGAGCTCAAGACTGTGTAGCTCTGATTTCACAGAAATCTGGGGAGGAGTGCAATTAGGAAACAAACTTTGGACTTCTCTAGATCTTGGAAATTGAGGTCCGGCGCAATGTGTGTGGGGTGCAGTAATTCAAGTAATTTAAGTCTAGGTCCTCTGTTGAGCTCTGGATTATACTCACATTGAGTTATACATTCGAAATGATATGCTGCCAGGGTTTTTTGTTTCTTCGGGAAGAGATATGGCAAAATTTCAATGGGATACCATTAATACCAGGAGGCCACTTTGGGCCACTTCATCTAGGGGTCTGTGCAAACTCTCATTATGCCCAGCCTTTAAGCTGACTTTAGGTACTTGGGCCACTGCCATTCTCCTTCCTGCCTTCTATCTCAAGATATGCAGGTGGCAGCTACTACTGGCTACCAGGCAGTTGGAGGAATCTTAATCTCGCTTGTGTCATAGGTGACTATTACTTGTTTCTATTGAGAGCTGTGGAACTAGGCTGGCAGCAGATCTTGTAAACCTAAAAAATAGTCACTAGAGCATAGAGTCCATGCTCAGTTTCCTTACCTACATGATGAGAAACGGGGCGACTCACCAAAGCTGTGCATATATTTAAAGAATGAACAGACGAAGGTTTCTGAGTTTCCCAAGTTATCCTTTCAAAGAGCACCTCAGTAGTCTTTCCTGGGCTCTTGCAGCTGTGCAGCTGGCAACAATGGCTGCAGCGATACGAGATCACAAGAGATGGATCAATATATATTTTTTTCAATGTGACTTACCCACAGCTGTTCACATATTTGGTTTCGTCTAATGTTCTTTCTCCTGTGCTTGACCAGAGGAGGAGTTTTACGAAGCATAATGCAGTACAAATTAAAATTAACAGTAAAAGTTTTTAAATTAAAAAATGACCTTAAATAATTCTTGGATTAGTAGAGAAATCAAAAGTGCAATAATAGACTACTTAGAAAAGAACCAGCAATGAGAATACCACATATCAACTTAGGCCAGTGTTATTCTCACAGGGAAGGTCACTGCAGTGAATGCTTCCAGAAATAAACAATAACAATTGAGAAGAAAGAAACTGAGAAATGTAAGAAGTTAGACAAAATATATACCCGAGGAAAGCCAGAAGAAAATTTGAAAGTTGATATTATTAAATTAGAATTCCTAAAGGTAATATAATGGATTACTAAGTCTAATAGATATTTCTTTTAATATAAAAAAATGGAACAAATTCTGGCTAACATAAATTACAAAGGTTAATGAAAATATAAATATTTAATATAAGAAATAAGAAGAAGGGTATATCCTAGGGAAAGAGATGATTTAAAGAGTAAAAAATATGGATGACTTTATATTAGCAATTCTGAAAATACTACATAAATGAATGATATACTTATAAATCATCAAGTTGACTCAAGAAGAAATACAAAACCAATACAGCACAGTAGCAATAAAGTAACTGGAAAAAAATTTTAAAAACTATTTTTTAAAAAGGTCCTAGTACATGTAGTGTTCTTTTTCTGTGTTCTTTTAATTTTAATTTTTATTTTTTTACAAAACCCAGCAATCATAAAAGGAAAGTAGAGATATTTGATTGCATAAAACTGAAAAAATTTATTATGGCACAAAATATAAATAGGTTCAGAGTAAGGTGATAAATAAAAAGGAAATGTATGCAAAATACAAAAAGGGTTACCATTCTTTGTTTGCCAGGAGCTCTTAAAGATTAATAGTAAAAATCACCTAATAAAATAAAAGTTATGAACAAACAAGAGAAAAGGAGATATAAGTTGTCGATAAAATGCAGAAAGATACATAACCTTAGTAGGCGTCAGGGAAGAACAAAACAATATTGAAATACTGTATTTTGCTCATCTGACTGGCAAACTGAAAGACTTATATAAACCATTAAAAGGTCCTTTGCTGACAGGGTAGTGAGGACATCAGTATTCTCACACATTGCTGTTGGCATTATAGTTGATTACAAGCTCTCTAGAAAGTAATTGGCAGTCTTTTCTTAAAAATGCAAAACGTGCCTACCTGTAGATTGAGAAAGGCTAGTTCTAGCAATCTGCTTCTCAGAAATTATTATTAGTTTTTAAAGATAAATGTATAAGAACATTTATTGTACCATTGTATTAAAATACCAAATATTATGGAAACAATCTGAATATTCAGTATAGAGAGACGATTATATAAATGACAAAGGTAGTACTATCCAATTAATTTCAGACCCTCATCTCTGGAGCCATCCTTTACTTTGATTTTCATGTATATGCCATACTCAACCTTTCAACAAATTCTGTTGGCTCTCCCTTAAAAGTAATTCTAAATCTGAATGTACCTCTCAAATTCCACGGCTCTCCTTTGGTCTGAGCCCCAACTCTATCTCTGCTCTTAAACTCAATAGCTTCTACCTGGCTTCCCTGCTTCCATTCTGCTTGTCCAGCATCTATTATGTGCACAGATGCCAGAATGAGAAATTTAAAATGTAAAATAGGTGCCACCCTCTTGCTCTAAACTCTCTAGTGTCTGTCCTCTCATTGCACTTACAATGTTATCTACCGTCTGACCACAGCGTACAGGGTGTTACTTGACCTTGTACTTGGCCATCGCTCAAACTCATTTCCTCCTCTTCCTCCCCTCGCTCACTTCTCTACCAACAATGGCTTCTTGCTGTTCCTTGAACACGTATAAGGGCCATTGAACTTGATGTTCCATCTGCTTGGAACTCTTCCCCCCTTAAGTTATTGACATAACTGTCGCCTTCACTTTCCTTGCATCTTCGCTTGATTTTAGCCTTCTCAGACCACCCTATTTAAAACAGCAACTCTTCTTGTGATCCTTTCTACATGATGACACATTCTAAGGAAACACAAGTCCTACATCTAAGAAAGCATTGAAGTTTAGTTTAAATCATTGCTAAATTCTCTCGAACAGCTCTCGAAGGTGGATGGCAGTAGTGTCCCCTTCACCAAGGTAACCGCTTCCGTGCCAAGCGCTTTGCACAGTGTCTCGTTTAATTTTCATCACTACTCTTTTCGTTAGTGTTCCTCACTTACAGATCATGAGTCGGGGATGGATGAGCTTAGACGTCTTGCTTGTGATTTCCTGCAGCGTGAGTTGAGGAGCCGGGATTTGAACCCTGGCAGTGAGGCTCTGGCCACACTGCGTCGCAGGGCGCTGGGTGTCCTTTCCTTCTCACTCTTGCTTGCACTGTCTTACAAAGCACAGCAGCTGTCTTCAATCTCATGTTTCACTCTCAAAATTTCCCAAAACATCTTAAAACCCAGCCCATGCTGGCTGTTTTCTCTCTCATGTGCTCCTCCCTCCACGCTGAGTCTCTCTCTTCCTCTCCGGCCATGTCCAGCGAAAAGCAGTCTGGAATCCTGGCTTCCTGAGCTCTGATTCACTAGCCACTTTGTCCTCATCTGCATTAAAAAAAGCCCAAAAGGCAGCCCAGCCCATTATTTTGCAATTACAGTTGACCATATTATATTAGTTTTAGGTATACAGGGTAGTGGTTAGACATTTGCATAACGTGCTAAGTGATCCCCCTATAAGTCTAATACCTCCCTGACGTCATACATACTTATTACAATATTGTTGTCGTCTTTCAGTGTTGAGCACACACTTGCTAAAGCACTGCAAGTGAACACGATTTTACTTCCCTCTCAATTTTTATAGAACACATTACCATTTCCATTCATTTTACCCTTGCATTTAATAATACAAGGCAATGGGTTGCTGTGCTGCCTGGAGCAAGTTACTTAACTACTTTGTACTCAGTTTCCTTCTCTGCAAAATAGGGAAAATAATATTTCCATTTCAAGGTCATCCTAGACATCAAATAACAAAAGCTACCTATTAGTGCCTGATATGTAGCTGACACTCATTTGGCATGAGTTGATTTTGATTCAAAAGACGAGGGCAGAAAATGTATCTCTTCTCTTACTCGCAATGTTGTGTTATTGTATTAGTCCTGAGGAAATGATTAGAAAAGAAGCCTCGATTTTATGGCAAAAGAAATGATTCAATCATGATTGCATAATATATAAAAAACAAAATACGTGTAAGCCTGCTTCGAACCCTTTTGTGCATGACTTCCAGGTCAGACATTTTTAAATGTAGCCTTCTGTGGATCCCTCTGAGCACCGATGTCATATGCATAATGTGATGGATAAAGGAATGGACAGAGATAGGGGATTCGGGTTCTGGTCCCACTTGCCTCTTACTAGCTCTGTGATCTTACTCAAGGCACTTAATTTCCACAGGGCTCATTTTTTTTTTTTTTTGTCTTTTAAATGGGAAATACTCCAAAAGAAACAGCCAGAAAAGAACAGAAACCTCTGCTTGTTTTATAGAGTGGCTGGGTCAAGAAAGATAACCTACATTAAGGTATTTTGTCTATTATTAAAAAAAACTATACGATATGAGATTATTGTAATAATTTTATAGTCTTCCTGTCAATTGAAAAACATGCAGCTATAATAAGTTAGCATTTCTCCCAGTGTTGGATCGTCAGGCACATTCTGCAGAGATTGAACAGCTTCCATTTTTTTGGGGGAGATGCTGCTCTAGGGTAACTGCAACAGGGTTAGAAGGGCGTGATCAACAGCTGCATCTTGAACTACAGCTGGCCTCCACAGGCCGTTCCATCACTCCCTCCGCCTCTGCCAGGACTGTGACTCAGCTCTGGTGGGGGTGGGGGGGCGGTCGGAGCACTGCCAGTTGGCCTTGGAATGATCTCTCTTTCCCTCTCCCATCTAGTCCATCTATCATCTGTCTGTCTGTCTGTCTTTCTATCTATCTATCTATCTATCTATCTATCTATCTATCTATCTATCTATCTATCATCATCATCATCATCATCTATCTACCTACCTTTCTTTATCTATCAATCAATTGATCTATCATCTATTGTCTATCTTTTTTTTTCCCTTAACCATGGCAGAAATTCTTGATCCAAATTTCTCTTCCTGCAAAAGATAGGTTTACTCATTGTCATAAAATAAGAATGCTCCAGAATGGCTTCTTGCCACAAACATAAAGACATATCTTTCTATTATACCTGAGTCTAGTGGTCTGCCTCTCCATCCTCTATCTATTTATCTATCCATCTGTCAATTCAAACTTTTGTTCAGCCCAGCCATTCAACCCTACTGGCTAACATTTATCCTTTATCTTTTGCCTCTTCGCGTCCAGTCTAAAATAGGACCTATGGCTTCCTTCCAAGGAGGCTTCATTCAGCTTGTTCTCAGCCAAACAGTGGTCTAAATTTGGAACCCCACAAGATTTTGAGAATGTCTTTCAACCTTTGGGTGATTATCTGAACTCCATCCAAACCTTCATGCTTGAAGACTCTGCTATTGTTAATTATGGCTCCTGTTCACTGCTGGCCAGTCACCTGGCTATTTTCCTTTTGCCTGGGAAATGACCTTGTACAAATTCCCTGGATTGTTTAAAACCAGCTGCATGGCAGAGGCTGGTTGATGATGGGTGAACCAAAGAAGTTTCATAGCTTTCAGTTCGGCCTTCCTTGGACCAGGGCCCAAAGCTCCCGGCTTTGCACAAACTCGTGTGCCATTCAACTGATATGCCATTTTCCTAACAGTTGTTTATGATATAGTCTTAGCCACAAAAGCCTCATGAGAACTTTGAGGCAGAAAGCACAGGGATGGATGTGGTCAAGGCAGCAGAGGGACTGGGGCTGCCCCTCCCCCATCACTGGTGTAGCTTTGGTTTGTTGGTTTGATTTTAATACATCCCAAATGAATTTAGTTCCCTTTACACTGAATTTTAGTTGGGGAGTTGAGAAAGAGCTTTTATTTAATTCTTTTTTTTTTTTCTTTTTTCTTTTTTTAATAAGGCAGTATGCTCTTTTATAAGAGAAAACAACAAAACAGGTTTGGCAAGGGCTGGATTTTCAGTTTTGGAGTTTCCCACACTATCTATGAAAGGCCTTGGCAAGGGCAGCCCATGACGATTTAGGTTGAAAAGGGTAAAAATAACATTTACACTTATGTAGAGCTTTATACTTTGTCTTTTCAACAATCACTGATCGCATACATAATCTCTGCTAGGCAGTGTGCTGGAGAAACAAAGGAACAAAGCAAGGTCCTTACTCTCAGGGAGCTCACAGCTTAGTAGAAGGTAATCACCACTGATGGAAGCAGATGGGACAATCCACTGTTCACGCTCCCATAACCATGTGACTTCGCAGGGGAGAGCGGGGACGGGGCAATTCTGTTAGGTTGAGGGTGGGGCCGTTAGAAAAGTAGGACCAAATTGTTATAAAATATTTAAACTTGAAAGGAACTTAGGTTTTATATAATCTTACATACTCATTTTAAAGAGGAAAGTACTTCATCCCAGATGTGCGGCGACTTGCCCAAGATCATGGAGCTAGGTTAGCAGTGAAGTGGGTCTAGGGTGCTAGTCTTTAAGTTCTCAGGGCAGTGGGATTTTTCTCCCCCCGAAACAGTATCTCACATCCTCAGGAAAGGACCACTTCGATGGGGCACTAGACCATTGCTGGCGAAGACCCCACTTCCTCCTCTGCCCTGCATGCAGGGCTAATTCAAGGCCAACAGGGCCTCTAGCCTTTACTGCCTGTCTTTTGTGTGATGACCACTGCTTTGAGGCTCAGGGCCTCTCCAGGAAATCAGATATTCTCACGTACTATAAAGTGTTATTGACTTCATTTTGTATCCTCTCTCAGGGTATAGCATTTAGTGAAAGGTCTTAGGAAGAGTAGCTAGTAGTAGACTTTCAGGCATTTCATACAGATATATTTGGGGGCAGGAGTTTTCTTGGTCACCCTACACCGAAGACCACTCACTAGCTCTAGTTTTAGGGGCAGTGAAATTGTGGGGGAAATACCTCTGCTTTGTTGTCAGAACCATTTCTTAGAAGTACACTGGGAATCCACACCATTGCTCCCAGGTGAAACTAGGTAGAGTTGTTACTGGTGTTTGACAGAAGACCCAGACCAGTGACATGCATGTCAAGGTCACGCAGCTGGTATGAGACTTCAGTGCTCATGCTTCCTGGTGGAGTAATGGCTTCCTTCTCACCAGCCTCTGAATCAGTGCAGACACCCACAGGTGCTGTTGGAACTGTGAGGCCTGGAAACCAGGTTTGAAGGCAGAGGCTCTCTGCGCGACTGTGCAAATCTATCACTCTCTGTGTTCTAGGTGCTGCCTCACCTGCATTGGTCTCAAAATAATAACAACAACAAATAATCAAAAGTATTTCTATACCCCCCCTCTCCCATCCTTTCACCACTTGACAAGTACTTTATGTTATGGGCCTATTCTGCTATTTAATTCCTGGTTGCTTTTTGGCTCTATTTGAAGAATATTAGCTCCTAAGACAGGTGTGTGTGTGTGTGTGTGTGTGTGTGTGTGTGTTAATTTCTATAGGTCAACGTACTAAACCTAAGTTCCACAATTTGATCCAGGCATCTGAGTTTGTTAATGTTTGGATTTGAAGGCTCGAATCCCAGAATATTTGAGACTAATAGTTTTCCAACTTGTTTGAAGTCGTAGAAGCTTTTTTCATCTAGTGGTTAGAGATGGGGGATGCTGCTAACCATCCTGTAGTA